>NC_065448.1:86351991-86686158 GCF_917563875.1 Diabrotica virgifera virgifera
TAATTCCACAAAAATCAAACTAATTTTATTATTGTTTGTGAAATATTGTTTAAACAATTACATATGTTTAAAAATAATAAACTTTTATTTTGTAAGTTAAAATATATGAACAAAGAAAGATTTTGCTAAAAAAAGTGTAATTTCAAAGGACAGAGTATGTGTTTTTATTTTGCAATAAACAAATTTATTTATTTATATCGAAATGTACTAAACAAAAAAATTTATCACTCATTATCAAAGGTCATTGGAATGCCCAATCAGAGCAAAAATTAATGTTTATTTAAAAAAATTTCTGACGCCGTGGTGGTTAACCGATTTTAATTTTGCAAATTGCAAATGAAAGGAACACCATTCTTCTATATGTAAAAAAAAATCAACTTGCTGTCTGCTTTATTTCAAGTCCTGCAACATTTTGAAAAAATGAATTTTTTGCGAAAGCTGGATTGCAAAATTTATTTTGCAAAATTTATTAAACCGACCTTAATACAATTTACAGCATTGTTTTACTATATCATTTAGTTTTTCTGGGTGATATGTGAAGGTCCTAAGTGTAGCATAAATGGTTGAAAAACGTAAAATGCGAATACTTCTTTCTTTTATAGTTTTTTCGCAATTATCGCTATTTTGCAACAAAAGTGACAATTTTTAAAATTTTTAACTAATTTTTAACATTTTGATTATTTAAACAATGTTCCGGACCTTTTTGAGTGGGAGGATTAACTCAAATATTATTATGTATATGAGTTATACTTTCAAACAATTTCTGCAAAAAAATAGGAGTCACCTCTCAACATCCAAATGTACTAATATTTTTACAGATGCGCCCTGGTCTATAATATTCCATTCTGAGCAATCTTCTCTGATATTCTTTTTCTGTATAAGTATTCCGTGGATTCCGTATTGAGTCCTTCGACTCTGATTTTTGTTTATGTTATTGCTGCCCTCTTGGGTGTGAAGTATTTCATAATGAAAGACTAAGTTTTTCAACCTAATAAAAATATTTGTAAATTAAATATTTTTAAAAGATTTTTAATTGAAAAACTTTATTGGCCCATTTCCTGGTGACAACCTCCAAGGCTTCTACAATATGCAAGCAAAATGGATGCTGCAGTGAAGACTAAAGGGAAGGAATTCTACACTATGCAATTCACAACCCCCGTCTGCAGCGTGCTAAAGTTCCAACGGAAAATGGACCTAGTTACTCTATAGGAGTAATACTAATACAGTAGACGCCCTCTTAACCGACCATGACGGGACCTGCCCATAGGTCGGATAATCAAAAAGTCGGTTAAACCGAAAATCTTTAAAACCACCCTCAGAAAGACATTACATATGTAACTCTATTAAAAATATATATATTTTATGATCTATAAACAAAAAGTAGTATGTACATATAGTCCGTCCGTTATAACTTTTCCCATGGGTCACGATTCATTTTCAAACAAATTAAGTCAAAACATAAAGTGAAACGAACGTCGATGTGTATATACATATTATGTAATTAACAATATCACTCACAAGACAAATTATGAAACTTGTATGACCTCTAATCTAAAAATAGTATCATCCAAAAAGGAGTAGGGTCGGTCGGTTAAGCCGACGGTCGGTTAAAGGGAGGTCGGTTAAGAGGGCGTCTACTGTATAAAAATAAAAATGTATACCATTGTTATTCATTCAGTTGCGGTGCGAAACCAAAACTGTCTTAATTTTTACTCAGATCAGAGAGTGCAGCCAGCACCCTTATCGACGATTTCACCTCTTGTTAGAGGTTCATCAGAGACTGCATAGGCTGCTTTTCTCTGGCCCAGGTAAAAACTTCCGACATATCCATCTCCCACCGCAACTGACGAGATGGTAGTAGGTGCCTAGCGGCATCTGCTAAATAAAAGACTAAGTTTTTTAATCTAATAAAAATATTTGTAAATTAAATATTTTTAAAAGATTTTTTATTGAAAAACTTTATTGTCACCAGGAAATGGGCCAATAAAGTTTTTCAATTAAAAATCTTTTAAAAATATTTAATTTACAAATATTTTTATTAGGTTGAAAAACTTAGTCTTTTATTTAGCAGATGCCGCTAGGCACCTACTACCATCTCGTCAGTTGCGGTGGGAGATGGATATGTCGGAAGTTTTTACCTGGGCCAGAGAAAAGCAGCCTATGCAGTCTCTGATGAACCTCTAACAAGAGGTGAAATCGTCGATAAGGGTGCTGGCTGCACTCTCTGATCTGAGTAAAAATTAAGACAGTTTTGGTTTCGCACCGCAACTGAATGAATAAAAATGGTATACATTTTTATTTTTATTTCATAATGATTCCTATTTTACATAATACTAGGCTATGGTCGCTACCTACATCTGCTGAGTTGAGGCATCTTACGTCGATTATTTTTGATGGATGTATATCTCTGTTGGTTACAACATATTCTATCATAGATCTTTGTCCATGGGTGTTATTAAATGTATATTTGTATTGGTCTTTGTGATCAAAAAATGTGTTTTTTATTCTAAGTTCGTTATTCGTGCAGAAGTTTATCATCAGTTTTGATGGTATTTTTGATGTATTAGTAAGGCTACACCTTCTTTGGCCCTGTTTTCTTTTGATACTTCACTGTAGATTAGTATATATTCACCTTATCTTGATTGTCCTTTTTCTTTCTTTTTTGTTTCCTGTAGAGCGCATATATCTATTTGTTTTTCTTTTAATACTTGGGTGATTTCTTGATCTCTAGTGTTGATATAAATGTAGAAATAGAAAAATAGAAATGTAGATAGAAATCTAACTGTATATATTATATAAATCAGTTGTTATAGAATTTTAAAGATATATATCTAGTTTTAATTAATTTATAGTGATTGTATTTATCAAGGTATGTACATTTAAAAATTTTATTTTTAGAATTGGTGTGCGATTGGGAGAGTACAACGTACAAACTCAGATAGACTGCAGTCCAACCACGAATTACTGCGCACCCCCTACTCAAGATTTTCAGATTGAGAAAATTATTATTCATCCAGCTTATAACTCCAAAACTTTTTCTGATGATATTGCCTTGATTAAACTTAAAGGATCTGCCAATTTCGATCTTGGTAAGATTGTAAAACATAATTTGTTTTATCTTGATATTAGAATTCTCTAGTCAGGATAATAGATTTATAGTCTTTATGTCTATGATACATAGGTATATGTATATTGGAACCGTGCAAGTTCGGAAAAGCGACACCTGGTTTCATAGCTCGGCAACTTTTTCGCACTTTTAATTATATTGGCCAATCATATAGGTCCTGGCTGCTAGATAATTGTCAAAGCTATTGCCCAAAAAAATATAAGAAGAAAAAGTAAGACTGAGGTTATGTTATTAAAAGGTAAACAATATTGTATGTAGCAAATAAAATTAATTATTAAAATGCAGTAGGTACTGCAAGCAAAATACAATTAATAAATTTACTTTTATATAATAATTGCATAATTGCATATCAATATTGTGGAGTAACATATAAGTTTTCTTCTTCAATGACAGTAGGTATGAAATATACGTCAATTTGACAATTTCAATTGACAATATGAATTATTTAAGAAAGTTGCAACATTTTTAAAGAAAGTACTTGCACACCGCGAATAGAAATTATTGCGAATTTGATATTTTCCCTAATTTTAATATATCTCTCTTTTGTAATATTCTACAAGATTAATGTACGAATTGTACAGTACGAAGTAAGTTGTACCGATCGTAGGCTACAGCCAAAATATGGTATAAAAACATCATTAGCCAAATATTGCTGATTACAAATAAGTCAAGAACAGAAGGGGATATAAGCGAAGGGGATCAAGAAAACATAACCAATACGAAATGGGAAAATGTGATGGAATACCTACATTTATTTAGAAAAAAAAATACAATTGAAAAAGAAAATAAATATAACGAAGTATACAGGAGAGTGAGATTAGAGTGGGCAGCCTTTATTAAAATGAAATACATACATTCTAATAAATAAGAAAATTCGTCAATATTTGAGAACAAGTCTGTTCAATCAATTACGTTGCCAGTGGTAAAGTAAGAATAGCGAACGTAGACATCAACAAAACAAATAGCAATCAAAATAAAAGATGCTCAAAGGTCAGTGGAGAGAAAAATGGTAGGAGTTAGGTACTCTGCAAGACAGAATAATTATAAATGACAACTCAGACAGAGAATAAAAATAAGTAATTTAAGAAAAGGCAGAACATGGTTGAGAATAGTAAACAAGACATGACATAATTCACGATTTTTTTCTCATTTTCAACGACAACTTTCGTTTATAAATTCGCAAAGTCTGTTTGTTCGTGCGTTGCCGCTCCTGCAATACCTAGAGCCGATTTACCGATGGATTCTTATGTAGTTTTGTCTTATGAATCCAAATCTGAAAACGGCATTTCGATATCTCTAACCATCTTCGAGATAACTGTTCTCAAAGTCTAAAATGTGACGTCACAATCCTTTTATTTTCTGCCGACACACTAAACGTCATCTGAAATCGTTGCTAGTAAGTAGGTTAGTTTTAATCTGAATTTGTTAAGCAAAGCATAGGAGATTTACATTTAAGTTTGACACTTCGTAAATGTCAAACTAAATTTAAAAATAGCTATTGGAGATGTTGTCACAATGATGACCTCTCGTGGATTTCGGCGGAACTAAAATTGAGGCTTTTTTCTTTTTATTGACCTACTATAATGGGGGTTTTTAATGTCAAATCGTTGTTAAAATCGTTGTCAGTATTTTCGAAAATCAATAAAGTGAAAAATGTGGTAGTCCCATCGATAGGGCTTTTCATCGATTGTCATTTGTTTCGAGCTTCTGTCATATGTTGTATAATCCGTGTATAATATTAACGTACACAGATTATACGACATATGACAGGAGCTCGAAACAAATGACTGTGAATGAAAAGCCCTATTAATCTACCAGCATCAGTAGAATAAAAAAGAATTTGTTCGTTCTAAATTTACTCCAAATATTCTGCAACACAATATACAAATAAGAACACTTTTTAAACAAGATTTGTAAGCTTTTAATTAAATCTTTTGTATTAAAATTTATTAATTATATTGATTTTCATTCACAGTCATTTGTTTCGAGCCTCTGCCATATGTTGTATAATCCGTGTATCATCATCATTCTCTTTGCCTTATCCCTATGCGGGGTCGGCTTCCCTAATTGCATTTCTCCACATAATTCTATCTTGGGTCATATCAATGTTAATCCCCTTTACCAACATGTCCTGCCTTATCGTCTCACCCCAGGTCTTCTTTGGTCTTCCTCTCCTACTCCTTCCAGGAATCTGCACTTCAGCTATTCTTCGTATTGGGTGATTAACGTCTCGACGTTGAACATGACCAAACCATCTTAACCTATGCTCTCTCATTTTGGCAACAATTGGTGCCACACCTAGACTTCCCTAATATACTCATTTCTAATTTTATCCTTCTTTGTCACTCCACTCATCCATCTAAGCATTCTCATTTCCGCCACATGCATTCGTTGTTCCTCTTTCTTTTTCACTGCCCAACATTCAGCTCCGTACATCATAGCCGGTCTTATGGCTGTTTTATAGAATTTTCCCTTCAGCTTCATTGGAATTTTTCTGTCACACAACACACCACTCGCTTCTTTCCACTTCATCCATCCAGCCCTAATTCTACTGCATGCATCTCCATCTATTTCTCCATTACTCTGTGTTGTATAATCCGTGTATAATCCACAGAGAACGGCAGTTCTCACCAGTGGCGCACAACACCGCTACAAGCGACACTATATATACACGAAATTTTCGATTTTCTAAACCTGACTGAATGGAAAATTGGGCCACAACCCATCTTAAAGTTTACGAAAAGATTCGTCCATCCATATGTTACATCTCCATTTTGGTCCAAGGGTGTGGAATTTACGGCCCTTCCCATTTAAAGCCTGTTTTTCGTTCTCGTCCCCGAAACTCCCAAAAATTTCAAAAATTTAAGCCCGACCTTTGCGGCTTCTGATAGCATAGATCATTACCTTTCCAACGCATGTTTAATTTTGAAAATCGGTTGTACCATCCAAAAGTTATTGAGCTCAGAAATATGACTCAATTTTTATTTAAAAAATGGAAAATGTTTGTGGATATGTATGTTTGTATGTATGTATGTGGAAAAGTTAAACCGATCTGAATTTTTTTTCTTTGTTTCAAGAGGGTGTGAGGGCCGATTCAGAACCGGTCTAATTTTTGACTTCTGACTACCCGTAAGTTAGCTAGAGGACTAAGTAGATACAAAATAGCATATTTTTCGGGCGTATATATCTTAGGTTCAAGAAAAGACAGGAAAACCGCAAATACACCAAATTAATAGGGTTGAGTTAAGCTTTCAAATGGCCCTTAAGCGATCAAGCTGAGACATACGTACTGCTTACCATAGCCAAAAAACTGAAAAATTAAACTTTGAAAATTTTGGTTTTTTGACAATTACTCAAAATTTCAACCTACGAATTGCGCCAATAACTGAGCGTTTGTAGAAAGAATCAGGACGCGTCTAACGGTGTATACCTTATATCTGGAAAAATTCGAATTTTTAAGTTATAGGGTTCATAAGTATGATCAAATCTATTTCTTATGGGAAAAACGGTTTTTCAAGCTCAATAATTCCTGTAATACGTTACTTGATCTTGGATGCATCAGATACTACTTGTCAATACGTTTCAAATTCATGTTTAGTGATCAACATCAGGTAAGCAGTTCAGAAATTATAGAGCTCCAAAGGTATAATTAGTCCAGGAACTGAAATTTTTCACTTCGCAATTTTTACAGAATGGATAGATTTGTTTAAAAATTTGATAATAAGTAGTGGATAGTCCAAGGATCAAAATCTATATGATGCCGAAAGACGCTTTTACCAAGGGGGTAGTTGCCACCTCATCTCGAGGGTGGAATTTTTTTTTTATATTTTGACCGCAAATGCTGGTAAAAATATTAATTATAAACAAAAAATATTCATTATAAATTTTTTTGATAAAATTAATAGTTTTCGATTTATTAGTTATCGAAGCTGTTAGTTTTATATCGGAAAGATTACCAGATAACGGCAGTTCTCGCCAGTGGCGCAGAAATACACCCCCCTACACGCGACACTATTATATAGACGAAATTTTCAGTTTTCTAAATCTGACTGAATTGAAAATTGTGCCAACTCCCATCTTCAAGTTCAGAAAAAGACTCACCCATTCATATGTCAACTATCCATTTTGGTCCAAGGGTGTCGATTTTACGGCCCTTCCTATATAGGGTCTGTTTTTCGTTCTGGTCCCTAAAACTCCCAAAAACTTCGAAAATTTAAGTCCAACCTTTGCGGTTTCTAATAGAACTGATCATTACCTTTCCAACGCATGTCTAATTTTGAAAATCGGTTATACCATTCAAAAGTTATAGAGCTTAGAAATGTGACTCAATTTTTATTTAAAAAAGGGAAAATGTTTGTGGATTTGTATGTATGTGTGTGTGAAAGTTAAACCGATTTGATATTTTTTCTCTGTATTTAAAGAGGGGGTCAGGGCCGATTTAGAACCGGTGTAGTTTGTGACTTTTGACCACCCATAAGCCAGCTATAGGACTTTGTAGGTACAAAACGGCATATTTTTTGGGGGTATATATATTCGGATCAAGAAGAGGCATGAGAACCGCAAATATATCAAATCAATAGTGTTGACTTAAGCTTTCAAATGGTGTCCAAGCCGTCAGGATCAGACATACACACGGCTCAGTATAGCCGAAAAAATGAAAAACTAAACTTTGAAAATTTTGGTTTTTCGACAATTACTCAACATTTCAACGTACGAATTGTGCCAATAACTTAGCGTTTGTATAAGGACTCAAGACGAATCTAACGATGTATACCTCATATCCGGGAAAATTCAAATTTTTAGGTTATAGGCTTCATAAATATGATAAAATCTATTTTCTGTGGGAAAAACGGTTTCGAAAGCTAAATAATTCCTGTACCTAATAGCTTCAGTTATCATACTTGACCTTAGATCCATCAGATACTACTGGTCAATACGTTTCAAACTCATGTTTACTGATCAAAATCGGTTAAGCCGTTTAGAGAAGTTATTAAGATACAAAAGTATAATCCAATTAACGATTATTCCCCAAATGGTTTATGAGTTGTAGTGGTTACGACGCTAAATTTGATCTGGCAACGGGCAATCCGACTTCATTTACCGGCCATCTCAATATATTTTTTTTTTCAATCTATTTCGAATAGAAAAAAATCTAGTGTACATTCGATGGACACTAGATGATTTGGGAGATAATGCAACAAAGGTGACCATTTATAAAGCTTGACGTGTAATAGAGGAACATTGCATTTAACTTCATACATTTAATTTATAAATAACTTTGAAAAACTCCTGATACAAGAATAAAAAACCGCTAAACGCCGTAAAAATGAGTGGCGCATAAAATATTCCAGCTACAAAAGATCTGATATGAATGTTACGTGGCGCGAAAATGGATTTTCATTTGATGCAAAACAAAATTCTAGTTTTATTTTAAAATATTTTTCCATAATATTTGCTAAATTTGAAGTAAACGCGCCACAAAAGAGTTTCAAAATTCAAACTGTATCAAAGTTACTCTTTTGTGGCGCGTTTACTTCAAATTTAGCAAATATTATGGAAAAATCTTTTAAAATAAAACTAGAATTTTGTTTTGCATCAAATGAAAATCCATTTTCGCGCCACGTAACATTCATATCAGATCTTTTGTAGCTGGAATATTTTATGCGCCACTAATTTTTACGGCGTTTAGCGGTTTT
Source organism: Diabrotica virgifera virgifera (assembly GCF_917563875.1). Classification (NCBI taxonomy): domain Eukaryota; kingdom Metazoa; phylum Arthropoda; class Insecta; order Coleoptera; family Chrysomelidae; genus Diabrotica; species Diabrotica virgifera. Next base: position 86,360,815 of record NC_065448.1, read on the forward strand.
TTATTCTTCCGAAAAATCTTTCCTTAGAAAAACTCGAAATCGTCAGATTAAGATAAGGTTAGTTAAGTAGGTACATGCAAAACAGTGTATAGGTATTTCAAAAATCTGAAGATTTGAGCGGGGTGTAAGGAAATGTGCGAATCATAAAGTTTCACAAAAAATGCGAATATTTCGCGAAAGAACGTCAGATCGAAAAACTAAAAAATACGGGTTCTATATTTTTCAAAAATCTATCGAATGATACCAAACACGACTCCCCACGGAGAGGGGTGGGGAGTCAATTTAAAATTTTAAATACGAACCTCGCGATATTTCGCGAAATGAACATCAGATCGAAAAACTGAAAAATACACGTAGGTATTCAATATTTTTGAAAAATCTATCGAATGGCACCACACACGGCCCCCCACGTGGGTGGGGTGGGGGGCTACTTTAAAATCTAAAATAGGAGCCACCATTGTTTATTGCAGATTTGGATTATTTACGTAAAAAGAAATAACTTTTATTCGAGACATTTTTTCGTATTATGGATAGATGGCGCTATAATCGGAAAAAACGATTGTTGAAATAATTAAAAAATAGAAAGTCCCCCACTTTATGTAAAAGTTTACTTAACTTTCTTTTAGTTTTAGGACCTAATCTTCACAACCCAATAGGACTCCATAACGCTCGAGTAACTGCAAATTTAGCATAATTTCCTCCCCTACTATAAGAGAGACTAGTACCTACATTTTTGCATTTTTTAAAGCATTCAGCTTTCTTGATTGAAACGCCACTTAAAACCCTCAAAAAAGGTGGATTTTTTCGTCGAAAAACTGCTACTTTCAACCGCGAATAATTCGAAAAATATTAGTTTTACGAAGAAAATGTAAAAAACATTTTTTTCTTAGAATTATTTTTTACATCGATTTACATGGTGAAAATGTAATAAAAAATTCCACCCCCGAGATGGGATGACAACCACCCCCAAAGTTTTAGCGTACAGCGGCATGATATAGAAAATGATCCTTGGACTATTACCTACCTACTGTGAAAATTTCAAGTAAATACATGCTGGACGAAAAAATTGCGAGCCAAAATGCTTCATTTGCTGGCCGATATACCTAATCTTTTTGCAATCAAGACGTAGTAATAAATCAAAATTTTAAGGAAATTTTCAGCACGGGATGCCCAAACAATATATAGCTTTTTATCACTTTTTTATTAATTTTGGTCAAAATAAAGTTTCTTTTAATTTTTAGATAACGTAAAGCCAATCTGTTTGCCTGTAGACTCAACTCTCACCAGTAGATCTGCAATTGTAGCAGGATGGGGAGTTACAGAGGATGGTAAGTACCTACATAAACCAGCACAAGATCTTTAACTTATCTTTGTTTCGTTCGTTTCCTCAAAATTATAATGAATTTAACTCTACATGTGAACAGTTTATTTCAGAAAGGGACTCGAGTCCCTTTTAGGTTACGTTATTGTCCCTGTTAACTAACATTCGAGAAATATGCAAAAAACTGTCTGGATATGAAAATCCTTAGTTTTGTACCATGATATTTTTTTTCTTATAAGTCAACTACATCTGTACAGGTAGATCAAAACTAATAATTTTCATAATAAAAAATGAATAACCATTTTCAATTTCGTTGCAAAACGAAAATACAGCCGCATCATATTCTAGTCCAATCAGATAGAGTGCAGCAAGCACCTCTACCGGTTTCGAAACTTATTAGTCTCTCATCAGGAGGCACATATGCTCAGCGTGGTAAAGTTCCAACGAGAAATCGTTGGAACGAGTAAATAAATTGTAAAATTCCCTCATCTTCCTTAGTCTCAGCATCCGTATGGCTTGCAAATTGTAGAAGCCTCGGAGGTGTAACCAGAGAAGGTTCCCATTATTTTCAGTCTGGTGGGATGTAGAATAACATTACGTTGCTTTATATGCCATCAGAGTGAAAACTTAGTCTTTTGCTAGCAGTTGCCGCTAGGGCATCTATACCATTTCGTTCGTTGCAATCCGTGATTGCACGCCGGGGTTTGTTTTGGTTGGATCAGAGAGAGCAGCATATGTGCCTTCTGATGAGAGACTAATAAGTTTCGAAACCGGTAGAGGTGCTTGCTGCACTCTCTGATTGGACTAAAATATGATGCGGCTGTATTTTCGTTTTCGTTGGAACTTTACCGCGCTGAGCAGATGGGACGTGAATTATAAATTGTAAAATTCCCTCAGCTTCCTTAGTCCCAGCATCCGTTATGGCTTGCAAATTGTAGAAGCCTCGGAGGTGTAACCAGAGAAGTTTCCCATTGTTTTCATTCTGGTGGGATGTAGAGTAACATTACGTTGTTTTATATGCCATCAGAGTGAAAACTTAGTCTTTTTTTAAATTTTCAATTTAATAATATTGTTCATTTATAAAAAAAAATTAACTAAACTGTCAACAGAAATTAATTAAAAACTAACTCAGGTCCCTTTCTGAAATAAGCTGTTCACGTATATTCTCCTTTTCACAAATTCACTTGCTTTTACCATTATAACATTCTTGGACTTATCCCCTTCTATTACGTGTCCTGTACTTTTTGTTTTGTTGGACTGTCCGGGTTTCTTTCGCATTCTAACAAAGTTTCTTCAGCTTCTTTCTCGCAGCCACTTCCATTTAACAGCTTATAGAATATACTTTTCCATTCTGACATTTTATTATATGCATCACTTAGCTGACTTAGCATACGTATTCCTTCGCTTAAACTCATACACTATATTTTTGTTATAACCCATTTTTGTCTTCCTTACTTCCTGGTGAAAAAGCTTTTTTCATTTCGCGACTTTTATTTTATTTTACTCTCTTTTATACGCTTTGAATTTTTCTTAAACCATCTGTTTTTCTCTGCAATATTGTGATTCGATAACACTGCTTATCTTGTTTTGGATTTTGTTTTTTCTGGATCTATACATTCCTCTAGATCAATTACTTGTTTGCTCTTTCTTTTGCGTATTTTCCAGTTTGTTTCTACTTCTGTCTCCATTGTGCTGCTTATTTAATATCAGCTATCTAACTTATCTTTCATTCGTTTAATTCAAACTTTTATTTTAGGTTATAAAAGTCAAGTATTGCTTCAGGTGCGCATACCAGTGTTACCTCTTCAGGAGTGCCAAAAGATATACGACAACTTTGCCAAAATTACGTCAAATCAAATTTGCGCTGGAGGATCTAATGGACGAGATTCATGTGGTGGAGACAGTGGAGGGCCTCTTAAAGAAATTGGAGAAGTAAATGGAAAAATGAAATTTATTCAACACGGTATTGTATCATTCGGACCAAGAAACTGTGGGACAGAAAGAAGACCTGGTATATATACAAAAGTATCTAGTTATATGAGGTGGATACTGGATAATCTGGAAGAGTATTAAATACGTATCAAGATAATTATTGATATAAAAACTGTAAATATTAGTTAGATGGGTTGTAAAATATTGGTACTTAGTACCTAATTATTAAGGTAGTAAAGTGCCTAATGATGAATCCAGTGATTTGTTAATATGGAGTATCTCTATGTTATTAAATAAATGTATAATATATATGTAGTCAAATACTTAGTTCTATTTATTTGAAGATTAAACCAATGAGAACCAGTGTGAGATCTCGAGATCTTTAAGCCTATGTGAGATCAGATGGCGTAGTATTCAAGACAAAAATGTCAGCAGAATAAATAACAAAAGTCAGATGGCAAGATTGTAAAAAGAACCAATAACCAGTGGAGGCTCGTGACCTCAGTATTCGGGTAGGCGACACATATACCTTTATAATATATACTCTATACTCTACTATACTCTACATATTATATACTCGTATACCTATATACACAGTGTGTCGCATTTAAGATGAAGACACCCCTATATTGCGGCTATCAAAATAAATACAGATTTAAATTTTTGCAGTCGAGCAATGGTGCTCGCTATCTACTGCGAATCTACAAACAGGGCGAATTTTCGATATTGTGCTTCGCGTTAGAGATATCGGAAAAAGTTACTTGGAAAAGTTGTTCCAAATATTATTCTAACCCCACGTACCAAATTTCATGACAAAATTCGCACTTTTAGTTTTTTCAAGTTAGTATCCTAAAACATACAATTGGCTATCCCGAGATGCAGCTCAGGACAACCATTGTCGAAGGCGCCAAAAAATGTAGCCTAACCTAGCCCCAAAAAGTTCACGGAAATTCTCGTCGACTACGGCTAGACAAGCCACAGTTACAGCGCTATGCTGAGCGTAAAGAATGAGACACGCATATCATTCTGTTCTGTTCTTTAGGCGGATTTGAAAAGTGCCTGACTATAGGAGGGTAGTGCCATAATAGAAGTGAGTAGCACTACTACGAAGAGCGTACAATAATTACAGTTTCGAAGAGAAATTAAAAAGCAGATTTTTTTATTTTAGATGCTTAGGTATTGTGTCAAAATTTATAAATTACAATTTTGAAATAAGTAATTTATATTAATAAATAATTTATTATTGTATTGTACATTTGAAGAGGTTAGAAGAAGACATAACCTAAGAATACCTACGTTAGCATCGTACTCAAAATAAATAAAAATAAGGCTGAATTATTTTTAATTAACTTTTCATTAACCTCACAATCTAGATGTTCGTAGAATAAAAAGAGATTCATGGGTATAAAAAAGAAGTAATCATGAATTACAACTTCTTTGGAAGTCATTATACTTCGGTGAATAACCTCTATTGACTTGGATGATTATAATCAAAGTTTCAACATATAGGGTTTTCAGTTTAATTTAAATTCTCTTTGCACTATGCTTTGTTTTTACATTAGGAGGAGTAAACTAAAAAGACAGATTCACACCTAAGAAAATCACTAGAAAAATCACCAAATACATCTTCTTTTTTGGTTGATCATATCAACCCTCGACGGTAGTGCATAAAATATTATATTATACTAATACACCACTAAAGAGTTCTAAAAACAACTGTTTTTTTTTATATAAAAGCAGACTAAAAATCTAAAAGTTATAGGAATAACGCAGAAAACACAAAAAATTGTTGATATAACTTAATTAACCTATGAAATACCAATAGTGTCAAAATATCATAACAATGCAGTAAATTGGTTGGACCAATTTATCACAAACAGGCATTACGGCGCGGTAAATTTGAATTACTCCACCTGGTTTAAAAGCAGAGCATAGTAGGCAATAAATTAGTTGTTCTGGTTACTGTAAAGTACCTATATATACAAATTGAACTATTAAAGATATTTTCTTTTAGTTTATTTTTTACGTTATCAAAATATAATAACAAATAAGTCTACATATTTCAATCATCGTTACTGATTATTTTCTACAATGTTAAGTATCCATTTCAGATATCTATCAACCCTAGTATAAATAGGAGGCAAATCTTCTATTCCACACGTAACAGTTGATGCAAAAGATACGATTCCAATTTGATAATTTCTTAATTCGCCATCTAAATCAATAGTGGAATTAACTAAAGGTCCTCCGCTATCCCCTTTACAGGCATCTTGTTTCTTTCCGTTAGCACACAGTTGACTATATATAATGGGTTGAACCTAAAATATAACAAAATTAGTAACATTAGTTAATTAATTAACGATAAAATAATTTATAAAGAAGCCCAAGCCAAAGTAAGAAAGAAGATAACTCAAAAAAAGAACGAATCATGGGAAAAGAACTGCCAAAAAATCAACTTACATAGAAGGTAGAAGAAGCACAGAGAGTTGGAGATTAATTAAAAATATGAGAACTAATAAGAAAAAAGACGTTATATCACCAATAACAACGGAAAAATGTGAAGAATATTTCAAAAAATTACTAACGGAACAAAGACCAGAATTTGTTAACATAGAAGACAACATGATAGGTATATATATATATATATATGTATATAAATTCATCACCATTACAAATAAGTAAATCAGAGACGGAAGAAATAACCAAATCCCTGAAAAATGGAAAACCCCCTGGTCCTTGTGACATCCCTGCAGAATTAGTGAAAGCCAGTACAGACAAACTTCAAGAACAGCTAAGAAAACTCTTCTAAGACTGCTTAAATGGTGCCGAATTACCAAAAGAATGGAAAATATCTATCATGTCAACCATCCACAAAAAGGGCAGCAAGGATCAATGTGAAAATTACAGAGGAATTGCGGTAAACAGCACAATAAGTAGGATGTATGGGAAACTTATTAAGAACAAAATAGAAAATGACTATAGAGATTACGAAGCAGAGGAGCAAGCTGGCTTTAGAGCTGGGCGGTCCACAGTCGACCACCTGTACTCCATTACGCAAGTTATTGAAAAAAAAGCAACCGTCAATAAAGAAGTTCACCTGGCATACGTAGACTTACAAAACACATATGACAGTGTGCCCCTCAGCAAACTATGGTCAACCCTACATCAAACCAACATTAAACATGGCCTTATCAAAGCAGTCCAAAGTCTGTATAAAGGAACGACTGTAAAAATTAAAACTGGATCAAGGATGTCTGAGGGATTTAAGGTCACGAAAGGATTGAAGCAGGGTTATTGTATTTCTCCTACCCTTTTTAAAATTTATCTGGAACAAGCACTCAAGCTGTGGAAAAGAAAATGTAAGGTCATGGGAATCCCTCTCAATGACGACACAACACTATACACTTTATGTTTTGCTGATGACCAAATTCTGATTGCTCAGGATCATGACGACTTGAGTTACATGACGCGGAAGCTAATAGAAGAATATAACAAATGGAGTCTCGAAGTCAACATTAAGAAAACTGAAGCCATATGTATTGCAGGAACAAAGCAGTCCATTACATTAGACGATGGGGTAGAAATTAAACACTGCGATGAATACAAGTACCTGGGCATGAAGATAACTATAGATGGAACACTCGATGCTGCTATAAAAGACAGAAACATACAGGGTAGAAAAGCCATATCCATGATGAACGCCATTCTATGGGACCAGACAATATACAAAGCGAAATAAAAGCTCATATACAATACCATACTTAAAAGTATAATCGTTGTATAATCACATATGGCAGTGAAGTTTGGCCACTGAAACAAAGGACGGAGAAAATGTTACTAGTAACAGAAATGGACTTCTGGAGAAGAGCAGCAGGCAAATCAAGAAGAGATCGGATACCAAATGAGAGAATACGAGAAATGATGGGAGTCACACATACAATAATTGATGACATAAAAACAAAACAACTAGTATGGTACGGCCATGTACAAGTACAGAGAATGACAGATGAGAGGATCCCTAAGCAGATTTTGGCATGGACACCACAAGGGAAAAGAAAAAGAGGAATGCCAAGAAGAAGCTGGAGGGAGGGAATTGAAAAAGAACTAGAGGAAAGAGAAATCCCTCCAGGTCTATGATTAAACAGAGAAGAATGACGGTTAGGAGTCGGAAGACGTCGGAGAACGCTGTAAACCTATAGTAGTAGTAGTAGTAGTAGTAGTAGTAGTAGTAGTAGTAGTAGTAACATAGGAAAATAAATTAAAAATACCAAAAAATAAAATGGAGAATAATTCAGAATTCAAAAAAATTTCCATAAAAACCATAGACACAAAAAAAGTAATTGGTATATTTGTTTGTAGTATTGGTGTATTGGTATATTTAAACAAATATATCAATTTTATTAAAAGTTTTTTGCTTCATTGCAAAGTTGTTCCTTTTAACAATTCAAAGTTTTATTTCCGGAGAAATAAAACTATTAATGAGACCAAGTATCTGGTTACTACGCCTTCATGGTTTCTATTACTTGCAAACCAAGCGAATGTTAAATTAAAGAAGGCGCGGGGAGGTCTATAATTTGCACCTCACTTCCCCGAATTATTTTTTGATTCCTTTTAAATTTAAATTTAAGATTATTTTTTGTAAATAATTTTTTGAAATTATCACATGTCTAAATTAAAGTTCGAACCTACTTCTATCAGATCCCGATAAGAATTGTTGGCTTCTTTTATCGTAAAATATTGTTTTCTAATTGTTAATGAAGCGCTTATGGCAGGACGAGCTCTCAAGGCTACCGCTTCTGAACGAGAGAGAAACAAGATTTCATAAATATTCAATGGAAGGACATAGCCAGACAGGAAAAAACGCATCTAGATTTATGATGCCAAAAGAATGATGAAGATGAAAAAGAAAAAAGGTTCTTATAACAAGAAGAAAGAAGGCAGATTAAATAAAAAACGAGTCACACCGTCACCGTAAGAAACTCCGTGACTGGAAAAATCACCGTCAAGAGAATTTGATAGAGATTAGAAAGACCGTAATAAGTTGAAATAAAATGGTACCACTTTTAGAACTCACTATAAAGTTAGTAATTCATACATATCTGCATGACTCCTAAATTACGGATATCCTTACCAGATATACACCTAGTATAATTATGTGTAAAAATATAAAACTTTCTTACCTCTGGCGGAACAACTTGATTACATTGTTTATGGTCCCACACATAAACTGAAGCAAATTGCAGCACCGGCGAGCCTCCAAGTTTCCCTGAAATATGTGTATCTTCAACTTTCCAACACATAATGAATTATATCAAGTAGCGCATTCGACAAAATAAATATGTAGTAAGTAGGTACCGCTCATAAAAATGTTATAAGTAAATAGGGAATCTTCCATCATTCCTTGTTCAAACCACTGCAATGATCTCCAAAAACTTTTTTAAACGAAATATTAAATAGGTGATGGATTCGACTGTGACTTGATGAAAGCTCATTTTATCTTAAAACACCGAAAACTTTTATTTTGGACACTTCCATAAAATTCCACAATGTTGTGGAAGTAGGTATACAGAAGTAGGTATATACAAATAGAATAGATTAACAACTAAATTAGATGGATACCAGGCAAGAGAACAAGCCGGATTTAGAAAGAGCTTCAGTACAAGTGACCACCTTTTAACGATGAACATATGTATTAATCGAAAAAAGCATTTGATAGTGTGGAACACTGGGCAGTAAAGAACTCCCTACAAAACAGCAGAATAGACTACAGATATACCGACTTAATTACAAATATATATAATAAGGCAACAACTATCAACAACTATTAAGCTAATGAAACAAACGGAGCCTATTAAAATAAACCGAGGAGTAAGACGAGGAGATACCATCTTGCCCAAGCTATCCAACCAAGCGTTAGCAGATATGTTCAAACAACTACACTGGGATGGCTTAGATATAAACATAAACGGGCAATATCTGAATCACTTACGAGATGCTGATGATATTGTATTAATACTATAGAAAGAAGAGAAGAATTACAAAGAATGATGGAAGAATTAGATAGAGCATCGACAAAGATAGGACTGAAGATGAATTACAGTAAAACAAAAACCATGACTAATCAACAAGAAGAACTAATAAGTACAGTGGCACAAAGAAGAATAGAACAAGTAAACGAGTATATAGAGTAGAATAGAAACAAATCACTAGATTAAATAAAGAAAAGAATCAGATTGGCCTGGGCATCATTCGGAAAACTGTCTTGCATTCTAAAGAGCAGGAAATACCCACAATACCTAAAGACAAGAGTCTTCAATCAATGAATACTCCCTGTTCTCATATATGGCTCTCAGACATGGACGTTTACAAAAGAAAATATGGAAAAATAGCAAAGACACAAAGATCCATGGAAAGACAAATGCTGAACATTAAACTATCAGACAGGAAAGAAACGAATGGATCCGTAACAAAACAAAAGTGAAAGATGTCTCAACAAAAGTAGCAAAGCTTAAATGGAAGTTCGCCGGATACACCCTACGGCAGAAGGATGAAAAATGGACCTGGAAAAGATGATTATTGGAGACCGTGGAACCACAAACGAAAAAGGGGAAGGCCACAGACGCGATGGTCAGTTGACCTGAAGAAACACACTGGGTCAAAATGAATGCAAATTGCCCAAAATAGAGAGGCATGAACGAAGGAAGAGGAGGCCTATATCCAAGGATGGATGTTTAGGGCTGATTAGATAGTTAGATGCATATAGAGATCCAAAGTTTTTAGTGTGTTATTCTGAGAAATATTAAATCTATTATAATACTAAAAATGTATGCCTCACTTCGTGATAAATATGGCAATCGAGGAAAAGACTCAAAATTAATACCACATACCAAGAGCAATTTAGGGTCTAATCTGGACAACATATGGATCGTTATATAGTAATCCCGAGAAATAAGTATTTCCCAGGAGTTCTAATAGCCAGGAAATAGTTCAAACTCTTGAAGATGGAATAACGGCTGAAGCACTCAAAGAAATGGGGGGCACGTTGATTTAAATAATGCTCAAGCTATGTAATTAAATCTGACACACAGGAATAGGGCTTTTCATCGATTGTCATTTGTTTCGAGCTTCTGTCATGTGTCGTCTAATATTAATATATATATACGTCATACGTTATTTGTATATTATACCAATGAGTGAAAATGATACAAACCAAAGACGTATGACGTCTTTGGTTTGACGTTTCGAAACTCGAAACAAATGACTGTGAATGAAAAGCCCTATAGGCAGATGGTTGATTTAAACTCACTTTCATACTCACTTTCACTCTCATCATGACCACAAGAAAACATTACCGTTTTAAGGGTACCACTAATATGGTGTAGCACAAGTGATATTGTCGAGGGAATAAATAGCAGTACAATAGATAAAGGTATAGAGATAACAGATATACATAAAACTCTAACGAAAAATATTTTTTTATATTTTTATTTAACTCCTATTAATTTATTATTGTTCTGAAGCTATTTCCTTGCGGCATTTTGATAATCAACTATTTGTAATGGGAAATATAAGCCACAATTTTACCAAAAAAAATATTTTATTAACGTTTGTTAAAATCGGGTTTCGTTGTCAAAATACAAAATACTACTAAAATAAACAAAAGTGTTGTTGTTAAGTAAAAAAATTCTTCTAATAATTTATTTAATCTGACTCATTTATATTGGCAATTCAGACGTATATTATACATTTTAAAGTAGAAGACTTTAAAATGATATCGCCAATATTTATGAGTTGCGTTCCTGGGACGACTTTGCTAAAAGATAATCCCAACTCAAGAATATCCGTCACAAAAAAATCATAGCATGTGATCTGTCTTTAAAAAGACAACCAAATGCAACGATGACAGTAAAATTCTCGCGTTAGAGATTCCATAGTAAATCACGAGGGAAAACCAGGAAAAAACCTCGTGATACTATCCTGACATCGTAAGTATTTGGTCTTACATTTAATTTACTTTCAAAAAACTAATACCAAATTCTGACTTTAATATGTTTAAATCATAAATAATATTAATAATACATAGATATACAATAAGTAATACTAAAATATAAAATTTTATACTAACTCAATATGTTATTGACTTACTAATCGTGGTATTTTCGTTCTATTGACTTCCTCTTTCAGTATGCGTAACCGCATCCTACTGTATTCTACCGAGGAATTTGCGATATTAATTAATTTAATTGAATTAAAATTATTTAATTAATTAATTAAATTAAATTAATTAAATTTCATTTATTTTAGTAGTATTTTGTATTTTGACAACGAAACCCGATTTGGGCTTCGAAACGTTAGTAAAATAAATTTTTTGGTAAAATTGTGGCTTATTTCCCATTAAAAATAGTTGATTATCCTATTAATTTACAATCTGTTATCACTCATAACAATAATTAAATTTTATAACAATTATTATAAAATGACATGTAGGAATTCTCTCCGGTGAGAGGCTTCCTTTAATAAAATAAATAAAGAAAAATAAATAATCCATGTATTGAAATAATGTTGCTGATGGACAAGCAATAATTATTTTTATACAAAAATATACCCTTTTTAATTGTATGTTTTATCAATATTTTATGGGTATATTATATAACTCATTTCTACTTACTAGAATCGGTTTTCCCCCATCCACTGATAGTAAGCTTTTGGCCAGTAAGATCCTTATGTTCTAAATTTCGTTCAAATGGCAGGCATATAGGTTGTATATAATCTGAAACATATGCAAATATCTCTTAAATTCCCAAAAATATAAATAAAATATGATCTTCCGAAAATTCATTAGGTACACCGATATAGCGCAATAGGTATTATAGGTACAGTTACGATCACTGAATAGTTTACACCTTAATTTTTATATTGTAATACTGTAAAATTGCAGTGTCGTACGAATTTGATAAATGTCAAAGTCAAAAAATTTCAAAAAGTCAATGCTTGTCAAAAATTTCGCGAGTGTTGAAAAATAAAATAACGATATCAAACTCATCCAAAATGGTTATAATAAATTGGAATGATGCGCAAAAGCAAAAGCAATTGCCAAACTCGAAGAAGGTTGGTTTTTAAGACAATGTACACATGGAAAATCAAACAAAGATTGGATAATTTGGGATAGATATAAAATAAAATCGGTATTTTTAAACCAGACTTCCTTGTTTTCATTATTAAGACCATAATCAATTCTATTCAAAAAAAAAAGAATGTATGTGTACTTTGTACGCACGTAAGAAGATATTCTTATATTATGTAATAGGTAATTTAAACGAAGTAAATATACTTAAAAGGTTATTTGTATTTTATTTAAAAATCAAACTAACTTTCTTATCCACCACTTCCAAAAAATTTTTATTAAAACAACCAAAAATAAAAAAAAATATGAATCGCCCAGGAATTGAAGCCGCAACCTTCCAATCTCAGTGCTAACGCATTTCCCACTACTCCAGCGAGGCCCTAGAAATAGACATGTAAGTTTCGGATATAATTACACAACACGGCGACATATAGTGTAAAAATGTTATGCTTACATAATATTTTATTATTTTACTACAGGGAAACACAAATCCAAAAACACAAGAATCATAATAAATAATACATTTCCTAAAACCACTAATATATTCTTTTAATGACTTATTTGCACGGTTACAGATACATACATACCTATCTTGAAAGACTAGCAATGAACTACATACTGTCAGAACTACATACTGTCAGTGTGCGCAGGCGCGCGGATCATGTACAATTTTACCCTCAATCGATTCGCCGCTAAAGAAGAATATCTTCAAAAACTTCTTTCTATACTTTCCATTTTGTTAAACTTTGTAAAATATATTTATATTATTATTATTTTTTAATTTTAAATAACCTATTCTAGGTACACCACTGGTAACGTCACTTTGACGTAAAAGGTGCGTTTAAACGAGATAATAATTTTAAAAAACGGCTCCTAGATACGTAAGCCTGTAAACTATTCAATGACCGTAACTGTACATACATGATACCGTGTGCTGTTGGTATCACTTAGCCTCTCTTATTAAATTTCTACTTTCACCTCCAAGTAGATACACACAGGTAACCAGAGCAACCCCACCGGAGACCGAGTAAGCAACCCCCAGTAGAAGGTGGGGTAAAAGTTGATAAAGAACGGAGTCTTGGTCCTCCGATGAATAGGGGCTTACTACTCTATTTGTTGTCATTCGGCTTATTTGGACGTTCCATTCTCTTGCTTCTTACCCAGTTATTATTGTTCTCCACCTTGCATCTTCGTCGTATATCTATACTTCTAGCTGTGTCCTATAGTGTCCTACCATCGATTTTTCGGAAGATTTTCATCTCTGCTGTTTCGAGCAATCTATTTGTCCTCTCTGTGTCAGGTCGTGTTTTTGCCCGTATGTCATTATTGGTCTGATTACTGTTTTGTAAATTCTGCCTTTCACTACTTTTCCCATATCTTTATTTCTCCTTATTGTTTCATTCAGGCAACCTGCGGGTCTGTTTGCTCTATTCACTTGATTTTTCACTTCTGTTTCGAGCTTTCCTTAGCTATATAGTGTGATGCCTAGATATTTAACCATGCAGCACTAATTTACATCTTAGTAGACGCTGTTATTAAAACCATGCATTTTGTCTTTTGTGGATATTAACATGCTAAATTTTCTGACGGTTATATTAAATTGGTACAGCATACGTTACGCCAACGTGTAAGGGCACATCCATAGTGCACGCTGGTTTCCGAGTCAGAAAGCCTACGCCGAGTCGCTGCAGGCGAGTCAGCGAGAAACTCAGGCCGAAAACGGTAACATAAATTTCATGCTCATGCGTCACGGAACTGGTGCAACCTCAATTTTGCGACTGACAGTGACAGTTGTTTATAGTTAAATTGTATATTTATATATGTTTAATTTTATGTTTTATATATTTTTCTAGTTAAATTTTATATTTCATATTTAATTAATAACTATTTGTCAAAAATATTACATCATTTGGAATGGTCTATTCCTTATAAAACATCAAGTTCTACTCTGTAACTGGTGCACAAGGTCAAATATTTTGGTTCCCACAAAATCAATGGAAACGACAGTCAGATTCGCTTCTGTATAGTTGGTTATTCTGTGCTGCAGCCAGCTAAATCTTTCGTATTTAACTGGGCCTGCCCATGGACGTATAAAAATAAAAACGATTATACGTCCATGGGCCTGCCCATAGTGCACCAGCGCGGTGACAACTAAATACACCGACTCGGCGCTAGCTGTCTGATTCGGAAATCAGCTTGAACTATGGACGCGCCCTAAGAACGAGAGATAGGTACTTCTCAATCAAGATTAGTGATCTTGATTACTATGAGAGATTTGCATCGTCTGCATAGCAGATTATTTTAGGTTGTTTTTTCTTCCATTTGGTATACTTTTTTAATTGTTACTTTTTTTATTATTTTATCCATGATCGGGTTGAAGACTCTTGATGACTCAGGAAATCCCTCTGTCTTATCCCATTGCCAGCTTTAATTAGGTTAGTTAGTTATCCTTCTACTTTTACTGTGTTGTTATTATAGATATTTTCGATCGTTTTAATTATTCGGGGAGGTACTTTACTGTCGTACAATAAATAGATAACGTCCATTAATTTGACACTGTTAAATGCCTTCTTAAGGTCCACGAAACAAATATTCCAGTCTGTTGTGTTCCAATGACTACTTTTGAACTTGCCCCATTAAAGATATAGCGTCGGTGGAGAATCTCCCCGACCTAAAACATTGTTCTTTTGGTTATGTTATAATTTCATTCAGTTTGTTTGTTATCACTTTGGTTGTTAATTTTAATGTAGTAAATTAATTCTTCTGTAATTCTCCAGGTCCCATTTGTCTCCTTTGTTGAAGAGAGGTATTAGAATTCTTGATCTTGATTCTTGTAGGTTTTTTTCTACTATTTTTTGGATTAGTTTTAATAGTTGTTTGGTTAGATTTTGTTCTAGGGTATTTTAGAAGTTTATTCGATATTCTGTCCTCTCCTGGTGATTTTCTATTTTTTAAATTCCCTTAGGCAATGCTTCCCTTATCTATCCTTCCTCATGCACTAAAGTTAACATAAAAAATATAGTTAAAATAAAAATAGTACTTATATGAAGTATACCTACCAGTAAATGTTACCGATTTAGCCAGCTTAACCAAAGCAATATCGTTCTTAAGCGTATGAGTATCGTACTGTCCATGTATAAAATAAGTAAGCACTGGCACATCTACTGGTTCGTCTGAACAAATATAAGTACTCTGTACTCTTATGCAGTCAAGTTCTGTATTTAAGTCGTGTTCTCCAAAACGGACTTGGACACTAAAATAAAAAAAAACATGTTATTATACTACTGGAATATCAATTATTAACCTCATAGAGCAACTTATTTATACTTGTATACTGAAGCATAAATATTACCAGAGAACTGCAGTTCTCGTCAGTGGCGCACAACCCCAACAACAATACCCCTACCAGGCCCGGTCTGGCTCCATTGGAGGCCCTCGGCTAGATGGTGATTTGAGCCCCCCCCCCCGGAAATAGAACGAGGACCATGGGGTCCTCTCACGGCAACAATAGTTAGCCTATGTTTGCTGCATGCGGCTAACGTGGTTTTAAATGCTTTCAAATTTTTAATAATTTGGTTGAAATTTAATAATTGCTAAATATTTTACAATGCAATTTGAAGATCTTAGCGATTCTATTTGGTTACGTAATACTGTACCTCTAAATGACATTGACATTGTATATCAACAATCCAGAGGCTAAAATGATTAAAATATTTTACCTTTACATCAGCACCAAATTTTAATTTATTAATAAATGTAACTACTTCAAAAATCAATTTTAAATGCAGTACTGTTTAAGAATGGTTGACTAAAACAGAACGATAGTTAAATGAAAGATCAACTACTAACATGACAATAAAAACACAATGAAAAAAACGCTGCATTTTACATTAAACAAAACTTTATTGCAACACTCTAGTGTACATTGATACTAAAATATGGCCTAGTGTCGATAAAAACACAAGGCAAAAAAACGCTGCATTATATTAAACAAAACTTTAATGCAACGCCCTAGTGTACGTTGGTACTAAAATATGGCCGAGTGTAATAGAAGTATAAGTGTAACATAAATAATTATTACATAAATAAGTTAAAAAAAAATGTGTTAACCGTATAAACACGACAAAAATTCCTACCATAGTGATAGTAGCCTTATCAACGATTGCCTAGCCTATCCCATCAGTTTTCTTTTAAGTTCGTTACTACTACTGGCCACGACATTAATGATTTCTTCTTTGTCGATGTCAGAAAACAAGTCTCTCTCTATGTTCATAAAAATAAGGCTAGACATAAGGTCTTGGCCTAAACTAGCCCTAAGACGATACTTTATTATTTTTAGCTTAGAAAAAACCCGTTCACATGTAACCTGTGTACAGGGTATCGTTAGGATAAATTTATAAACTACATATAAGTTAGTGAACAATCCTGATCCAGAGAGTTCAAAAAGAACTGAGAAGGCACATGACAAGCACTTGAAACATTTTTTGCTGTCATTGCAGAAACCACGAAAATTGTCTTGTTCTGATTCAGGTTCCGAATCGAGTTCACGGTCTTTTAAAATTTCTTCTGCTTTGTTTGATTCTTCGTCTGGGATCTGTTCATCTTGAGTGTTTACAACTTTTATGAAACTTTTGTACTGATCTGCAAATTGTTTAAGTTCTATTAATAATATACTTCTTTCAACATTGCAAAGTTTTGAGATACAAGAGAGGACTCCAGCCGGAAAGTCTTTAATCGTCATTATGTCATTAAATTTTCTTGGATTTAACCAAGAAAGGTCCTCTAAAATTTCTCTGTTTGGGCAAAATCTTTCTTCTATGCTTGTTCTAGCACAGTCTAACATATTGAAAAATACATGCTTGAAATGTTGAGCTGCTGATATTTCAGGAGCATCATCACTTGATTGTTCCCCAGGCATTCGTTTTTTCTTTGAAATTCTTCTTTCCGTAAAGTCCAATTGTAATTCCAAATCAATATTGCTATCTTCCAATTTACTGTTAACAGCAGTCGGATACTCTTTTGTTTTCGTGTACAAAAATTCAAAATATTTGTCATTTATTTTTTCATTGATCTGTTTAAGTAGGGTTTGAACCAAATCCCAAGCAATAGCGTAGTCCAATGTTTTAGTTTGCAAATATTTCGAAACAGGCGTTACAACAAGAAACATATCTAGTAAAACGAATGAAATAAATAGGTTTTCAAATTTCGCCCATTGACTTGCCAAATTTCTGGCCATATATCTGGATTTGCAATCAAAATTACCATCAGATATTTCTTTGAATACGGTAATGACGAATTTTGCTACATCTGTATATTGTCTGTGCTTATATGCTCATAAAAAGCTTCTGATATTTCCGCCTACCTGTTTGCGATTTTTCATTGTTTGCAGGATTGGAACTGGAACCAGCTAACCATAAATTCAAACTTTTTGAACTTTGTTTTATTTCAAAAGATTTCCTCTCCTTCTATTTTCTTTTACTTGCACCACTTGGGTGCACACGTTTCATTTTATAAACTGAAAAATTCACCTTTCAATTTCAAACAGTATGTCATAACTCACAACGTACATCAACTCATCGACAGCAGGTCAACTCAACTGACAGCAGAGAATGTCGCGTCGTAGCTGTCTGCTTGAGTCCAGGGCGCCGGCGCGGCGCTGTCGAGTCACTACCGCTGAGCGCTGAGCTTAAGCTGAATGGTGCGGCGCGGTGGGATCGGTGACTACCTCGAGCACCGAGCGACTTACTATTACTTTTTTATTATACCTAGGTAACCTAGGGGTTACCCTTAGCTGTAATTTAATAAAAAGTAGGTTATTGTTTATTTAAAATTGTTTTTGCTGTATTACGTCGCTGTGAAACAGTAAAACAAAATAATTTTTTATAATAAAAAAACTTTTGTTTACTTGAATTTTTTGGCTTTTGGAGGCCCCCTTGAGCCGGAGGCCCTCGGCCATCGCCGACCAGCCGCCCTGGCCAGACCGGGCCTGACCCCTACAAGCGACACTATATATACACGAAATTTTAGATTCACTAAATCTGACTGAATTGAAAATTGGACCAAATCCCATCTTAAAATTTAGGAAAAGACTCACCCATCCATATGTCAACTCTCCATTTTGGTCCAAGGGTGTGGATTTTACGGCCCTTCCCATTTAGGGTCTGTTTTCCGTTCTCGTCCGCAAAACTCCCAAAAATTTCGGTCCGACCTTTAAGGCTTCTGATAATACTGATCATTACCTTTCCAACGGATGTCTAATTTTGAAAATCGGTTATATCATTCAAAAGTTACCGAGCTCAGAAGTATGACTCAATTTTTATTTAAAAAGGGGAAAATGTTTGTGGATATGTTTGTATAGTCCGTCCGCTATAACTTTTCCCATGCGGTACGATTCATTTTCAACCAAATTAAGTCAAAACATAAATTGAAACGAACGTCGATGTGTATATACATTTTGTATACTGTATACTATATACTACACACATCGGCGTACGTTTCACTTTCTGTTTTGACTTAATTTGATTGAAAATTTTTTGCTCAATTAGAAATCCAATGAAATCAATTAATTTGTGGTCATCTGATTGAATACAACCAATAAAACCAACATTATACTGAAAACAGATCCCATGGGCTGTTTTCAGTAGTAATAACCCAAGGACATTGATAATTGTTCGAAAAAATTTTATAACAGATTTCGAAAGCTTGTTGCTTGGAAACAGACCGACGCCGTAGGCGGAGGTCTGTTGCCTGTAAGCAACAAGCTTGAGAAAGTTGTTAAAAAATTTTTGAGCATTTATCAATGTTCGAGGGTTATTCGGATAGAAAATTTTTTACTGGTTATGAAAAAAAAAATACAGAGCAGAAACAATTTATTTTAATGTGCAATTAACAATTCTTCCACCGTCCGATTTCCATCTAATTCATATTTTCTATCATTGCAAAAGTCCATAAACGCTTTCCATACAAATTTTTTACTGTAAACAGTATTCTTTGGTATATTTGATTCGATAATTTCCTAAATGTAGGTATCCATAGCTACATGATTGAGTGAAAACAGCCCATGGGATGTTTTCAGTATAATGTTGGTTTTATTGGTTGTATTCAATCAGATGACCACAAATTAATTGATTTCATTGGATTTCTAATTGAGCAAAAAATTTTCACTCAATCATGTAGCTATGGATACCTACATTTCGTTTCATTTCGATTTTGACATTTCAAATATTCAATATTTCAAAATGTCACGATTTGGTTGTAATACTGATGAGAATATTAATGAAATTATCGAATCAAATATACCAAAGAATACTGTTTACAGTAAAGAACATCATAATAAAATTATTAACAGCATGCGTAGTGGAAATACATCTTCATCAGTTATAGAAACTAACATGTCTGGATCTTCATTAAATTTTTCTAATTGTTCCTTTGTTAATTGCACATTTAAATAAATTGTTTCTGCTCTGTATTTTTTTTCATAACCAGCAAAAAATTTTCTATCCGAATAACCCTCGAACATTGATAAATGCTCAAAAATTTTTTAACAACTTTCTCAAGCTTGTTGCTTACAGGCAACAGACCTCCGCCTACGGCGTCGGTCTGTTTCCAAGCAACAAGCTTTCGAAATCTGTTATAAAATTTTTTCCGAACAATTATCAATGTCCTTGGGTTATTACTACTGAAAATGAATCGTACCGCATGTGCATGGGAAAAGTTATAGCGGACGGACTATATGTATGTATGTGTGTGGAAAAGTTACACCGATCTGAATTTTTTTTCTGTGTTTTAAGAGGGTGTGAGGGCCGATTTAGAACCGGTGTAATTTTTGACTTCTGTCTACCCGTAAGCCAGCTAGAGGGCTAGGGAAATACAAAATAGGATATTTTTTGGGCGTACATATCTCAGGTTCAAGGAGAGACAGGAAAACCGCAAGTACACCAAATCAATAGGGTTGAGTTAAACTTTTAAATGGTGCCTAAGCTATCAAGCTGAGACATATACAATGCTCACCATAGCCGAAAAACTGAAAAATTAAACTTTGAAAATTTTGGTTTTTCGACAATTATTCAAAATTTCAACCTACGAATTGCGCCAATAACTGAGCGTTTGTAGGAGGTCTATAGCCGCGTCTAACGGTGTATACCTCATATCTGGGAAAATTCGAATTTTTAAGTTATAGGCTTCATAAGTAAGATCAAATCTATTTCTTATGGGAAAAACGGTTTTTCAAGCTCAATAATTCCTGTAATACGTTCAGTTATCATACTTGATCTTGAATGGATCAGATATTACTTGTCAATACGTTTCAAACTCATGTTTATTGATCAAAATCAGTTAAGCCGTTCAGAAGTTATAGAGCTCCAAAAGTATAATTAGTCCAGGAACTGAAACTTTTCACTTCGCAATTTTTACAGAATGGACCGATTTGCTTGAAAATTTGACAATAAGTAGTGGATAGTCCAAGGATCAAAATCTATATGATGCCGAAAGACACTTTTACCATGGGGTGGTTGCCACCCCATCTCGGGGGTGGAAATTTTTTATTATATTTTGACCGCAAATGTTGGTAAAAACATTAATTGTAAGCAACAAATGTTTTATACATTTTTTTGATAAAATTAATAGTTTTCGATTTATTGGTTATCGAAAGTGTTAGTCTTATATCGAAAAAATCAATGTTATTAATCAGTTTTCTGCTAATAACTCAAAAAGTTTTTGTTTTATCAAAATAACTTTACTTAACGAATATATCCCTTTTAAAAGAGGAACAAAGTGTTCTTTTTTTTTAATTTTCTTGAAGACCAATAGTAATCGAGCTGTACTTTATTATAATATGTTAGCTTTTCTTAGTCAAATACTAAATATTATAGTTTCAAAGTCAAAAGACGGAAAAACTATGCATTTTTCGAGGATAACTTATAAAAACTAATTTTAAATGTTTTAAAAGATCTATCTTCAAAAATAAAAAAAATAAAGTCTGTAGCGTAAAAATTAAGTGACTTATAATGAAAAGAATGTCAGTCCCTATTTTTTCAGTCGAAAAGTTATCGGGGAAACAACCCCCTAATTACCACCCTAATTAAAATTAGTCATCGACCTTATTCCGTATTTTTTATTTATGTATTTTTAATAGATTACAGAAGTTTGACCGGCTTAAAACAATTAGTTTTTAAAAAACTGAAGTTAAAAGCGAATAACGAATTTTTGTAGTTTGGTAAAACATCCCCTTTTCTTCAGAATAGAAAGATTAGAATCAGAGATGCGAAAAAATGTTTAAATATGAAAATGTAGCTTGTTTAATTTTTAAGAACTTGGTTTACGAAAATTTTTTCTGCGACAAAAATTGAGTGAGCTACAGACAATTAGAACTTGTAATAACATGCAAAAACTGCCTTTAAAAACCCTTTCAAAGTCATCTCTTTTTGCGACTGAGGATTTTAAAAGAATTTAATATTAATAGTCTTATAGATCTTATAAAAACCTACAAAAAATTTTTGAACAAACTTTCTTATATAAAAAATAAAAAAGTTAGGGTTAAAAAACCAATAAATTTTTTTGAAAAAAAAATGGAATAATCCAATTGGAAGCATAATAATGTAAGTTAGCGGTGTTTTTTTGTATGGCATACGTTAAAAAATAATTACCAAATAACGGCAGTTCTCGCCAGTGGCGCATAATATCCCTACATGCGACACTATTTATAAAGCTTAACGTGTATTCGATAAACATTGCATTCAACTTCATACATTTAATTTATAAATAACTTTGAAAAACTCCTGATACAAGAGTAAAAAACCGCTATACGCCGCCGCCGTAAAAATGAGTGGCGCACACAATATTCCAGCTACAAAAGAGCTGATATGAATATTACGTGCCGCGATAATGTATTTTCATTTTAATGAAAAATAAAACTCTAGTTTTCTTTTAAAAGATTTTTCCATAATATTTGTTAAATGGACATCGCACACATCTTATGGAAAATATAATGTCACTCAAATTCAATAAAACTTATACGAATAGATTCGTTTTAAAGTAACGGTCAAATCTTATCAGTGCGCCAAATCTTAATTACGTATAATTACGGCGCAAATTGCAATTAAAGTTTATCGAAATCACATTTTTTGAGTCAGTAAAAGTGTCAGTTACCATCACTATTGCTCTGGGTGCTATTCAAAAGAGCTTAAAACCCCCGCTGGGCCTAAGCGGATTAGTGAAACTAATCCGCTGATTTATGGAGTACCGACAATTTGGGTGTTTTAAAATATTTTTTCTCTCTCTAACTTATGCACGTACCCATTTGATTTCAGATTTATTTATATCAATTTCTGCTCTTATTATTGAAAATATAGAGTTGGCGCAATGATAAGATTTTACCGTTAATTTAAAACGAATCTATTCGTATAAATTTTATTGAATTTGAGTGACATTATATTTGAAGTAAAACGCGCCACAAAAGAGCTTCAAATGCAAATTATGTGAAAGTTATCCTTTTGTGGCGCGTTTTACTTCAAATTTAGCAAATATTATGGAAAAATCTTTTAAAAGAAAACTAGAGTTTTATTTTCCATCAAAATGAAAATACACTATCGCGCCACGTAATATTCATATCAGCTTTTTTGTAGCTGGAATATTGTGTGCGCCACTCATTTTTACGGCGTATAGCGGTTTTTTACTCTTGTATACATTTTACCCGGCAAACTTGTATAATAACAGAATAGCAGATGGATGAAGGAGAGCGATCATACTAATAGACCTGCATCCCGCGTATAAAAAAAATTATAATAAAAAATTATAATTATAATAAAAACTATCGATAATACGTATGAAAATTGCCAAAAATAGCAAAATTCCAATCAAAAATTAGGTTGGAGAAAATGTAACCCTCAAAGTTCAAAATCGGTATACGTTAAAAAAATGCATTTTCTCGGCTTCCCATGGAGCAATTTCCTTCATTCTTTTTTTGTTCCCTAATAACTCGAGTAGAGCCATCGAAATAACTCATTATTAAATGTCAAACTTGCTTTTGTTTTGTTCTAATTGATTAATTTATTTATAAGAACAGAAAACTACATATTTTTCCAGTTACAAACTTACAACAAGTGTACCTTTTAAAGTTAAAAACATAAATATTCTCATTTGAAAGCTGTATAATTATTTAAACAATTTTTATTTAAACAAATTAAAATTTTGTGTTATAAAAAATAAATAAATTTATTATAACAAAACAAAAGCAAGTCTGACATTTAATAATGCGTTAGTTCGATGGCTCTACTCGAGTTACTTAGGAACAAAGAAAGAATGAAGGAAATTGCTCCATGGGAAGCTGAGAAAATGCATTTTTTTAACGTACACCGATTTTGAACTTTGAGGGTTACATTTTCTCCAACCTAATTTTTGATTGGAATTTTGCTATTTTTGGCAATTTTCACACGTATTATCGATAGTATTAATTATAATAATATACGTTATGAGTATTTTAAGGATATGAAAATTGGTGTGGAGAAAGAGGACAAAAATAAAAAGGTGACGGTTTGAAAATTATGATCCTATTGTTTATATCTTTGCCGTAAATTCCGGTCAACTTTGATCGCTTGTATCTCAGGAACTACTGATCATAATTAAACTTTTTTTCTTTTAAAAGAAGCGTCCTGCCGCTGTTTTTCGAATACCGTTTTTATAATTTAATTTAGTTTAGTATTTTTCGAGATATTCTATTTGTTTATAAGCCAAAAAATTCTTTATAATTTTAAAATATTCCTGAGGCCGCTTAAATAGTCCAATTTCAATTCTGTAAAGTACACTAGATAGGTATAGTGTCTTTTTATGAAAAATTATAATTATTCTTATGCATTATAATTATTGTCGTTATTATAGCGACCGTAAATTTTTAATTAACAATTCAATTGTTGCTAAACTGTTCATTCAATTTCCATCGGCTTCTGGAATTATAATTTATACGAAAAGAGCTTTTATGTTACCAAGCTGTTTAATTATTGATTAACAATTACTTATCTAAAAGTTTAGTTGAAAATTAAAGATTTTGTTGGAAAAACCCGCTTTTTCCGGGGAAAGTTTTTTCAACGTAAATCGGAAAAAACACGTCTCTATGCAGAATTTAATTGCGGTGAATTTTTATTTGAGTGTTTTTGGTGTAAAGTTAAAATCTTTGAAGTTATAGAGCAAAAAATTGAAAAAAACACGATTTTCGGGCGCCATTTTGTTTATAAAAAAAGTAGCACACTATCTGCGGACTTTGCATACCTATATTATTAATATATACAATCATAAGATTCGATTCCAGCAATAAAATTGCTGGTAAATAACTTTTCCCAAAAATGGCCTATTCTCCGATAATCAGCCCAGACTATAAATACTTATCGAGTTATTACATCAAAGATTTTAATTTTTCATACAAAATACATATTTTAAAGAGGTTTCGCATTAATAACTCAGAATATAAGTTTTTACAAAAAAGTTATCATTACCAAAATTGAAGCTAATAAAAAACCGAACAAAGTCCTGACTTCAATTTTTTTTTAATATTAAGTCAAAGTGAGTGATATATAATTGAATGTATATTTTTTTTCTGGCGAGTACTCAAATCTTATTCAAATAAAGTATAAAGTTCCATAAGGAAGAAGTTTTCCTGTAGTTGGCTGTATACCATGTAATACAAAAAAACAATAAAATCCTTTATAAAAGGTATATACGAGTATTTAAAATCTTTAAAAAGGGCTACATCACAGAACTAGATTTCGATTGGTTGACCAATCATCATCAGTGCTTACGTGAAGTTTACATGCTAACCACCAAGTTTTACAATAATATGTGCGTCAAAGCCCTTTACAAGTAATCCGTCAAGGAAACATCGGTTAAAAATACTATCTTAAGCATGGATGTTTAAAATATTTATTAATACGCCCCAGCTAACATATGAGCTATGGTTTGACTTGTTCACATGGTGACAGTATGGCACCAAGTGACTTGCTGGATGTTACCTGGGGAGTATTAATAAATATTTTAAACATCCATGCTTAAAATAGCATTTTTAACAGATGTTTCCTTGACAGGTTACTTGTACAGGGCTTTGACCCACATATTTTTGTAAAACTATATCTTGGTGGTTAGCATGTAAACTTCACATAAGCATTGATGATGATTGGTCAACCAATCGAAAACTAGTTTTGTGATGTAGCCCTTTTTAGGGATTTTAAATATATACCTTTTATAAAGGATTTTATTTATTTATTTTTTTTAAGTATAAAGTATTACTAGGAAGTATAAAGATGAAATAACGGGAAAACGACAAACATACTAAATACTTGTCGAAGTACTAAGAAATACCTATCAAATCTGCTCCAGAAGAAGTTGACACCATCAAAATTTGTGTTCCAAATTTTTTTCAAAAAAATGTTATTGTTTTTTTAGAATATTTATTTCCCTTAATTTTTACGATATCAGGTTCATCCAAAAACCAGTTGAAAGCTAAATTCAAGGGCTATAAAATCGTATTAAATTTAATCTTTTAAATTTAATATTTTTTTGTTAAAGGGCCCTGGTTATATGGTTTTCGCAGTAAAATTTACGCTTTAAACGTTTCTGTCTCGGTTATTTTTTACCCCACAAAAAAAAAGTTCTTTGAAAAGTTCTGATTTTTTTAAATCATATTTTTGTTTTCAAAAATTCGTTCTGTTATGTTTTACGTTCCTATATCATATATTTTTGGAGTTATTATCAAAAGAGAATGAAATTTACGAAAATTTGAAAAGTTCTGATTTTTTTAAATCCTAGTTTTGTTTTCAAAAATATGAATTATAAATCCAAGAACCGTTCCTTATTAGTGGCAGCTTTGCGACCTCGCTGATTGGTTTGGGCAAGTTTACGGCAACTTTTTTTCTCCTTACCCCTATGGTAGTGTAGGAAACAGAGGTTGAACCTCGCAAAATGGACACAAGTCCGGTTTTATTTTTTTCTGGTATATTCTTCTTTTGCCCTTTAATTCGTCCAATTCTGAACATAGGCTTCCCCCAGTTTCCTCCATTCGCTTCTGTTTAGTGCTTTCTGTTTCCAGTGCGTTCCTCCTATCTTTTTAATGTCGTCTCCCCATCTCATCTGGGGTCGTCCTCTTGCTCTCTTTCCTGTCCATGGTCTCCATTGTTGTATCGTGCTATTCCACCTATTGTCCATTTGTCTAGCGTTATGACCTGCGAAGCTCCATTTTAGCCTGGTTATATGTTGACCTGCGTCTTTGACTTTTGTTCTATTTCTGACCCAGTTGTTTTGCTTTTTGTCTGTCAATTTTACTCCTAACATTGCTCTCTCCATGGCTCTTTGTGTCTTTATTATTTTATCCATGTTTGCCTTGGTCAAGGTCCATGTTTGGCATGCGTATGTGAGAATTGGGAGTATGCACTGGTCAAACACTCTTGTTTTTAAGTATTGTTGTATTTTTTTATTCTTTAGGACCCATTTTAATTTTCCAAACCCTGCCCAGGCTAATCTGACCCTTCTTTTTACCTCCGCTGTTTGGTTTTCCTTATTTATTTTTATAATCTGTCCCAAATATATATAATCATTAACCGCTTCTATTGTGGTGTCGTTTAGTATTACGTTTCTATTGTCTTGTGTGTTTGTCATTGTTTTTGTTTTGGCAAAATTCATTTTTAGACCTATTTGTTCGGATTCATTTGCTAGTTCGGTTAGCATGGTTTGTAGTTCTTCAAAACTTGATGCTATGACTACTACATCTTCTGCATATCTTAGGTGGTTTAGTTTCTTTCCATTTATGTTTATTCCCATGTTTGTCCATTCCATTGTTTTGAAAACATCTTCCAGTGCTAATGTAAATAGTTTGGGAGAAATAACATCTCCCTGTCGCACTCCTCTGTTAATTGGTATGGGTTTTGTGGTTTCTTCCAATTGTACTGTCATTGTTGCTTTCTTATATATATTATGTATTAGCATTCTGTATCTGGAATCTATTCGACAGTTGTTTATAGCTTTTTCTATTGCCCACATTTCCACGCTGTCAAATGCTTTTTCGTAGTCAACGAACGCTAAGTGCAGATGGTATATTAAGGGGTGCTTATTATGAGACTAACTTTTTCTTAAAAAATTTCGCCCCAGAACCCCCCTTTTTATCTCTTTAAAGGGGGTAATTTGTGATTTTTGCGAAAC
Organism: Diabrotica virgifera virgifera; assembly: GCF_917563875.1. Taxonomy (NCBI): domain Eukaryota; kingdom Metazoa; phylum Arthropoda; class Insecta; order Coleoptera; family Chrysomelidae; genus Diabrotica; species Diabrotica virgifera. The sequence goes on from NC_065448.1 coordinate 86,388,369, forward strand.
GTAGCCCTTCCTGTACGTCTTGCAAAATATTTACTTAATAGTAAAAAGAAGAGGACTCCTACTGTTTATTTCCCTACAGCATATGTATATCACCCACCGTTTAGTGGGGGTGGCGCCCCAAAGTTGACAAGTTTTAAAAAAAGATGTTTAAAAAAAAATATTTTTCCCTAACTGTAATGGAAATCAAGAAGAAACACTGCGGCAATTAATCACAAATAAGTGGTGATTTTTTGGTATACCTAGGTTTTATTTAAAGTAAGGGCAATTGCCCGTTTTTTAATTACAGGGGATTACATTTAAAAAAAATCCCTTTGAACCGCTTTTACTAGAGTAAAAAAACTTTCATTATCCATGTACTGGTGATATTTACAAATTTGTATAATGCACCCCCATTTTTCCCCGGATCTTCCACAAAAAGAGGAGAATTAATAAAGGCAGTGATTTTCTTGGAATCCTTCACACACCATTCCCTTTATTAAAATGCTTTATATATCATTTTGTGCACGTTCTTATTACCCATGCATGTACACCAAAAGCGATTTCTTGATGCAACCATTGTAGCAAAAATAAAATAAAATAGGGGGTTGAAAAAAAATTTTTCCTTGCTTTTTGACCTATATGGGTATATGCTCCATCAATAGGGTTTTTCATAAATATTTATACTCCATCTAATTTACTTACCGTTGCACGTCATCCGCGTCATAGCACGTGACGTCACATGATACCAGCAAGAAATATTTAGGCGGTAGGTGTGTTCTTTATTAGAATCACTTTGCCGAGTACACTGGCATCACAGCCACTAGACATATTTTATTATATACGCGTAGAAATAATATTTAAAGATTTCTATTAATGTTAACTTAAAGAAATACACAATAATATGTTTCATTTAATTTGTATAAATGGATTATAAAGCGTTTATATGAAGCACATTTGTTCGGAATACACTGTAACTATAATCGAACGAAGGTGATATTTTGGCATAAATTGGTAACATTTATTTGACAGTTGCGGTGATGACACTTCATATTTGTTTATATTCTTTATTATAAGTATTTGTTTCATTATATTTACTGTTTTTATTATGTACTTTAATGTAAGATTATAACTTAATTCTTGTTTTTTATTTCTAAAGTTTTTATTTATTTACATTGAATATTAATTTGTTTTGCTGTATAAGCCACTTCCGCAAAAATTGTGTGACGTATTTGATTTAAAATGCATTCAAGAATTTTTTATAATTGGGCAACAATGTCAACTTAGATCTCTAACGTAGATAATGACGTGAAACGGTAAGTAAATTAGACGGACTGTATGTTTATTGCAACATCCTTGCGGAAACTACCCCTATCCCTTGGCGAGCATGTTTTTACGATTTTCTCATTACCTATGCATTTTTTTAAACAAAATTTAAACAGAATTAAAGACCACTATTTTCTCTACAAATAAGGTCCCATGCATTTTTTTTGTATAAGCAACCGTTACGGCACAATGGCGCCGTAAACCTCAGAAACGCTTTGGCGGGCTCCAGTTTTTGTTTTTTTGGGTCACCTATTCATTTTATTGATAACGTACTTATGGACAATAATAGAACGCACTGTGACTGATTATTTTCTTTTTTTTTTTGGTGGTTCCGGCGAAAATATGGGGGTGCATTATACAAATTTGTAAATAATACTCTTGTACATGGGTAATAGCTGAAAGTTTTATTTACTCTAGCATAAGCGATTCAGATGGTATAAAAAGGGGTTTTTTTTAAATGTAACACCCTGTAATTAAAAAATGGGCAATTGCCCTTAAATGAAACCTATACCAAAAATCAGCCATTTATTTGTAATTAACTGCCGCAAGGTTTCTTCTTGATTTTTATTACAGTTAGGGAAAAATAATTTTTTTAAAACATATTTTTTAAAAACTAGTCAACTTTGGGGCGCCACCTCTGCTAAACGGTGGGTGATAGACATATGCTGTCGGGAAATAAATAGTAGGAACTATAGTCCTTTTAATTTTACTATTATGTAAATTTTTTGCAAAAGGTATAGGAAGGGCTACGTTTCGCAAAAACCACAAATTATCCCCTTTAAAGGGATGAAAAGAGGGGTTCTGGGGCGAAATTTTTTAAGAAAAAGTTAGTCTCATAATTAGCACCCCTTGATATACCAGAACAAAAAATAAAACCGGACTTGTGTCCATTTTGCGACGTTCAACCTCTGTTTCCTACACTACATTAATAAAAAAAAATACATATTTACTTACAGTTGATGATTAGGGCCGACTCCTAAACAATGGGCAGCAGTAAGAACAAATGTTTCAGTAATTAGAGTCCCTCCACATAAATATTCAATAAAATCTAGTTGAGTTTCTAAAAAAAATAGACTATATTAATTTAAGATATTAAAAAATAGTCTTCTTTTATTACATATAACATCAGAGTTCTAAGAACTAAAATATGATATAACCGTTATATAACATTGTAATGAATGTTGTTTTTAGATGAAAAGTGAGAAAGATATATACATTTATATCGACAACAGTGACAATATGTCGCTTACTACAGATGTAAGGCTAAGGGACTTCTATCTAGTGATGTCATGGTGCCGGAACGCCGTTCCGGCATTGGTTAAAATATGCAGACGTAACTTGTGTTAAAAAACATAAAGTAATATTTTACTTGTAAAGAAGTTAAGGAAAGTGCGTTCCAGCACTGCTAATTTGGCCATGACAGCTCTGCTTTTATCCATCATTAGCCTAGAGAACAAGCTGGGTTTAGATCCGGATATAGCACTAACTTAACTACTAACTAACTTACTGGTAATAAAAAACCTGATAGAGAAGTCTGTAGAATACAACGAACCATTGGCACTGATATTTGTGGACTACGAGAAAACATTCGATACCATAAGCCAGCATAAAATGTTAAAAAGATTGACAGAATGCCGAATAGACCATCGCTACACTAACAAGATAAAATATATCTACCACAAGGCCACGGCTAGCGTAATATATGGTTGAGCGCGGTGTAGGTCGCGATCGCGGTCGAGGTTTACATCGATGACGGGCAGAACATACCGAAGATACCTTCCTTTCAGTGTTCTTTGCGGTTTCCATGTAACCAAAACTTGTCGCAACCTGATTAACAAGAAATGAATAAATAAACCAGCCGTATCTCCGGGGAATGTCACGTGGTTTAAAAACCACCTATAAACTTTAATTGACCACGCGAGCAGCAGCTCGATCGCGATGTAAAACAAACTATAGTCGGAAAAATGAAAGAATACCCATGAACGAACATATAAAACACGCTGTATTTTCCTGTCACCGTGTCACAAAAAAAATTTCCCATCGCAAGTACATGTAATAATAATTATTACATGTACTTGCGCTGGCCAATTTTTTGTATGACACCGTGATAGGAAAATACAGCGTGTTTTATATGTTCGTTCATGGGTATTCTTTCATTTTTCCTACTGTATTTTGTTTTGGCATCGACATCGCTGTAAACCGCGATGATAGGTCGCGAGGGTAAACGGGTGACGGGTTTTTAAGAAAGAAAATAAATGCATGACTAGCTTTGCAAATATAATACTAATAAAAGCATCCTACCTTGCTAGATGTACAATTGCAAAGGATGGAAAGCCTCACACAATAGGCGAGACCCTTTTACTACCGGCCGCTGTGAAAATGGCCCAAACCGTATTAGTAGAAAAAGCTAAAGAAATTTAAAAAATACCATTGTCAAACAACACATGTCTTCCAATATTGAAGAACAACATTGTTTAAAACTTCATGAATGCACATATTTTGGACTTCGAGTACACCAAAGCACCCATATAACAAACAGCACAGCTACTCGTATGTGTATGAGTTGATATTTATGAAGTTACGGAAGAGTTATGAAGTCATAGAAGAGTTTTTGTTCTGCCACTTGAATCAAACACTACAGAGTGAAAAATAAAATGGCTCCTGAATGCTGAAGTACACATTGTGTCATACACCGAGAAGAATTAGAATTAGAAATAATTAGTAGATATGTTACAGTTCAAGTTGATTATCCAGTTGGAGTTGACTCCAACTATTTGGAGTCAACTCTAACGGCTGGTTTCAGTAAAAGTTGATTATAAATATAAAATGAAGATTTATATTCAACATTTACTAGTAAAAGTAGACTCCAACTAGGAAAAGTATACTCTTCCCAATGCCATTTAGTAAAAGTTGATTCTGATTCACACAAACAGCCGATTCTAGAAATCAAATGTTACTGAATATGTTGAAATTAGTCTAGTCTGTATCGTCGCCCCCGTTAGGTAAATTACTCCGATTCGAATTTTTTGCACAAACTTACTCAAAAAGAGGTCCTTATAACAAATCTACTGGGTGCCAGGCAGTACCTTGATCGATAAATTGTTTAAACATTTTTTTTTAGACAAATTCACAAAAATAATTTTTTCACTTCGAACAATTTTTTTTAGATCATTTGGGATATTCTGAGCAAAAAAAGGTATTTTGTTATCCAACAGTATCTGCAGACTATGGTCCGAATCAGTCATTAATACTGTGTCATCTGCATAGCGGATGTTATTTACTCTCTGACCGTTTATCCTGATTCCTTCTGAAGAGTGCGATAAAGAGTTGGCAAATATTACCTCAGAGTAGACGTTAAGAGTATGGGTGATAGCACACAACCCTGTCTAACACCTCGTTGTATTTCAATTGGCCTTGACGTATTACCATTGGTCTTTATGATTGCTGTCTGATTCCAATAAATAGCCTCTATAATTTTAGAATCTCTTTTGTCGACTCCGATGTCGTTCAATCTTTCTATCAAGGTCTTGTGCTTCATCCTATCGAACGCTTTCTCAAAATCTACCACCGCAAATAATGATATGTACCACCAGTGGTACATGTACCACAGATTGAGAACCGCTGCTTTACATAATATGAGATAGAGTAGATAAAAATTATTTTTGTGAATTTCGTTAACAAAAATTGGTTAAACAATTTTTCGACCGCGGTACGCGTGACACCCTGTGTATTTGTTATAAGGATTGTTATATGGATGTATTTCTTTGAGTAAGTTTGTGCAAAAAATCGAATCAGAATAATTTACCTAACGGGGGCGACGTTACAGACTATACTAATAAGTAGTTGAAACGGTCAAAACAAAGAAACGCACACTCATCAAAAGTGCACTTGAGATTCTCGTATAATCAACATTTACTGAATCGATCCAGGAAAAGTCAACTCCAACTAGTAAAAGTTGATTTTTATAATTTAAAATTTTTAAAATCAACTTTTACTGCTCGTTTCAGTTGGAGTTGACTCCAACTAGTTGGAGTCAACTCTAACTGAGAATCAACTTGAACTGTAACAGATATATTTCAAGAAAATTAGGATCGGGGGAGGGCATCCTTCCATTTCATGTGCCCCCCCTCCCTGTTGTTTGGTGTTACGCTAAAATCTTGGTGGTACGTCAAAATCTTCAAAACATTTCAGGTGGTACGCAGTTGCTTGAAGGTTGGGAACCTCTGGTATAGATGATGCAATAATAATATTGAACTATTGAACAAGTTATATCACGCTTCCTTAGAGGTCGGACTAAAGATTTTTATCAACAAGATGCAAATAATGTCTAATATGGAGCTAAATCGTAACATTGTTGTTTAACTGCATTTTATAAGTAATTGGGATATGAAATTCGGTTAGGAAGAGATAACCAGACGTGCGAGCTCCCACGTCACATACGATTAGCCTAGGCAGCGTCTGGTAAACTGAACTATGTATTTAAATCGGACTTATCCATATGCATGAAATGGAAAATCTTTGACTAGTTTATATTGCCTGTACTCACTTATGGAGCGGAAACATTAACACTCACAAAAAAGATAGTGAACAAGACACAAGACTCACATAACTCAGAGGGCTATGGAGCGCCAGATGTTGGGTGTCTCCATGAGGGACCAAATCCCAAACGAAGAAATACGCCGTAGAACAAAAACTAAAAGTCGCTAAAGTGGAATTGGTCAGGACACGTCGCCTGATTGTCAGACAACCGATGGACAAAACGTATTGTCGAGTGAGGGCCACGAGAAGAAGCACTACGGAGCAGAGGACGACCACCAACCAGATGTGCCGACGATCTGAAGAATGTTATCGGTAACTGGATGCAAGCCGCACAAAACAGAGACAGATGGAAAGAGCTAAGCGAGACCTATGCCAACAGTGGACGCGTACGGGTTGATGATGATGACAGGTGAACCAAAATAGGAACAGACGTTGCGCAATAAAAAATTTCAAATTATGGCAGACAACTGCTTAGCTGTAGACGCGGATAGTTTCACCGTTTCACTATGGGGATAATTCGCGACGTTGACAAGTTTTGTGTAAAATCTCAATTTTTAAAAATTATAACAGTTTTGAAAAATTGGAAAAAAATAAGCGAAGTCGAATCGTGAGTATTAGTAAATACAATAGAATTGTTATAAAATTTCACCAGAAACACCAGAAGTTTCAACAATTTTGCAGTAAAAAAAAATAAATAGAATATCAACAAAATAATCGCGAAAGTAGGATAAATTGCCTATAGACCACGGCGCATCTGTAAAAATATTAGTACATTTGGACGTTGAGAGGTGACTCAAATTTTTTTGCAGAAATTACTTGAAAATAACTCAAATAATAATATTTGAGTTATCCTCCCTCTCAAAAAGGTCCAGAATATTGTTTAAATAATCAAAATGTCAAAAAATGAAGGGAAAAATCGATTTTTTTCTTCGTTTTTTTGATTATAACTTTAAAAGTATTCATTTCCAAAAAAAATTGTACTAATATAAAAGTTGCGTAACTAAATTTCCTACAATATAGAATTGGTTAAACATTTAAAAAAATAGTCACCCTTGTTGCAAAATAGCAATAATTGCGAAAAAAAAACATACAAAAACAAGTACATATTAGCATTTTAAAATTTTCAACCATTTATGCTACACTTAAGACCTTCATATTTCACCCAGAAAAACTTTATGATACAGTAAAACAATACTGTAAATTTCATTAAGATCGGTTCAATAGGTTTCGCAAAATAAATTTTGTAATCCAGCTTTCGCAAAAAAAATTCATTTTTTCAGAATATTACAGGACTGAAAATAAAGCAGATAACAAGTTGAATTTTTTTTTTTCATATAGAAGTGTACTGTACCTTTCATTTGCAATTTGCAAAATTAAAATCTATTAACTACCACGGCGTCAGAAATTTTTTTAAAATAAACATTAATTATTGGTGCTACGCGCAAGACAGCGGATAGTTTGCTCTGATTGGGCATTCCAATGACCTTTGATAATGATTGATACATTTTAATTTTTATTACATTTCGATATAAATAAATAAATTTGTTTATTGCAAAATAAAAACACATACTCTATCCTTTGAAATAACACTTTTTTTAGCAAAAACTTTCTTTGTTCATATATTTTAACTCAGAGGATAAAAGTTTATTATTTTTAAACATATGCAATTGTTTAAACAACATTTCACAAACAATAATAAAATTAGTTTGATTTTTGTGGAATTAAAATATTAAAATACAACAAAATATAGAGTAAGAAAATAATATATTAGAAAAAGATTGGAAGAAATTTTGGTGGAAATCAACTTGTGTGAATCGAACACCGCTGTCCTGCGCGTAGCACCAAAAATTAATGTTTATTAAAAAAATTTTCTGACGCCGTGGTAATTAATCGATTTTAATTTTGGAAATTGCAAATGAAAGGTACAGTACACTTCTATAAGCAAAAAAAAAATTCAACTTGCTATCTGCTTTATTTTCAGTCCTGCAATATTTTAAAAAAATAAATTTTTGTGCGAAAGCTGGATTGCAAAATTTATTTTGCAAAATCTATTAAACCGATCTTAATGAAATTTACAGTGTTATTTTACTATATCATTAAGTTTTTCTGGGTAAAATATGAAGGTCCTAAGTTAGGCATAAATGGTTGAAAAACGTAAAATGCGAATACTTGTTTTTGTATGTTTTTTTTTTCGAAATTATTGCTATTTTGCAACAAGGGTGACTATTTTTTAAATTTTTAACCAATTCTATATTGTTGGAAATTTAATTACGCAACTTTTATGTCAGTACATCTTTTCTCAGAAATTAATAGTTTTAAAGTTATAATCAAAAAACCAATAAAAAAATCAAATTTTTCCTTCATATTTTGACATTTTGATTATTTAAACAATGTTCCGGACCATTTTGAGTGGAAGGATAACTCAAATATTATTATTTGAGTTATTTTCAAGCAATTTCTGAAAACATTTTTGAATCACCTCTCAACGTCCATCTCAAAACAGATGCGCCCTGGACTACTATAAATAGGTAGCTACTAAAATAAGCAAAGAAATGAACATTGATGATGGAAAGGGCGAACCAAAATGATTATTATAAATTTGTTAACTGTACGCTCAATAATTAATCATTCACTTCAGTTAATAAAAAAATAGGAGTGATCAACCATGACAATATTTTATAAATTTTATCCGTCCGCAAGTAGGATAGAAATAGATTTTACCCCATGGGATACAATAAAACAAAAGGAATGATAACAACAAAAGAAATCAGTCAATATTTCTAAGGACCGTGGCAACTCTGTAATTTAAGCCTTAAGTACCTAAATTATGTTAGTGGCGTACTAATAGATCAGCGGGCCCTGGTTCCAGTTGGGATGCGGGCCCGCCCGCCCAATTAAACACACATTGTATATCAAAAGTTTTTAATAAACATTAAATATAAATCATCATATATCATAAAGCATACATATATATATTTATAAAAACTCAAGCTAATTTATAGTCCATTTGGGACCACGAAACCACGAAAAAAACCACGTTTTGGGACGGTTTTTCGCAAATAACTCAAAAAGTGAGTATTTAATCGAAAAAAATATTCCTATTAAAAATATAGCTTATAAAAAAGTGAAAAAAAAATGGTGTAGGCGAAGTCTGTAGACCCAGTAGCAGCAGAGTTGTGGGTAATGAAAAGTACTTTCTTTTTCGTCAAATTTCAAATCGAATATTTCAACGTGAAATAACCAAAAAATAAAAGCACTTTTCCAGAAAAGTTCCTCACAACATTTTTCAAGTTTTTAAAAAAGCTTTATTTTTGTTCTTTTTAAGTTTCTAGCATCAATATTAAGTCTGTACCACTCAAAATAAAGTTAGTCTTTTTTTTAGTAAAAATCACCCCCTAATTAGCATCCCAAATGAAATTAATCGTTACCACTTCACAAGTTGCTTTACTCGTTTTTGTATTGTTTATATGGTCTGTAAGTTTTATCGGTTCAAAGTGTTCATTAAAAAAAAAATGGTTTTAAATTAATTTTTTTTGAATTGTTTTTTTCAAAATCACTTAAAAATTATTGGTGGTACCAAAAATCTCAACTAACAAAAAAAGTAAAGGTTTTGCTATTGTGAATATTTTGGACTTTTTGTTTTCCTGAAGACAAAAATTGGTTATATCCGATATGGCTGTTCAAAATTTGGTTACACAGTTGATTAGTGACTCGTTTAAGCCCATTTAACTATAGCCTTTTAAAAAATAAGCACTTTGAACCAACAAATCTCAGATATCTTATAAATAGTAAAACATAAGTAAAGTAATTTGTGAAACGGTAACGATTAATTTCATTTCGGATGCTAATTGGAGGGTGATTTTCACGATTTGTTTTACCAACCAAAAAAATATACCAACATTATTTTCATCGTAACTTACATACTGTTGATGTTAGAAACTTTTTTAAAAAACAATGGACTATTAAAACAGTAAGTAGTTAATATTACTCCTATCGTTTGTCGTACTGACATGACTGATCTGATCACTTTAACCAGCCGTTTTTATAAATAATGAAACTCAGAAATTTTCTATATCTAAATCTCTAGTCATAATTAAAAACCTTAATATCGTAAAACTAAAACAGCTTTCAAAAAATGAACATTGGAATGAAATTTATGGCAACAAAATAGATTCTAAAATTGCATATGATCCATTTATAAATAAGTTAAATAATTATATACAAACCTCTAGAGAGATAAAACGCTTAAAAATATGAAAAAAAAACCTTGGATAACGGTAGGGTTGATATCTTCTATCAAACGACGAGATTTTCTTAAAAAAATTAGTGTCTATATTTATCCTTATTATCCTTACCACTATTGTCTATATTTAAAATTTAAGTTCGATTAACAAGGGCTTCGGTAAGCAGGTGAAACGAGTAACGAACCTTACAAAAGCGTTCCCTGTGTTTCATAATACATTTTGTTTTCAATTTTTTTTTATGAATATCCTTTCTACGATTTTATTTATAAGTACAGTGGAACCCCGATAAGTCGGCCCCCGATATCCCGGAAGTCCGGCTAACCCGGACCGATTTTCATCAGATAAACATTTTGATTTTCAGTATTTTGTATTTTGACGACACACGATTTGGGCGTCGAAATGTTAATAAAATTATTTTTCAATTTAATTGTGGCTTATTTCCCATCAAAATACATAGTTAATTATCAGATAAACATTTCAACAATAAAAATGTATGTAATATAATATTTGAGATATAATGTGTATTTGTTTAATTTGAACTATACGATAGTAAAAATGACTCATGGCACACGCCGCGCCGGCAGAAACAACAGACACCTGTCTGTAGTATTCCTTTATATATTTCAAACAGCATTGTTTAAAAAGACTAAAAGACTATTTAAAAAATTATTTTTCAAACAATGGTCTTTAGCTTTCACTGTTCTTAAATAACATAACATTGATCACCGATTGTGACTGTATTGTGTATAGTACAGTCTTGTATATTGTTCGCTTCCGTTTGCTTACGTTTGTGTTTGCGTGTTTTTAGTAATTTAGATGTGTAGGTACTGTGCATATTTATATATATTTCATGTTATTTCAATTCTAACGAAGTTTATCTGTAAGTATACCGCATTTTATTAATTTTTACCATATTCTCCGGCTAACCCGGATTTTCGATAACCCGGATCGGCCGCGGTCCCGATTAATCCGAGTTATTGAGGTTCCACTGTACCTGCACAAAAATTAAAATTTATTAAGCAGTTACAGTTCCTAGTGTGTACTTGTGTAGTTCAAAACGTCCCCATCAAATTAGAAGAAAAAGAAGCAAAAAGCGCGTTAGAGCGGGCCCCTGCGTGGTCCGGGCCCTGTGCTCAGTACGACACTGATTATGTGTTCCTTTCTTCGGTTTGCACACAGCTCACGTCTATTCCTATATCGCGATATATCGGTCGGAGTGTACCATTTATGAGGGTGCCCACACAACAACAGGTTCCTATCGGCACAGTATAAAGAGGGACAGTAGAACCACTCTCCGAAAAAATTGGAAGTAAAATCTTTAGTCGCGCATGGTGACCGCGAAATGTTCCCAGTCGCTTTTGCCCCACTCGCGCATTGTTAGTCACAAAGAAAAGTACGGGTTTTAACAGGGAAAACCCACATCCACCACTGGTGAATTACCAATTGCGTACTGCCGGTATTACTTCTTGAGATCAAAGTGCCGACATGGAAGAGGTTTTACTCTTTATACTGTGCTATCGGCTACGTTCTGATAACTGTAGGCCTGGATCCCGCGTACTAAAAAAAAGTTGATTAATAGCAAGCTGAAAATTTGTTAATAGCTTAACGGTGTCTAGTCGGACAAACTTTGATGTACCGGAACACTAGAAGTTTTAATTGTGGAACAAGTTAAAAATTTGGAATGTCACACTACGAAAACGCCCATGTATTTTGTCGGACAGAACTTCCAATCGATTTGCAACCCTTTCATTAAACTCTGATGCAAAAATCAGACTGCTATTTATCACCAACATAACTCCTGTCATTTGACATGTTCCACGTGTTGAACTTATTAAAATGCCCGGTTGGTGATATAAATACCAGTCTGATTTTTGCATGAGAGTTTAATGAAAGGGTAACAAATCAATTGAAAGTTCTGTCCGACAAAATACATGGAACGTTTTTGTAGTATGACGTTTCAAATTTTTAACCTGTTCCACAATTAAAACTTCCCCTGTTCCAGTGTTCCCATACATCAAAGTGTGTCCGACTAGACACCGTTAAGCTATTAACAAATTTTCAGCTTGCTATTAATAAACTTTTTTTGGTACGCGCGATCCAGGCCTACTGGTAGGTATATGCTCTCTATCTTTCTCTCTCAAGACTACCAGTTGTGGAAATTTTTTGTAACATGATAATTATGTGATAACGTTTTTTATAATTTATATTTTCTGATAAGAAAATGTTTTTACATTAAACTTTTGTGTTAGAGTCTAACAGTTAGACGAACCGATAATGTATATAGAGAAACTTTAATTAAAGATTCCAGTTATAAGGCACCAGATAAACTATACTAATTATATTAAGTATTGTTCTTATATACTATGCAACATTAAAAGAGCAAAACTAATTTTATACTTACGTTGGTAACCGAGTAAGGCCATCCAAGGAAACTGTCCCAAATCTGCAGTTTCACCACCTAAAATAATAAAAGGAGAAACTTCTTGAATGTTTTGAATCCTTTCTAGTGTTATATTACGAATTTCCAATCTAGTTCTAGTAAGTATATTAATAAATGTTTAGTACTGATGTTCTTTCTACTAGTACTAAAAGACAAAAATAAATTCCCATATTAGCCATCTAAATCATGAAATGTCTCGCAGGGTTTTGATAAAGTCTTCCTCTCAACTACTTTCTAATCCTCAAGTCCTATCTCTCCGACCTGGGGTACCTCAGGGTAGTGTCCTGGACCAGTTCTCTACCTACTCTACACAGCACATCTTCCTACAAGTCAAAACATCACAGCCACATATGCAGATGACACAGCAATCATTGCAGCTCACTTAAACCCGTACATCTCCTCGCAACTGCTCTAGACAAATCTCGATAAATAAAGATCTGGTTACAAGCATGGCGAATTAAAGTAAACGAAAGCAAGTCAGTAGGTACATATAACTTCACTAAACGAAAACATACGTACCTAACCTTCCCATTAAATAAACAAGTATTACAACAAAAGGATGATGTAAAATACGTAGGTATGCACTTGGACCGCAGATTAACGTGGAAGAAACACATATATTCACGAAAAGAAAACAGTTGGGTCTGAAACTCAGTAAAATGTACTGACTGATAGAAAAAGGTTACAACTGAGTTTGTACAATCAAATTTTAGTATACAAGTCAGTGATTAAGCCAATATGGAGCTATTGTATCCAACTGTGGGGATCTGCTTCGAGATCCAATAAAGACATCCTGGAGAAATTCCAATCGAAAACCTTCAGCATTATCGCAAATGCAGCGTGGTACATGCCCAATGAATACATTAATCGTGATCTTCAAATGAAGACTGTCAAAGAAGAAATTGCCAGTTACTCCCAAAAATACGACTGCAAAAGCACCCCAACAGGCTAACGAATAATCTTATGAGGCCACAGGCAAACAGAAGGCTAAAGCACCACACTTCAAGCGATCTACCAACAAGAATTTAAATTTTCAATTTTTTTTTAAATTTATGATAATTGATAAACATTAATTTGTTAGTCACAAATAATTTTGTTACTACAATTATGATTTCATTGGTTATTGCCACTGGACACTCACCTACAAGTCTTTTATAATTTAATTAAACAATTTACTTATTGTAATCTTTGTTACAATTGTAAATAAATAATATGTTAAAAAAAATCATGACTAAAAATAACGATAGCAAAAAATAAACTTTTTAAAAATCTAGTTGACCTGGGTCAAATTTAAGGCAGTTCTTTGAGTTTTCTTATAAGGACCTGTTTATTGAATGAAAAATAAAAAAATGTCCCATTAACGCAAAGAATCGAAATATTAATTATAGTTGGATATGGGGATAAAACCAGAACACAACAAGAAGTAGGTATGTAATTTATTTAATATAAAATATCCTAATAATTCAGACGTGATGGCAAAACTTAACAATAAAACAATAAAATTTAATCTTAACAATATAATGAGAGACAAACTTATTGTAGACCTTTTAAAATGAATTTTTAGCACTTACACCTCCACCTTTAAGCAAGATTAAAATAATACTGTACATTTATTGGAATTTGCAAGTACTATTACTCTACATACATTTATATACAGCAGACAATATCCAGCAAAATATGAACAGGATTCTGCAGAAATGATCCAATCCACACTTTGTTAAAACTGAGATATTAGCCAAAAACTTTACTATAAAATTTAAACTTCTCTATTAAAAGTAATTATTATGGTTTAACATTAGAATCGTTAATATTGTACCGATTCTAATGTTAAACCATAATTATTTTTAATAGAGAATTTTAAATTTTATCGTAGTTTTTGGCTAGTATCTAAGTTTTAACAGAGTGTGGGTTGGATCCATTCTGCAGAATCCCATCCATATATGTAGTTCATAATATACAGGGTGTCCCAAAAAGATTGGTCATAAATTATACCACAGATTCTGGGGTCAAAAATAGGTTGATTGAACCTCACTTACCTATAGACAATAGAGCACACAAAAAAGTTACTGCCCTTTGAAGTTACAAATGAAAATCGATTTTTTTCATATATCGAAAACTCTTAGAGATTTTTTATTGAAAATGGACACCTTATGGCAGGATATAACACGAGTGGCTTAGAATTAGTCACTTTATCCACTTCCGGACTTTTTTTTGAAAATATGGGACATACCGATATCTACTGCTAAAACTATTGGCCTAGAATTTTCTTCCACTAAAACGAAAAACCGGACCCAGAGATAAGAATATACTTTTCAGAAGGTTTTTTTGTGCGTTGAATCCGAATTTCAGCTCCATATTGGGTCTGGTTTCTGAGATATCCTAACCTAAAAGTGCAAAACTAGCGGGTCAGCCCGTTTCTGGTTTGGTGGGGGGTCGTACTTTAGGGGTAAGGTGGGTTAGGGTGTAGGTAGAAAGGTCGGTCGGCTCGCGTGTTGTAATGATATTTCCCTTTTACTTATTAAGGAAAATTTATTTTACGAAAAATAAGCGAGTAACTTCGTTTTTTTCAGGATTAGGTTCGTTGGCCCACTTGTGATCTAATACGGGTTGTTTTTAGAGATTAGGGTGAGTTATTAGTGTATTTAGCTTAATTGCGATAGAAGATAATAACTCAGCGAAGAAAAATATATTTGAGCATGCTCAACCGTGTTTGAAAGCGAAATACTTATAGTTTAAGGTGTTATACGTATTATTTTAGGATAGAAAAAATTAACGGGTCTATATGGCCAAAAAACCGCGATTTTTGGACTTAAAGGTCAGGATGTCTCAGAAACTAGAGCCAACTCAACAATTTTGAGCTCAGAATCAGTATTCAGCATACTAACAACTTTGGGAAGAGGATACTCTATTTTATGGGTCCCAGGGTTGTTGGCTTGTGTAATTATATAGAGTTTGGATAAAGTATGGAAGTAAATAAATGTCTTTGAAACAAAAAGACGATATTCATAAAATTTTGCATACAAGTACCATGACATATATTTGATACTATATATTTTTGTTCACCACTATACGTCCCGTTTCACCGGAAATACCCTCAACTTATTTAATTTAAATGGACACCCTGTATACTTTTGCAGATTTTAACTTGTTATTCCTATTTCATACATACCAAGCTTGGTAGAAAAGATGTGTTAGATCTAAAAGAAAACGCTTAGGGAGGGGGGGTATAGTTAATTCTGCGTTTTTTTACATAATTTTAAAACGATTTCCCTTGAAAGTGGTGGGGTTAAGTTAAATGGGTAAAAGGCTACCTTAAAGAACAACACTTGAAGATTATTCAGTTAAATTTTTATTCAAAAATATTAAAAAATAAAGTGGTGGCGTCATTTTTAAGTAGACGATCCAAAAAAAGATGATTTGCGGTGTACACTATATCTTTGGACAGAATCATCTGAAGCATACAAACCAAAAAGATTATTTTAGTTTAAGAGTTACTTGAGGTAGTGACGTCGAGTTTTTATGATTAAATTGACTTTTAAATTCGTGGTATAACTTTAAAGAGAAAAAATCGAAGAAAAAGTGAGAAAGTGTGTTCGGTTAACAGAAAAATGGTAATACATATAAAAAAAATTGTTAAAATAAGCAAAAACTCGACGTCACTACCTAGTAAAATATCTAAAGAGGAAGTGTGCAAAATTTCAGAAAGATCCGATACATTACTTTTTGAGTTATAATGTACACCGCCTCAAAAAACCATGTTTTTAAAAAAAAACGTTTAAAAAAAATGTAGTTTTGTGAATAGTACTAAGAAACTTTTTGTATATATCCATATCTCCGTCAATTTTGCACGGATTGACTTGAAATTTTAATGGTATACTCTTGAAAATATTTACAATCGAATAAGCCATTAAAAATCGAAAAAAAAATATTCAAAAATACTATACCCCTCCCCTTTAACAGTTAAACAATAGGTAAATAAAATTTACCCAGATCTACTGAAATTGTGACGTCACCTACTATCCATTACATGAGGCGGACATTTTCTTTGGAATTCTGAGAAAACTAATTTTGAAAAATTTAAACGCAGAATGGAAGATTACATTATTATCGAGGACCGAAAATCGCTGAAAACTTCTATGTTTATTTTAATAAGTTACAGGGGCGAAAAAAAAGAGAACATTTAGTGTGATTTTTAATTTCAAATATATCATTAAAAGAAACATATTGGTTATTCTAAGGGCCTTTCGGCACTCGGTAATCATGTGATCTTTTATTCTGCGTTTAAATTTTTCAAAAATACTTATTAGTTTCCCCATAATTCGAAAAAATGAATGCATTTAAAACACATTGATGCGAGAATTTGCGCATTCACATTGGTCTTAGTAAATAAATTTACGTATCCCTTAATGCTAAAGTGATTTATTTTTCGTTTTAAACAGATTTTTTCTACCAAACGTGGTGTGTATGAATTGTGTGTATGTGCATTAACAAGTTATTATAAAATCTGCGAACTACACTTCTCCAAGAAATTAACGCACCACCTTAAAAATGGGTAATATTTTATATCTTGAATTTCCTAAACCTGTTGTCTGATTTAAGTGACTCTTTTAATATGCTATAGCCTTATTCTTTAATAATATTGTTGTGATAATATTATTGCTATACAGGTAAATTGTCATTGTATACCGGGTGTACCAATCAAACTGTAATTTCTCTCAAAGTTCGCGTCACCCTGTGGAATATTCTAGCTTTTATAATACTGAAATTAAAACCCAACTAGGTATAGCCTTATGTTTTCTAACATTCTGTTTTTTGATTCATTCTCTTATATTGGACAATAAAAAAATCAGGTACTTTAACCACTAGCCTTGTTTTTCGTCAATACAGGATATTTTTAAATAAATATGGCAAACTTTAAGGGTTAATTCTGCATGAAAAAAAGTTTGCTTTATAAACGTATGTTCGCAAATGCTTCGATTATGAGATAGGGGGTGTTGCAATTTTTCTTACAAACTGACGATTTGTTTACTGTTCTAAAACCCGTTAAGATATGCAAATGAAATTTGGTGGGTTTTAAGACGTAGTTGTTACGATTTTTTACAATTAGGAATTTAAAATTCACAATTGGCGCACAAACGGATAATATGACCCTTATGTGCGCCAATGGTGAACAAAAAAATTTTTAATTGAATATAAAAAAAAACAATAACTACCTCTTAAAACCCACTAAATTTCATTTGCATATCTCAACCGGTTTTAGAGCAATACATAAATCGTCAGTTTGTATTGTAAGATTTTAACACCCCTATCTCGGAAACGAAGCATACGTTTTGCGGACATACGTTCATAAAGCAAATTGACATTATTTTTTGATGTAAAATTACCCCTTACAGTTTGCCATACTTATTTAAAAACACCCTGTATTGACGAAAAACAAGGCTAGATGTTAAAGTACATAACTTTTTTATTATCCAACATAAGCGAATGAATAAAAACTAAATGTTAAGAAAACATGAGGCTATAGTTGGGTTCTAATTTCAGTATTTTATAAATGCTAGAATATCCCACAGGGTGGCGCGAACTTTGAGAAAAATTACTTTGATTGCTACACCCGGTATACAATGACAATTTACCTGTCTAAGAACAATATTATTACAGCGATGTTGTTAAAGAATCAGGCTATAACATGTTAAAAAATCACTTAGCGGACAACAGGTTTAGGAAATTCGAGGCATTAAAAATAACCAACTTTTAAGGGGGAGCGTTAATTTCTTGAGGAAGTGTATATAGGTTGTCTCACTAAATTACTGTTTGGATTCAAAGATATTTACTCGCCATACCTTATCCTCAGTATGAGTGGGTAGATGTGACCAACTTGAGTGATTGTTAATGCTAAGAAAAATTCTACATATTATGCTGTATACTTTTTGCAATAATTATATTTAGGTACATTGATTACATAAAAATTTAAGCGTACGATTTGTGCTACGTTATTTTACAATTCTAAAAAAACTAAATGTTCGATATCTTTTTATTTTAGTACAATAAGTTTTACATATTTATCACATAAGTGAACAAGACATACAAAGTAAAGGGCCAATCAAAATTTACACAATAATATGTGATGTTACAATGACTAGAATATATTTTATATTTTTATTTAGTACAGAAGGCACTAGGCCGTTTTAGATGTAACTATGTTAAGTTATTTAACTCTTAAATAGTTAATAATTAAGGTAAATTATTTGCCTAAAACGGTGTCTACAAGTCTTTTATTTATTCGTTGTTTAAAAAAGAATAGTTCGTCAACGCAATGAATAAATTTGTTTGATTGTAATAGATAGTCACACGATGCCACCACCATTTCTGTCAGGGTTGCAATGTCACGCGTAACTATGATCAATCCAAAATGCATAGACACCAAGTTGGATACGATCCTATTCATGACACACCAACTCGCATACATATTAAGAAAAATGCATTATGTATATACAGCGTGTCTGCGTAACTTGGAACCATATGGGAAACTTTTTTAATATCAATTTTACGAAAAAAAGTTATTCTTTATAAAGTGCTCTGCGTAGTCTAAAACCTAAGATGCAATCATCAGATATCAAATTGTATCAATAATATACGAGGTATGTCGAAAAATATGAATTTCGCTCAAGTGACTTTATATTTCACAATATCAAAAATTGTTATTAAGAAAAGTTGTTTGTAATTAAAAATTATGTTATAATACACATTTACACTCTTCTAATTGAAAAAAATAATAATTTAAAAATTTTCCTCAAATTACGGATACCCATCATTTTTATTTAAGATAACTCCGTTATTATTAATTTTGCGAAAAAAAGTTATTCTTTATAAAAATGTCTGAATAGTCAATAAACTAACATGCAATCATAAGATATCAATTTTTTTCAATTTTATACGAGGTATGTCAAAAAATATGAATTTCGCTCAAGAGTAAAATACCCTTATAGTTCACAATATTTCAACTAGAAGGATGCAATTGCATATTGAAACATGGTTTCTAATTCTGAAACTTTTTATAATAACACATTTCAATATTGTGAAAAATAAAGGTACTTTACTCTTCAGCGAAATTCATATTTTTTGACATACCTCGTATAAAATTGACAAAATTTAATATCTTATAATTTTTTCTTAGTTGTCAGACTGTGCACAACGTTTTATAAAGACTAACTTTTTTTCGTAAAATTAATAATAACTGAGCTAATATCATAAATAAAAATGATGTTAAGTGTCCGTGATTTGAAGAAAATTTTCAAAAAAAATTTTTTAATCAGAACGGTGTAAATGCAGATTATAGAATAATTTTTAATTACAAACAACTTTTCTTAATGACAATTTTCGATATTGTGAAGAATAAAGGCACTTTACTCTTGAGCGAAATTAATATTTTTTGACATTCCTCGTATACTGTTGATAAAATTTGATATATGATGATTGCGTCTTAGGTTTTAGACTATGCAGAGCACTTTATAAAGAATAACTTTTTTTCGTAAAATTGATATTAAAAAAGTTTCCAAGTTACGAAGACACACTGTATAATAGCATGACATCATTAATTCAATTTCTAAATATATTCTTCCATATATTTATTTGTCTTAATATGTGAGTTGGTGTGTTATGAATAGGATCGTATCTAACTTAATGTCTATGCATTTTGGATTTATCGTCGTTACGCGTGACGTTGCGACCCTGAGATAAATGGTGGTGACATCTGGTGACTGTCTCATGTAGAATCGAAGAAATTTATTCATTGCGTTGACCAACTATTTTTTTAAACAATTATGTGCCTTTTATTTCGTCCCATCTTCTCTTTGTGAGATGTTCTTTGCTTCCTGGATCATGGTTCTTACGTGAGGTCCCGTTAGTATTCTTTACATTATGTTTCACCAATTTTAAATTATTTGGATTTATACTTTTTATTTACTATAAATTGTTTTCCTTCGATGGCTAGTATATGTAGCTTTGTAATGATCATGAAATTGTTCTTTTCACGGATATTTCAAGTATGTATTAGATACGGCATTGATTTGCTTTATTTACCAAATGTGTTGTAGTGATCAGTGGTGTCATGGCAAAATTAGCAGTTCAGGAACGCACTTTCCTTAACTTTTTTACAAGTAAAATATTACTCTATGTTTTTTTAATACAAGTTACGTCTGCATATTTTAAAATGTGTATGCATTTGCTTAATTCAAAAATTCCGTGATTTATTTACAAAACCTAAATTTTTTTTTCTTAGCCAGTGCCGGAACGGCGTTCCCGCACCATGACACCACTTGTAGTGATTATACAATGCCAGCTAAAATAATGGTACCATCTGCGAATCTTATATTGTGTAATATTTTTCCGTTTATTAATATACCGCATTCTTCCTCTGCGGGATATGCAATATATGGGAACAACATGCATCCCTGTTTCACTCCTCTTTTAATCTTTATATATTTATTTTTCTCTACTTATCTTGTGGTTCTCCGCTATTAATCGATGTGTACTTATCTAAATATTTTGTGCCTTTCAACTTTCTCTTGGATTACTTACGAAAGATTCGATGTGCAGGTTAAATAACAATGGAGACAACACGCATCCCTGTCTAAGTCCTCTTTTAATGTTTACTGTTTCTGTTTCGACTTTTTCAAGTTGTTCTTTGATTCCACTATATATTAATTATAGAATTGGATTGGAAATTCTTATGGTTAATTAATATGTATATGCCCACATTTTTTCCCTTAGTTTCTGATATCGAACGCTATCGAATGCCTTCTAAAAATCAATGAAGCAGTAAAGATCCTGTTTAATATTTAAACATCTACGT
Organism: Diabrotica virgifera virgifera; assembly: GCF_917563875.1. NCBI lineage: Eukaryota > Metazoa > Arthropoda > Insecta > Coleoptera > Chrysomelidae > Diabrotica > Diabrotica virgifera. Next base: position 86,409,745 of record NC_065448.1, read on the forward strand.
GAGAGCACGTTCAATGAGAACTAAGTAAGTCATTAGTTAGTTAGTAAACAGTTAGTTACAGGTCATTAGCTGTACTTTAGAGAATTTATCTTAGGCCTGGTTATCATCAAGCTTCGTCGTAGTCATTTCATAATTTTTTTTGTCATCAACAATACGGTCTGAAATTAGGACTATATCATTGATGAATTTCAGATTTGTTAAATAAAGCAGATAATTTTTCCTTGTCGTACACCTCGTTCATTTGGAAATTTCTTAGTATATTTGTGAAACCCAACGCGTTCTGTTACATTTTCATAGATATGTTGAATTATTGTAGTATATAAGTGATCTATTACAGTATACAGTCTACTCAATCTTTAAATGCTTATAATGGTTACTTGGTCAAAGACTTTCCTCATAATCCACACATATTAGTGATTTAAAGTATTCCACTATATTAGTGGCTTCTCATTTCGATCATTAATTCATTCGTATCTTATAAATCACATTCGAAGACTGCTTTAGTTTATTTAATTTTAGGAGTGCTGTTTCTTGTAGTTCTATTATATACATACATCACAATTATCAAACGTATGGGAGGTCTTACCAATCCCAATAAAAGAATTAATTCTAAAAAATAAACAATTTTTCAGTAGTATTATGATTTTTTTTAACAGAGTGTATCATTTTTGTTTATTCTTCTAGTTTTAGTACTGCTGTGTTTGGGACTCTGTCCAACCACGAAATTTGCGACATACACCCGCAGGTCCATCTTTCGACCCCATACATTACATTAGTATCGGTAATCATAGTATAGCTGTATTTATGTCATTAGGCAAGGATGCCAGTAGTATTATTTTCTTTAGTATAATTTAACACAATTGGTGTTGTGACTTTTTAGGATATTTGCTACCTGGATTTTTGATGTCTTGGATATATTCCTGTTGTTTTTCTGTTGAAATCTCTGCTTCATCAGTACAAGAATTTCATTTGTATTGTTGCTTTTTTTGTCTTTGATTATTTTTCGTATGTTTTTATTATCATCTTTAACATTTTCTATATTTCTACACCATTGTTCCTACATATATTATTTTACTGGATGGGTTATTTAAATCTTCTATTTGTTTTTTGTTATCCTCTGTTATTTTATTTGTGGTGTTTTGCTACCAAAACACTAAGGTACTAGTACACTTTAGAAGACCTAAAACAATCATTTTTTCAAGAACTTTTTTCTCAGAACCTTTATCAAAAATGAACATAAAACTTTTTATATATTGATATCTAACTCTTAGAGAGTACTAAAAATATATCTTTTTTCATTTATGCACTTACACTAATATTGTATAGGGCGCAAAATCGAGGCATCGAAGAATGATGGCGGACAGTTAATCTCAGGATTGGGATATTACGTGACAATTTACCAAAATCTGACCAAAAAATAAAAAACAAATATTTTTTAACCACGAAAAACTGAAGAAAAACGGGTGATTTTTCACAAAAATTTTTCAAATTTCCGTAAAATCTTTTTTGCGTAATTTTTCACTAACGGTGGTAAATTGTCACGCGAGAAACCTTCCTTTTTCAAATGCGGTACGATTTTTGAAGTTACATATAATTCTTTAGGCACGAGGGTGAATTTTTACACTCCCTGGCGCATGCGCACACCGACAGTATGGTATTAGTCGCTACATTTTTATGTAGCGCAAATAAGGTGTGGGTGAAAAGAATATATTATTAGTGTTTTTAGTAAATATATTTATTATAGTTTTTGTGTCTTTATTTGTCTTCCTCGGGAATAAGATATTTTATAATAATAGTAAGTATATTTAAAGTATTTTTGTATACTTCACTTGGTATATTAAATTTGTCAGTATGTATGAGAAATCTTGTAACCTGTCAAAGCAAAGGGAGTATAGCTCAGTGGTAGAGCGTGTGACCGGAGATCGAGAGGTCCACGGTTCGAATCCATGTGTTTTCTAATTTTTTTTATTTTTCATATTGTTTTAATAAAAATTTTTGGAAGTAAAAATTAGTTTACGCTTTAAATAAAATACAAATAACCTGTTGAAAGTATATTTATTTCGTTGAAATCATATAATAGAAGTATAACTTCTTACGTGCGTACAAAGTACACACACATTCTTTTTTTTTGTTTCAGTGATCCCAATCCTATCCGCCATCGGAACTACATTTTTTCGATGCCTCGACTTTGGCGCAATCTACAATATTAGTGTACGTGCATAAATGAAAAAAGAATTATTTTTTGTATTCTCTAAGAGTTAGATATTAATATGTACAAAGATTTATGTTCATTTTTAATAAAGGTTGGTCTTCTAAAGTGTACTAGTACCTTAAAGTGGTTGTACCGTATCAATGAAATGACAGTCCGTTTCGTATATCAAATTAAGAGGTTCTCAGTAAATACCATCAGGACCAGGTGCCTTGTTATTCTTCAAGGATAAAAAAGCCTTATTGATCTCATCTTTTGTAATAAGAGGGCCTATAATTTCTTCGTTATTATTTAGGACAGTATATTTATGACGATCATCACGAAAAAGTGTTTTTATACAGTGCTAGTCAAAAGTCCGTACCCCCCCTCGTATCTTTTGAACGGTTACACCTATAATAGTGAAATTTGGAGGGAGGAAATAAACGAAGGTAAGCTTCTTAACTAGTCATGACAGGTGACGTAATAGTGACAGATGACTTTACAGCGCCACTGTGACAGATAATTTTAAATGGGACCTTATGGCAAGTGATACCTCGTTTGAAAGGTATTGAAAATACCTATTCAGTCATACTAATTTTGTTTGAGTTCAAGCTAATTTTTATGAATAAATAAAATAAATATAAAATTGTAGTTTCGCATTTAATTAATAAAAATTCAAAATTCCGGCTATGATTACTTGTCAAAAAGGTTGACGTTGACGTAAAAACTACTAGAGAATTGAAAAACGTCAACTTTTTTGACAAAAAAGCCATAGACGGACATTTGAATTTTTATTAATTAAATGCGAAACTACAATATTATATTTATTTAATTTATTCACCAAAATCAAAATCAACTTAAACCCAAAAAAATTAGTATGACTGAATAGGTATTTTGAATACCTTTCAAACGAGGTATCACTTGCCATAAGGTCCTATTTAAAATTATCGGTCACAGTGGCTCTGTAACGTCATCTGTCACTATTACGTCACCTCTCATGACTAGTTAAGAAGCTTACGTCCGTTTATTTCCTCCCTCCAAATTACAGTATTATAGGTATAGCCGTTCAAAGGATACGAGGGGGGTACGGACTTTTGACTAGCACTGTATATGATTCCCACACTTTCAGTAGACGCGTGATATCTTTTGCAGGGGTCGCCTACTTTTTTGCGTTTTCATTTGTGTAATTTTCTTATGAATATTGGGAGAGTCATATTTCTCTTCAAGCTCTGTATTGTTCCTGTACTTTTCTTCCAGCCATTTCTCCTTTGCCTCCTTTGTTATTCTTTTAAGGGGGAAGTCTACTGTGACAAGGGAAAAACAGGCTGATTTTCCGGAATTTTTTTCTAACAAAATATGACTCGTACATTAAATTAAATTAAACCGTCATATTTATTATATATTCGGTATTTGTAAAAAAAAATTCAAGTCGAAATATTCAAAATTGCCGTCGTGGCACTCCTTCAAGAGCAGGTCTGTTTTTTAGGTGCCCAAACGGTGTACATGAAATCTCACGTCTGGGTGATCTGAAACAAAAAACAAAATATGGTTATCATCTACATAGTATTGACTCTCGTCTGACGGAGAATTTTTTGATATCGTTTTTTGTTTAATTGTTATAAACAATAATAACATCAAATTTGGGCAAAAAATAGAAAATAATTTCAAGAATTTTTTTTTCGGAGCCAAAATTTTTTATCGGCAAAATCCTCCCTCAGACGAGAGTCAATACAATGTAGATGATAACCATATTTTGTTTTTTTGTTTCAGATTGGGCACCTAAAAAAACCGACCTGCGGTTGAAGGAGTGCCACGACGGCAATTTTGAATATTTCGACTTGAATTTTTTTTTACAAATACTGAATATATAATAAAGATGACAGTTTAATTTAATTTAATGTATGAGTCATATTTTGTTAGAAAAAAAATCCGGAAAATCGGCCTGTTTTTTCCCTTGCCACAGTAGACTTCCCCCTTAATTGTTCTATTACTTTTGGGTATGTTTCCGAATGCTTATTCTTATTATTTCTTCTGATGCCTATTTGTTGCAGAATCTCTTCGGTTATTCAGTCCTTCTTTTGTCTATAACTTGCCTGCAGTTGCTCGTTGCATGTATTTTCGATTGCCTGTTTGGTCTCATTCTATTTTTCTAATAAATCGTCATTTGCTGATGTTTTTTGTTTCTATTTTTGATTATTGTTTCTTTTTGCTTCTGGGCATTTTCTGTTCCTCTATCCACCCAACCACAGCAGTACTATTGACAGGTTTCCTTAATATATTTCCTTCAGTGTTTCACACTTTGGGAGTTTTAGTTTTTACTCAAAAAACGCGCGTTCAAAATTCGACACGCTATTTTCTTGATCAATCACAAAACATAATACATACAAATAAGTAGTAAACAATATTAATAATAAAACAGACATAATAACAATAAAACTTTAAATTTCTAAAACAATCATTGGCCCTTTAGTGTATAACTATTTACAAATATTATAGCGAAGACTTTAATTTCAAAATTCCCTGAGTTGACAAATAATTTAAAATTTTGAGCACCTATTTCTTAATTTTAAATTAAGATGTCCGCTATAAGTACAACTGTTGATACAAATAGATAACAATAAAATTAGAACTCATGAACCATTTATTCCATTACTAATAGTTTCTTCGTCTGCCAACAGTACAGTTCGCTTGGAGAATGTTTTTCCTTCCACTTTTTCTTTAAGGTTTTCCCCGGCATAAGATAGCAGCGGTGAAATCTCTACTTCAGCAGATTCCACAATACCCCCAGCTTGTTTCACGTACCGTCTATGTAAATCGAGCAAATCCCGTCGGCACGTTGAAGGACAATCTTTATGTACATTTTCACAGTTCTTAAGAGGACTAAATTCGGTAGTCCTAGGCACTTCCCACGTAACAAATTTTTCAGAAAATTCAAAAACATCAAAAATAAATTTTTCTATCTTGATACCGTTGGGTTCTATAGGTTGGATTTTATTTCCGTCTTTATCTACAAACGAAATTTTCTTCTTGGCCACATGAGGCTTCAGTTTTTTCTCATAGAGGTTAGAAGCTTTTTCTAGAAAATCCGTGGTAAAGAAATGATTGCAAATGCTGCCCGCCCTAAAAACTAACTCTCCCGAATCGTCCCTAAGATTTGCAGTTTTATCCGTTACTTCACTATACTCTACCACTTGAAACTTTCCATCAACTTGACATACGACACCAAGGGCTTCATAAGGATTTTCTTTTGGAATTACTTTTGCTCCACAATCTGCTCCTTTCTTCACACAATACCTACGTAAAAAAATAATTTAGAAACCAGAATAAAATTAGTTATTTTGCATTATTAATTATGTTGCATTATTTGTATTATTCAGTACGAATCGAAATTGTTAGTTAAATACCGTAACTACGAGTGAAGGTACGATTCCGACATCGACAGCAGACGGCAACTGCAAACGGCAGTTACAGTTGTTACCATGACATACGTATTTACTTTTCACTATTAATTTGTATAATTATTAGCAACTGACGTTCTGCCGGAGAGCAATTGCAGTTAGACGTCGGAATCAGTCTCTTACAAATTATTAGTAGTGCAAAGTAGTGACGTCTGCCAAACAGTTGCCGCCTGCCGCCTGCAATAGATGTCGGAATCGTACCTATACTAAAAAAACCAAGAAACCAAGTACAAACAAGTTTCCAGCACAAACAAGTAGACCAAATTTTATCACAAAAGTTGAAAATGATGGACTAGGGCAGCTCTCAGCCTAACACACTGCGACCTTACAGGTCTATTGTGCTTCCCTTTGTCACTTAAAGCTCCACATGCGGCCCTATTCTCTTAATTAGCTTCCACAGAGGTAGAAGTAGAACAACAAGGAAATAATATAGCCAATGAACAAGACAAACTGGAGAGGTGGAGAGAATATATATTGAGGAACTGTTTGATGACGATAGAACAGAAATTCAAATCGAAAATATATCGACGGGGCCAAACATAACCTTCGATGAAATAGCTATAAAACTATCAAAGAATAGGAAAGCAACCGGTCCAGATGAAATTCCCAGCGAAATAATAAAACTACTAGAAGGTTAAACACTCTCTTCTAAGCCTCTTCAATAAAATATACGAAACAGGGCATATACCAACAAGACTGGCTACTGTCAACATTTTTTGTAATGATACCGAAGAAAATAAACTAATACCTAAACTAAACTACTACTAAACACAGTTTGGTTTCAGAAACTACCTTGGAACTAGAGAACCATTACCTATTCAGTTTGCAGGCCATGGTTCAAAGATGTAGGGATATAGAACAACCGGTATACATGTGTTTTATCAAATTCTGAGAGGCCTTTGACCGAGTTCCCATAACAAAATGATAGGTGTCTTGCAACAGTTGGGAATTGATGACCAAGACCTCCGTATTATCAAAAATGTGTATTGGTATCAATGTGCAAACATACGAATTTGTTCAGAACACGATGGAAGAAGTGGAAATACGACGTGGAGTGAGGTAAGGATCTATTTTATCACCTCTACTTTTAAATATCTACTCCAAATTTATTTTCAATGAATAGTCTAGTAAAATAAAATTACACTACATGTAAATCAAAATGTAAATTCGTACAGGTTGAAACAAATTTTATATCAAAGTTTAGGTGGGTACAAAAGGTATTTTCAAGAAAGTATCCAAATCATACAAGGGGATCATTGTTTAAATAATTAAAAAAGGGTCATTTTTGCAAAAAATTACTTTTTTAACGGCTGAGGTCGTTCAATTAAAAATGAAGGTCTATAGGATTATTTTCTGCAAATTTGAAGGATAAATCTTTCACATAAGACTTACTAAATTAAATTTGACCCCCTATTTATTTAAATAATTATACATAAAACTTTAAAAACAAATTTGCAAAAAATTATTTTTAGCGTTTTAAATAAGCACTATAAAATATCTTATTTTACAGGACAAGTTGCGCTATGTTATCAGTATTAATTAAAAAAAAAATTGGTCCAAAAATATTTAATATTTTTTGAGATATTGAATTTGTTTATTAAATGTTACTCTATTTTCAGTTGCAAAAACGCGGTTGTTGCCAAAGAAATATTCACCTGCATTAAATTTTATTATTTTTATATATGTTTTCGATAAATGTATTGATAAATTCACATTTCAATTAAACTTCCCCCTAAAATGGCATTTGAAAATTATTCAAATTTGTTTATAATTTGTTTTTTTTTAATAACGTCGCGGAGATTAAATATTTTGAAATGCCGTTTCGACAATTTCGTTCCTAAAAATTTTTCACTAATTAACAAATTTTTTTGTCTTTTTTTCCTCTTCTTTTTTTTTTCTTGAAGTTATATTACTACGGGCCCTTTTAGGGTTAAGTTTCATTAATAATGTCGAATCTCTAAGTTGTAGATTCTAGACCTAAAAATATTAAGATTTAACTAAAATCACTTAAATAAAATGTGGCTACTTACTAAGTTACAGGGTGTTTTATTTAAAAATTTTAAAATTATTTTTACCAAGTACATTCAAACTATTTAACGTATCCTTATCATACTTGTCAGAAAGTGTGGGTACTATACAGTCTACTAAACTGCGATAAATAAAAGTTTCTAGCTAGTACCAGAGGCGTACGACAGGGGATAGTTAATGGTTGACCCTTCCCAAATTCTACGCCACTGAGGGAATTACTATTTTAGCGAAATTTTTCGATTCTCCAATACTTTCTATGTAAATAATATACTCTTTATTTGTAACGATTAAGTCATTAGTTTTCGAGATATTGGACGTTAAAAATGAAACGGCATATTTATTTTGATTCATTCATTCATTCGTTTTAAACTTCCAATATCTCTCAAACTGATGACTGTATCGATACCAATAAAGTTATTTACATATAAAGTATTGGAGAATCGAAAAATTTCGCTAAAATAGTAATTCACTCAGTGGCGTAGAATTTGGGAAGGGTCAATCATTCACTATCCCCTGTCGTACGCCTCTGGCACTAGCTAGAAACGTTTATTAATCACAATTTAGTAGGGTGTATAATAGCCACACTTTCTGCCAAGTATGATAAGGATACGTCAAATAGTTTTAAAGTACTTGTTAACAATAATTTTTAAATTTTTAAATAAAACACCCTGTAACTCAGTAACTAGCCACATTTTATTCATGAGATTTTAGTTAAATCTTAATATTTTTAGGTCTAGAATCTACAACTCAGAGATTCGACATTCTTAATAAAATTTAACCCTAAAAGGGCCCGTAATAATATAACTCCAAGAAAAAAAAAGAAGAAGAGAACGACAAAAAAATTTTGTTAATTAGTAAAAAATTCCCAGGAACCCAATTATTGAAACGGCATTTCAAAATACTTAGTCCCCGCGACGTTATTAAAAAAACAAATTATAAACAAATTTGCATAATTTTCAAATGCCATTTTAGGGGGAGTTTAATTGAAATTTGAATTTATCAATACATTTATCGAAAATATACATAAAAATAAAAATAATGAGATCTTATGCAGGTGAATATTTCTTTGGCAACAACCGTGTTTTTGCAATTGAAAATATAGTAACATTTAATAAACAAATTCAATATCTCAAAAAATATTAAATATTTTTGACCAATGTTTTTTCGCTTAATACTGGTAATATAGCGTAACTTAGTCTGTAAAATAAAATATTTTGTAGTGCTTATTTAAAACGCTAAAAATATTTTTTTGAAAATTTGTTTTTAAAGTTTTATATACAATTATTTAAATAAATAGGGGGTCAAATTTAAATTAGTAAGTCCTATGTGAAAGATTTACCCTTCAACTTTGCAGAAAAAAATCCCATAGACCTTCATTAATAAGTGAATTACCTCAGCAGTTAAAAAAGTAATTTTTTTGCAAAAATGACCCCTTTTTAATTATTGAAACAATGATCCCCTTGTATGATTTGGATACTTTCTTGAAAATATCTTTTGTACCCACCTAAACTTTGATATAAAATTTGTTTTAACCTGCACGAATTTACATTTTGACTTTTTTTTATTTTATTAGGCTAGAAGCCTTAGATGAAGATGCAGGCTTTAAAATCAACGGAATTAATGTCAACAATCTCAGATACGCAGATGACACGGTACTGATGGCCTCCAATGAAGAATACTTGCAACAACTTGTAAACAGGGTAACCGAAGCATGTGATGAATATGGGCTAAAACTTAATACTTCTAAGACAAAAAACTTATGGTTGTCTGAAAAACGAAGTTACAACCAATGAACACCAAAGCGTATGGAATAACGTTAGAAAGAGTCCACAATATTACCTATTTGGGCACCAACGTTAACGATAACTGGGATATAAATAGAGAAATAAGAATAGGCATTGAACAAGCCAGAGCCACCGTCTATAAATTAAAGAAAATTCTTATTATAGTCTGTTCGCTAAACTCAGACGCAACTGGCTAAATATTTTAGTCGGTAATTTTGCCAATTTTAGTAAAATTGGCAAAAAATAATTACTAAATAGTAAATAATTACTAAATAGGCAGTAATTTTGCCAATTTTTGCAAAATTGGCAAAAAACAAAAAAATTACCGACTAAAATATCTAGCCAGTTGCGTCTGAGTTTAGCGAACCGACTATAATAGAAATATCACAGAGATATAATATCTTAAAATCAGATTAATACGCTGCTACATATTCTCCACATTGCTGTATGGCATGGAGAGCTGGACCCTTACAGTTACAGATACACTAATGAAAAAATTGGAGGGCTTTGAGATGTGGAACTGTCGACGAATATTACGGATAAGTTGGGTTGATCGAATAATAAATGAAATAGTTTTACATCGAATGAATAAGAGCATAAAAATAACAAAAACAATAAAAATTCGAAAGTTAAAATATTTTGGCAATATAATGAGACATCAAGAGACAACTGCTAATCTGTTTAGAGCTGCCGTAAACAAAGTTATTATTGCCAATATGATCAGGGTACTGAAAGAATAAGAAGGGGTGGAGGGACCCTTTCATACTATGCTGATGCTTTTAGTTTTTCCTCTACGATTTTTAGATACCGTGTAACGATGTGATGCCACGACAAGCGATGAGCTGTTTTACCAGAGACGACCGGAGGAGCGTCCGTGTTGGCGCATAGCGCCGCTGGGGGAAATCGAAGGAGTAGTGGCAGCAAGAGCATATTTAAGGCGAGCCAGGATAATGATAAAATCAGTCGTGGCTGGCGAATTGAACTAACCATGGCTCAACAGCTGCTGCTAGCGTATTGAACTAGCATTAGCTGGCTTGGCAAAAGATGCACCGTCTCATGGCACAATAGAATAGAATAGAATAGAAATATGCTTTATTGTCACTGAAAATTTTTACAATTTTATGGACAAAGCTTACATACAGTCAAAAGAAAAACATAATATAAATAACAACTACAATTTACTAAAATTAGATAAATCGTCAATAATGTACAGTATAAGATATAAAAGCCAAGACAAAAACAATTTATTGCAAAATATATATAAATTGCAAATTGAACATACAACAAATAAAATAAAATAGGTACAACATAAGGTTTATGCTACTGCGCATGGAACCCAATTTACTTAGTTATTCATTAAGAAATTCTTCTATTGAATAATATGGTCTTTTGGATAGATAGGCTTTTGTCATTTTTCGGAACTTAGGGAAAGATGTGGCAGATTTTAAGTTGTAACGGAAGATGATTGTACAGTTTCTTTGCGGAATATAATATAGATTTCTTTACTAACTCAGTGGATGGAATCGGTAAATAAATATCAAAGATTGAATTTCTGGTGGAGTAAAGATGATTGGGCCTTGATGGAAAGACATGAAGGTGTTTACGAATTAAACAAACCGTTTCTAGAATATATAAAGATTGAAGTGTTAAAATTTCGTGATCTCTGAAGTAACTTCTGCAATGAGTAGATCTTCTGAGGCCAAACAAATATCTTATTGCTCTTTTTTGCAATCTAAAAATGACATCAAATTGAGCAGCTGTACTAGAACCCCAAAAAGGAAGACCATATCGAAGATGAGACTCGAACAACGAAAAATATGTTATTTTAGAAGATGCTAAATTGAGTTCCCTTGACACAGATCGTATTGCATAGCAAGCTGAGGCGAGTTTCTTACTTAACGAATCGATATGAAGGGACCATTTGAGGTTGCTGTCTAAAAAATACCAAGAAATTTTACAGAATCAACGGTACTGATCTGGCTGTTATGAAGTGGCAAAGGTTGAAGAGCTCCTTTATAGGATAATGCTACTGTTTTATTTACGTTAAAAGAGAGTAAATTAGAGTCAGACCAGGTCTTTATCGTCAGTAGATCCGAAGTTATAGTTTCATGAAGAGATGCAATAGTTGAGTTGCTCCAAGTGATACTGGTATCATCAGCAAAAAGAAAAATTTTCCCATTGATTTTTAAATTAGTGATGTCATTTATAAAGATAAGGAACAGTATAGGACCCAATACTGAACCTTGTGGTACTCCACATACGATGTTTTTGAGACTAGAGTCAGTATCATTTGCTCTAACTAGTTGTTTCCGATTATTCAAGTAGGATTGGAACCAATTCAAAGAAATACCTCGAATTCCATAGAAATTTAGTTTTGTAATCAAGATGTCGTGATTTACACAATCAAAAGCTTTGGCATAGTCGCAGAAAACAGTGGCAGTATAAAGATTATTGTTTAGTGCTTGGTAAACCTCATGTAGTACAGAAAACATGGCATCAGTGGTACATTTATTTGTTAAAAAGCCGAACTGATTTTGTGATAAAATGTTGTTATCAACGATAAAGGACATAAGTCGAGTTTTAATGAGTCTCTCAATAATTTTGGAGAGTACCGGTAGTAAGGCAATAGGTCTATAGTTGCAGGCATCAGATTTTTCGCCACCCTAATGAAGAGGAATAATAATGGCTGTCTTTAGGCACTCTGGAAATTTACCTTTTTCGAAGGAATCATAAATTAGTGAGAGGAGGATTTCCAACACATTTTCTGTGAGATTAGAGAAAATTTTTATAGATAGTCCATCAGTACTACAGGATGATTTGCTTTTGATACAATTGATTGTTTGGATAAGTTCAGAGTTATCGACTGGTCGTAAAAAGAATGAATTCGAGACCTGTCTTGAATTAGGAAGATAGGAAATGGGATCTTGTTGCGGCAAAATTGTTGATGTTATATTTTTACTCACATTAACGAAGTAGTCGTTTAGACTTTCAGGATTTGGAAGGGAAAATGATTGAGCTGTGTGAGTTTTATTTCGAAGATCGTTTATTATAGACCAAGTTTCTTTTGCAATACTTTTAGAGCTTCCCAGACGATTTTGATAATAGGCTTTTTTAGCTGACCGGACAAGTTTTAGATATGTTGTCCTGATAATAAACTTTCGGTACAATAAACATGAAACTTTATTGTACCATGGCACCGTATGTGAGGTGGGACTATGCCTAGGCGGACGCCACAGTAGTGACGTGGGTCTTGCCATGATCGTTATCGCAGTAGGCGGTAGTAGCGAGGAATGATTTCCGAATCGGAATATAGGGCTATGTTGATTTAACGTAGCGAGATTGTTATTCTATATAAATATACTGTTTATCGTATTATTTTAATGTTGCTATTATGATCGGATAACTGTAATAAAGTTTAATATTGTTTTTCCTTTGCAGAAGACGGAATTATATTTTATTTGTTTTAAACTGTATATAATTATCTTTAATATATTTACTTTATTTTTAACTTGTGTTTTACTGAGTCTGTCGTCTTGAAAGAACTACCCGTTACAACCGTAGCCATGTAAGGGCTTCACATTGACGTAAGACATGCAGAGCGGTTTCCTCTTCTTCTAGACTGACAAGAAGTATCCTATTCCTTCAAGACCATAAGAGTCAAATGCTTTTTAATTGTGTTGTGTTATGTATATATCTGCCTGGACGTGGCTCTATTGATGTTTTTATGTCAAAACTGGATCTAATACTTGATGTGCTAGTCTCCGAAGGTAAAGCTATAATATTAACAGGTGATTTTAATATAGATTTCAAATCAAGTGCACTAAGTAAGCAGAACTTGGTAAATATTTTAGATTGTTATGGCTTAACCGTAACTGTGAATGATTATACAAGAGTAACTGCAACTAGTAAAACTCAAATTGATTATATTGCTACAAAAATAAATCACCAACAAAAAACAATAGTTGTGGAAGGTTTTATCTCTGATCAGCGTGCGCAATTGTTCTAACGTAGCATTAACACAGACAATGATGCCTATATATTCATCCGTTCATAAGTGAAAGGAACATAAATCGTTTTGTTCAAACCCTTGAGTCAACAAATTGGTCAGAGGTATTTAATACAATTTCTGCTGAGGATAAATCATTAGCTTTTTTAAATACTATTCAAAATTACTTTCGGTCCCATTTTCCACTACTTAAATGTAAACCCAAAAAATGTAAACGTTCGAATTGGTTTACGCAGGAACTGTAAAATTTAAGGGATCAACTAAAACTTTTAGAAACGATCTGTCAGCAAAATAGTAATCTTCGGCCAGTCCTTCATTTGGCAAATACAGAATATTCAATTAAATTAAAAGCAGCTAAAAGTAGTCACTTCATGAGACAGTTAAACCAATCATAAAATAAAATGAAATGTATTTGGAATTTAGTAAACTTCACAGTCGGGAAACAAAATAACTCAAAAGTACCTAGTGATGATAATAATAATAATTTAGCAGATAAATTTAACCACCATTTTGTTGAAATGGCCCCAAAGTTATTTGCCGCTTTGCATCCTACTAAAATAGGTGGGCTTATATCAGCATCAAAAAGCCGTAATAGTTGTTCTGTTTTTATATCCAACTAACCCACAGGAAATAACTAGTATAGTCGGAAGTTTTAAATCCAAACACAGTGGTGGTTTTGATCAGATTTCCCCTAAGTTATTAAAACAATGCATTCACACTCTCGCAGATCCCCTGACGGATATTTGTAATGCCTCTTTTTAACAGGGAATATTTCCTAGTATGTTTAAACTATCTATTGTAATCCCTTTATCCAAAAGTGATGATAAAGATGACCTTAACAACTACCGTCCCATAAGTCTCTTATCTGTGTTTTAAAAGATAATTGAAACTCTGGTTTATACTGGAATGAACGCATTCCTAAAAAAGCGTAGTGTCTTGAATAAATTTCAACATGGTTTTACATCTTCTAAGTCTACAACTACAGCTCTTGCAAATTTCGTCAGCTTAGTGTTGGATGCTTTGGACAGACGAGAGAAGGCATGTGGTTTATTTCTCGATTTGTCCAAGGCTTTTGACAATGCATTCACGCTCTCGCAGATCCACTGACGGATATTTGTAATGCCTCTTTTCAACAAGGAATATTTCCTAGTATGTTTAAACTATCTATTCTTCTTCTTCTTCATCTCCGCTACGGAGGTTGGCAATCATCATAGCTATTTTATTTTTTGAGGCAGTAGCTCTAAATAGTTGTTTTGAGCTGCATCCAAACCATTCTCTCAGGTTCTTCAGCCATGAAATTCGTCTTCTGCCGATGCTCCTTCTGCCATCTATCTTTCCCTGCATTATGAGTCGCAGGATGCCATACTTCTCGCCCCGCATTACATGTCCGAGGTACTGTAGTTTTCTTTCTTTAATTGTAAGTTCAACTTCCTTCTCTTTACCTATTCTTCTCAGTACTTCATTGTTCGTAACTCTATCTACCCAGGAAACCCTCATAATTCTTCTACACGTCCACATTTCAAAGGCGTTAAGTCGTCTCATTGTCTCTACATTTAACGTCCATGATTCCAGTCCATAGTATAGTACACTATGTACGTAACATTTTGTTAGGCGTACTTTAAGAGCTAATGTTAAATCTTTGCTACATAGGACGTTTTTCATTTTCATAAAATTAGAACGTGCTTTCTCGATTCTGACTTTGATTTCTGCAGTGTAGTCATTATTTTCGGTTATAAGTGTCCCTAGGTAAGTGTACTTTTTTACTCTTTCGATCTGCTGGCCCTCTACTATCAAGATCTATTGTAATTCCTACTATCTATTGTAATTCCTTTATTCAAAAGTGGTGATAAAGATGACCTTAACAACTACCGTCCCATAAGTCTTTTATCTGTGTTTTCAAAGATAATTGAAACTCTGGTTTATACTAGAATGAACGCATTTCTAAAAAAGCATAGTGTCTTGCATAATTTTCAACATGGTTTTACATCCTCTAAGTCTACAACTACAGTTCTTGCAAATTTCGTCAGCTTAGTGTTGGATGCTTTGGACAGACGAGAGAAGACATGTGGTTTATTTCTCGATTTGTCCAAGGCTTTTGATACTTTGGATCATAATTTGTTGCTAAAAAAACTTGAGGGGATTGGTATTCGTGGTGTAGTTCTAAAATGGTTTACTTCCTACCTAGAGAATAGAAGACAAAAAGTAAAGATAACATCTAATGGACTTGTAAACGAATCAAACACATTGGATATCCATTATGGTGTCCTTCAGGGTCCTATTGGGTCCTCTACTTTTTATAGTATTTACTAATGATATAGCTTTGGTAACTAATTCACTGACTAATTCACTAAACATCATCAGTTATGCGGATGATACCAACATTCTAGTCACAGGAACATCTGATCAAAATTTGCAAAATAAAACTACACAGATACTATCCACCATCAACAGTTATTTCTTATCCAACAAACTAATTTTGAATGAAGATAAATCAAAGTATATGATTTTCACGTCAAATAATTTATTAAACCACTATACAAGCAGCAATAGATAAAAGAGACTGCACGAAGTTGCTGGGGATCCTTTTAGACAGTAATTGTAAATGGTCAAACCACATTTCTAATTTGAAATCCAGATTAAGTAGCGCATGTTATGCATTGAGAATTCTTTCACGTCTCTTTAATGCATCAATATTAAAAACAGTATACTTTGCCCATTTTTACTCAATAGCCAAATATGGCATTGAAGTCTGGGGTTTTACAGCTGGTTCCAAAAAAACTGATACGACTCTTAAAGCGTATTTTGTAGAAAATTGAGCAGTGTACTTTCTTCTTCCTCTTCTTTTTGTTTTTTGTCTCGCTGCAAGGCAATTACCAGCACGATTTATAGGCGATCTTGATGTAGTCTGGCTCTAAGCCATATCAAAATCGCTAACTATGTTCTTGTAAAAAGCTTTTGATGAGGTGTGATATAATGAATATGAGTTTAATTATATTTAATTGATTATATTTTGAAGGATAAATACTTATTATTTACATACTATCACTGTTACTGCCAAAGCTTAAAATTGGTCAGATAACTTCAACCTCAAAAAATGGCTGTTTGTTTGTTTATTTTATTATTTGTCTGTCATAATAAATATAATTATATTATAATGTCAGACCAATCATACACTGCTCAAAATGATCAAATCTTACTAAGAGTCGTATCAGTTTTTTTAGGAACCAGCTGTACCTCTGAATTAGAGCAGATATTCGTACTTCACAAAAGAGCTATTAGGATAATGTATAAAATGAAATTTAGAGATTCTTGTAGAGGCATCTTTAGACAAAACAATATTCTTATAATTCCTAGTCTGTATATATTTTCGTGTATAATGTATTTACATTGCAAAATTTATGAATTTAATAAATTTCAATTTAACCATGTTTATTCAACAAGATTCAGAGACAATCACTTTATGCTTCCACTACATCGTTCTGTTTTGTTGGAAGGTAGCACACATTATGCAGCCATAAGTTTCTTTAACAAATTACCAATAGATATACGAATGAATTTACATCAGCCAAACTTTCGGAGGTGTGTACATCAATACATTTGTGAGCTAGACCCATATTCTAAAAATAACTTTTAAGTGTGTTTTATCGTATTTATTAATTTATATACTTTTAAGATGTATGTCTGTAACTTTGACTTGTCTCATACATGTACTTTGTATAATGTCGCATGTGATCAATAAATTTGACTTGACTTGCTTATTGAGCCTACAGTGTCCAGTCAGCAACCCCATTATCTTACGATTCGAGGTTAACAAGTCAGCTGCGAAAACCATCATACGACCAATAACAACATATGGCATAGAAACGTGGATCATGAGAGAAAGGACAATAACCTTATTAATATTTTTGAAAGAAAGATATTAAGGAGGATATTGGGACTCATCTGCGACAATGGTATATGGAGAATAAAGTTCAACCACGAGTTATACCAATATTACAAAGAACCCTCCATAGCAAATTATGCAAAAATACAAAGATTGCGCTGGGCAGGTCATCTCATAAGAATGGACAATGACAGACCACCTAGTAGAACGATTAGCGGAACTATGGTGAGACGTCGGCCATTAGGAAGAGCAAGGAACGGGTGGATACACGAAGTGAGAACCGATGCTAAAGAGATATTGAGGGAGGATAACTGGAGGAGCTGTGTTATAGTCTGAGAACTGAAGAAGATATATTTATGTCTGAATTGTCAATGTGAATGAGTCAGATAAAATTAAATTCTTAGAAGAATTTTTTTACCAAGCGACAAAAACAAAATTTGTTTAATTTATTAATGTTTTTATTTTGATAACGATTTCCGAATTGGAAGTCGAAACGTCAATAAATTTAATTTCTAACTAGTATTGTGGCTTATTGGAATTAAAATATTAAATTTGCATAAGATGTCACAAAAAAACTTCAGAACAATATTAGTTAAATACAATTATCTACTAAACGATCAAGATTATAATGTTCATGACGTCCTGGGCTTTTATTGATTTTTAATTGTGGTATTTCATTAGAAGTAATCTCAATATTCGAAGAGCGCGCCAGATAATTAAATAAAGTAATAAAGATAAAATAAATGAAACTGTGATTAATAAAAATTAAAAAAACATGGAGCAAACTGAAAATGTGACTATACTTAGGGAAATAAACTAAAAAACCTAAAGAAAGAAGTCTACTACTATGAAGCATGAGAAAAGTGGAAGAAAAATGTTTAATGTTTACAATTATGAATCTTTTTATACAGCATTGTGATAACCAGATAAAGTATTAAAATTAAAATATTGAAATGTTCAATAAATTTTGTCTATACATTTTGGACATAATTTATATAATTTTTATCAGAGGAATATGACATCAAAGGCTTATTCAAGGTAAATTTATATGTTTTTAATCGGTGGAAAGCAACATAAGCTAAAAACCGAATGTTATCTAAATACATACAATAAACTTAATCTCAGTCAACATCCTTATCAATTTTAGTTGCTAAATAATTTTACAACAATATGTTTTATACATCAAGAAATTTATTGGAAAATTCCTTGGATGTTAAAATAATTACAAAAAAACGGGGCACTCTAGGAAAGATCCAATAACTAACAAAGTTACTTTCAAAAAAGAATGTCCAGCAGATTAAGGAAGAGTTACAAGAACATCGAGAGACACACAAACTAGAGGACTAATATAACACTAGCTGCTAGGAGCACTGCGTTTACTGGAAATACTGCCGAGAAAATTCCAAAACGGGCAAAACTGCAACTTCCTCTTGAACAGATTGTAATGGTTGAAGTTACATAAATGCTGTAATTGGTATCGAGATAGCAGTTTCCCAAGAACTACCCAACTAAAATGGTATCCGGGAATGAAATAGGGCCTATACAGGGTGTCCAGAAACTCTACCGACAAACGAAGACAGGAGATTCCTCGGATAATTTTAAGACAATTTAACCCAATTCACCTAGTCCGAAAAAAGCGAGCTAGAGCTCTTTGAAGATGGCGTCATGTAATTAGTTTTTCTTAAATACCTCCAGAACGCTTCTATTTAGAAAAACGAAAATTGGTATGTGTATTTACTTTCCAGAAATGAATCAATTCCATCCATTGCGAATTTCTAGTACTGGTCATAGGCGTCCGTTTTGGGTAGGGCAATGGTTATTTTATCGCCTAACTTTTTTGTATTCAATTTTTAAGCATTTTTGACTCTGAATTATTAAATTGTGAGGTATTCTATTCTAGTTCTAGTACTATAAGGTACTCTTACTTTAAGTCGATAGGATACACCGTTTTATAGAAAACTCGATTTGAAAATTTTTCGTTCTTTGAATTTAAAAAAAAAAAAGATTAAAAAAAATGATTTAGAAAGATAAAAACTGGTACATTTATTTATATTCCAGAGATTAATCGATCTCATTAATGGCGAGTTTCTAGAAACGGTCATAGGCGTCCGTTTTGAGTAGGTCAACAGTTATTTTATAGCATAACTTTATTGTCTTTAATTTTTAAGTATTTTTGACACTAGATTATTCAATTATGAGATATTCGAGTACTAAAAGTTACTCTTGCTTTAAGTTGGTAAAATACATAATTTTTTTTAATTTTTTTTTTCAAATTCTCAAAACTAAAAACTTTCAAATCGATTTTTCTAGAAAACGGTGTGTCCTACCGACTTAAAGTAAGAGTATCTTTTGGTACTAGAATACCTCACAATTTAATAATCGAGTATCAAAAATGCTTAAAAGTTGAAGACAAAAAAGTTATGCGATAAAATAACCGTTGCTCTACCCAAAACGGACGCCTATGACCGGTACTAGAAATTCGCAATGGATGAAATAGATTCATTTCTGGAAAGTAAATATGTATACAAGTTTTCGTTTTTCTAGATAGAAGCGTTCTGGAGGTATTTAAGAAAAACTAATTACATGGCGCCATCTTCAAAGAGCTCTAGCTCCCTTAGGAAGCATTTTCGGACTAGGTGAATTGGGTTAAATTGTCTTAAAATTATCTGAGGAATCTCCTGTCTTCGTTTGTCGGTAGAGTTTCTGGACACCCTGTATAATATGTCTAAATTAAAATTATCAGCAACGGCACTTCATATTACAGAAGCAGCAGAGGAATGTATCGGAAGAAAGAAGAAACGAAAAAAACAATCTAAGTTTTCAGTCTAATGGCACATAAAGCAACATAATGCTACTCTACATCCCACCAGAATGAAAACAATGGGAACATTCTATGGTTACACCTCCGAGGCTTCTACAATTTGCAAGCCATACGGATGCCGAGACTAAGGAAGATGAGGGAATTTTACAATATACAGGGTGTCCCGAAAAGAATGGTCATAAATTATACCATAGATTCTGAGGTCAAAAATACGTTGATTGAACCTAACTTACCTTAGTACAAATGTGCACATAAAAGAAGTTATAGCCCTTTGAAGTTACAAAATTTAAATCAATTTTTTTCAATATTTCGAAAACTATTAGAGATTTATTATTGAAAATATGCATGTGGCATTCTTATCGCAGGAGCATCTTAACAAAAAATTATAGTGAACTTTTTGCACCCCATAAAAATTTTATGGGGTTTTGTTCCTTTAAACCCCTCCCAAACTTTTGTGTACGTTCCAATTAAATTTTTATTGCGGTACCAATAGTTAGACACAGTATTTTTAAAACTTTTTTTGCCTCTTAGTCTTTTTTCGATAAACCAGTTTTTATCGAGATGCGAATTCTTTTTTATATGTTTACATAAAAATTTTATGGGGGTTTCGTTCCTTTAAACCCCCCAAATGTTTGTGTACGTTCCAATTAAACTTTTATTGCAGTACCATTAGTTAAACATAGTGTTTTAAAAACTTTTTTGCCTCTTAATATATTTTCATATCATAAAAATGCAAATTATAAATTTTTCATATTATTACCAGGTCTCTTATAATCGTACTTAACCATTTATACATACAAATAGGTAGTGGATTTGACAAATATTCAAAATATCTCGATAAAAACTGGCTTTTCGAGAAAGTACTAAGAGGCAAAAAAGTTTTAAAAACACTGTGTTTAACTAATAATACTTTAACAATAATTTAATACGAACATACACAAAACTTTAGGGGGGTTTAAGGGAACAAAACCCCCATAAAATTTTTATGGGGTGCACAAATTTTACTATAATTTTTTGTTAAGATGTTCCTGCCATAAGAATGCCACACGTCTATTTTCAATAAAAAATCTCTAATAGTTTTCGAAATATTGAAAAAAATTGATATAAATTTTGTAACTTCAAAGGGCTATAACTTTTTTTATGTGCACATTTGCACTAAGGTAAGTTTAGTTCAATCAACATATTTTTGACCCCAGAATCTATGGTATAATTTATGACCATTCTTTTCGGGACACCCTGTATAATTCACGTCCCATCTGCTCAGCGCGGTAAAGTTCCAACGAGAATAGTTCCCTTTGTACTCCAAACAGAGTAAAGTAAATCAAAGAGTAGCATTATGTTGCTTTATGTGCCATTAGACTGAAAACTTAGACTTTTGATAGCAGTTGCCGCTAGGGCATCTATGCCATTTCGTTCGTTGCGATCCGTGACTGCACGCCGGGGTTTGTTTTGGTTGGATCGGGGAGAGCAACATATGTGCCTCCTGATGAGAGACTAATAAGTTTCGAAACCGGTAGGGGTGCTTGCGGCACTCTCTGATTGGACTAGAATATCGCGCGGCTGTAGTTTCGTGTTGCAACGACATTGAAAATGGTTATTCATTTTTGATTTACTTTACTCTGTTTGGAGTACAAAGGGAACTATTCTCGTTGGAACTTTACCGCGCTGAGCAGATGGGACGTGAATTATATATTGTAAAATTCCCTCATCTTCCTTAGTCTCGGCATCCGTATGGCTTGCAAATTGTAGAAGCCTCGGAGGTGTAACCAGAGAATGTTCCCATTGTTTTCATTCTGGTGGGATGTAGAGTAGCATTATGTTGCTTTATGTGCCATTAGACTGAAAACTTAGACTTTTGATAGCAGTTGCCGCTAGGGCATCTATGCCATTTCGTTCGTTGCGATCCGTGACTGCACGCCGGGGTTTGTTTTGGTTGGATCGGGGAGAGCAACATATGTGCCTCCTGATGAGAGACTAATAAGTTTCGAAACCGGTAGGGGTGCTGGCGGCACTCTCTGATTGGACTAGAATATCGCGCGGCTGTAGTTTCGTGTTGCAACGACATTGAAAATGGTTATTCATTTTTGAAAAAAAAAAATGGTTCGAAAAAACAAACAAACGAAAATTGGATTATCTGTCAAACCCATCAGAGGAAAAACGTATACAATTTAACGAGAGGCAGCCGAGGCTAGAAGAACACTGAGGCAAAAAAGAGACAATCTTTACAACATCCAATTGAAAAGGTAGAACAAGAATACAGTTGAGTCCCCGGGTCTTTACCCGTACGTCATCATTTAAAACATACGAAATAAGTCGGAAATTTACTAAACGCAACAGTAAGTGACAGAAAGTGGGTATTATTCCGATCACGGGGTATAGTATAAAATTTGACGTTATCAAATAAATAGAATGTCAAATTTAAGTTTTGCTTTAAAATTTTGGTGCATAATTACAGCTACATTTGAAGTAGCTTAATAAATTCTTTTATTATCATTGATTAATAAATAAATAAACAATTTATAAAAAAATTCGATAACATATTTTCTTTTTGTTATTTTATTCACTTTGGCGGAACATTAAACACAAGCATTCCTTAACTTTGTCAACAATGAGGTTATTTGTACGTTGTCAAAACTTATCGTAAAATAACATAAACTTATCATAAAATTTCAAACTCCAATATAAAATTAGTTGTGAAAACAACTGTTTGTATTCTATAAAAAACTTCAAATAGCAAAAATTCGACAAAATAACAGCAAAAAATTCAACAAACTGACAGCCACAAAAGTAAACAAACCAAAACGTTAGAAATTGTACTTGAATATGTGAAAACATCCCCAATCGTCTTTCTTTGTACCTATCTCTTTTCAATGCACTGAGTCTACATGAGTTTTTACTTAATCGTAGAGGCGTCAGCTGGTTTGTCATTAGTTTCAAGCGTGGAAGAGAATGATGCTAGATAAAAAGTATGTGTTTTATCTCGCCAGGTATTAATGACGCACGGGTAGACTCTCGAACTCAACTGTAATATACGCAAACAAAGTAAAATATTCTACAGAGCAGTAAGACAACATAAGGGAGGCCCCGATATAAGGACATCCAATTTCGTGAGAGATAAAAATGGAGAAATGCTCACCGCCGAAAATGAAATAAAAGAAAGATTGGCTTAATATTTTGAAGAACTTCTGAATGTCCAGAATGTCACTGATGAAAACAATGAGACTGATGAAAACAACGAAAAAAATTAGTATCAAATGAGAGAAATAAAATGCCCCCACCAAGCATAGAAGAAATTAGGAATGCCATAAAAATTTAAAAAAACCATAAATCCCCTAATCAGGACAATATTGATACCAGTTTATAAAAAAAGGCAGGCATGCCCCAATTTCACTAATCAATACTACGTATAAAATATTAGCTTCGGTATTAGTAAAAAAATTACTACAATACGCTGAAGGAATAGTTTGTGACTAGACCAGCAATTCTCAATCTATTTTACTCAGCGACGCACTAATGTACTCCTTACACCGTACAGATTCGCGACACCCTTATACATATTATGTACAAATTTTTGCTAGTGGTAGATAAGTACAGTAAACAAGATCTCCCGCTTTGCGCAACTATTCATAACGCAAGTTATGTCGGTTAAATTTTAAAAACAGTTACAGAGGAAACAGTTACGGATTGGCACTTTAGTGATTGGTATGACGTGGTATATACAGAGATATGTCAACAATAGATCTGGCTAGTCATATGACACTCAATGCATCGGGGTGTAACGCCGATATCAAGTACGGTGATCTAGCTATCTTTGTCTGTCGTGCGAGTGTGAGCCTATCTACCAAGAGGTGGGAGTAATGGAACGACAGTTACACAGAGGCAGCAGTCATCATATGCTAGAGAGAGAAAGATAAGCGC
Organism: Diabrotica virgifera virgifera; assembly: GCF_917563875.1. Taxonomy (NCBI): domain Eukaryota; kingdom Metazoa; phylum Arthropoda; class Insecta; order Coleoptera; family Chrysomelidae; genus Diabrotica; species Diabrotica virgifera. The sequence continues at coordinate 86,433,831 of NC_065448.1, forward strand.
CGGTAGAGAGAGATAGATAGACCACCGACCCGAACTGTTCCGCATTACGCTATTTTTCGGACTGGCCTAATCTATTCTGTTATTATATCTATGGGTATATACCTAATAGTTAAAAAAAATGGTTGAATGCATGATTGGTATATTATAACAAGTAAAAAAATATAAATAAAAATATCATATTCGTAAATCTTGCGACACACCTGATAGGTTCTTCCGGCACACCAGTGTGTCGCGACACGGTGGTTGAGAACCGCTGGACTAGACTATCAAGGTGGATTCAGGCTTGGAAGATCGACTATTGGTCAAATATTTAATATTAGACAAATGCTTCAAAAATATTACGAGTATAATCAAGACGTACATCAGATCTTTATATATTTCAAACAGGCTTATGATGCAACTAATCGTCCAAGAATATGGAATGCAATGGGCATAACTAAGACACAAGCTATGGTGACGCAAATGTGTGTAACTTCTTTTCACAAGTTAGAATAGTAGGAAAACATCAAAAGAATGCTGCGTAAATTCGGGACTGAGACAGGGAGATCCGCTATTCCCATTGGAATCTGGCCTTAGAATATGTCATGCGAAAAGTTATCTGAAAATCAAACCAGACATAGCTGCTCAGGACGCAAAGATCGCTCTCGCCTTTGCCGATGACGTAGACGTAGTAGCGCAATCAGCAGAAGTTAAGAACATTTTCTCTAGCTTTGAAGAACCTACATTAAATATCGGTCTAAAAGTAAAAGAAGGCAAAACAAAATACACGGTCGTTTCAAAATAAGAACGGCGGCCAATAACGCAAAATGATCATAACTTTGAAGCTGTTAAAGAAATATCTAGGAGCAACAATCACCAATGACAACAAAGCAGGAAGAGAAGTTGAAACGCGAATAATGACGGGAAACAGATCTTTCTTTGCAATGCAACATCTAATGAGATCAAAAATTCTCTCACGAGGTGCAAGAATCCAGATATACAGAACCATAATACGATCAGCAGTCACGTGTGTAAGCGAAATATGGACGCTAACGAAAAAATAAATAAATAAATTCCTGGTGTGGGGATGTAAAATCCTTTGAATAACTTTTGGCCCTTGCCAAGATAGCGTGACAAACGATGGAGGCGCAGACACAACAACGAATTACAGTCTCCTCGGAAAGGAAAATCTAGTAAGATATACTAGTTTGTTCAATAAGTTTTGCGGTTCGATAAGAAAAACACAATTTTATGGATTGCAATAAACTTTATTATTCAGTATAGTCTCCCTGAACATCAATACACTTGTTCCAACGAGACTCCAATTTACAAATTCCATCCCTAAAGTGAGAATCTGGAAGGGTTGCAAAATAGGCTTCCGCAGCTGCTATGACTTCATCATTTGATGAAAGACGCTTTCCACGCATGAATTTTTTTAAGTACTGATATAGATGGAAGTCACTAGGGGCCAAATCTGCTGAATAAGGTGGATGCTCCAACAATTCTAACTTTAATTCATGGATTTTAGCCATTGTTAAAATGCTCATGTGACACGGTGCATTATCCTGATGAAAGAGGATTTTTTTCTTCTGCAAACCAGGTCTTTTTTCACGAATATTTTCCTTCAGCTGGTCTAAGAGGATACAATATTATTCAGAATTTATTGTTTTACCAGTTTGCAAGTAATCCACAAACAAAATTCCTCTTGCATCCCAAAAAACTGATGCTAACACCTTCTTAGCCGATTTGTGGACGCGAACTCGTTTTGGAGCCGAAGAACCAGGTTCACACCACTATTTAGCCTCTTGTTTTGATTCAGGATCATGGTGATAGACCCAAGTCTCATCCATAGTGACGAATCGACGCACAAAATCTACTTTATCCTTTCGAAAACCCTCTAAATGCTGCTGAGAAAGTCGCATTCGAATGTGTTTTTGTTCCGTTGTTAGAGAATGCGGCACCCATTCTGAACACAGTTTTCTGAAACCCAATACTTCAGTCAAGATATTGCTTATACTGCCCAATGAGATCCCTAGGGCTTCTACTAAATCTCTTTCAGTCACTCGACGATTTTCGAATACCATATCCTGTTTTTTTTTTCACGATTTCTGGGGTTGTTACTGTTTTTGGACGTCCTTGACGTGGATCGTCTGCTAGGCTTGTACGACCACGTTTAAATTCAGCAACCCATCTTTGTACTGTACTAATTGAAGGGGAAGAGTCCTTATACACTTTCAACATTCGTTCATAAATTTCCTTTGCTTTTAAACCTTTCAAAAATAAAAATTCAATCACTGCACGATACTTGATTGTTTCCATTTTGGTAAATAGTGTGACACGTCAATAATAAATGGCTTGTAAACAAATAATTAATTGACAGATTGGCATGCAACTTCACACACGTTCATATGAAGAGTCTACCAACATAACCTAAAAAATTTATGCTGGTAGCAAAGCTCGCTCTTATCGAACCGCAAAACTTATTGAACAACCTAGTATAAAGGCCAATAGACTAAGGTGGTAAGGCATGCGATATCCAATAACAACAATCGACTTATATACAATGCGTTTTGGAGAAGACCAAATGGGAGAAGGTCTGTAGGACGGCCAGAAAGAGGTGAAAAAATGCAAACAGAGAGGATCTGAAGAAAATGGGTGTGAGACAATGGGAAATAGTCGCACACGACCGACAAACATGCTACAACAAGAGTTGTAGCACCATTGATGATGACAGTGCCAGACATATAGAGATTTTATGCTAAGACAACTAGAAGAATAAAAGAGTCACAGACTATACGCAAAGAACGAAATAGTTGGCAGGAAATTTTTGCATGAAACGTTACTTATTGCTTTCTAAAATAATAGTATAATAATTATAAAATTATAGAATCATACACGTAAAATTATTGTGTAATTTTACACACCACTGAAATTACTAATTTTTTTCCTCAAATTCCGTAATAATCTACGAACTTTGGAATTAATCACTGACAACTATTTCGTTTTTTAGTTCCAAAGCAACTGTAATCTATACAGATGCATCCAAAACATCGGAAGGGACCGGATGTGCTTTCTACATTCCATCTAAGTCAACAGAAAAAATGTTCAAATTACCTTCTAATTGCTCAATTTTTAGTGCAGAAGCAATTGCAATTCTTGAATCCTTGATATATTTCGATAGTTTAAACAATAATTCAGTGTTAATAATATCCGATTCATTGTCAGTTTTATTATCTCTCAAAAATTCAAAATTACCCAATTATAATTCTAATCCTTTCATTTACCAAATTAAGAACATGCTTGTCAAGCTTAAAAATAAAAATAAAACTACTAATTTTATTTGGGTAAAAGCTCATGTTGGTATAAAATATAATGAGCATGTTGATTCTTTAGCTAAAGCTGCAATAACCTCTTCAGCTGAAATTGTACCAGAGGAGAGAATTTGTATTCCTGACACTTTTTGTATCTCTAAAAGAAATCAAATAGATCGTTGGAAAACTTATTGGCAAACTTTTTGTAACCACTCAACAACACAATATATTTATATACAATACGCCAGGGCAGATAAATAAAAATGAGCGATTTCAGGGTAAAAATCAATACAGGTATTTGAAGGTGCTAAATCGTAGGGGGGACATAGTTAATTAAAAATACATACAGAGGTACTCGCAAATCAACCTCAGTTTTTTATAAACAAAGGCTAAAGTCAGAAAATATGGTTTTTTGCCTGTAGCATTTTTTGTATCATGTTTACAGAAAAAGTTGTATTATGAAAGTTGTGTATCATAAAAAAACAATTAATTTTGATTTTGATTAGTTAAAATTGATAAATAATTAACCGAGATAATTGCAAAAAACCACATTTTTTGCACTATTTTGTAAATGTTAATAACTTTTACTAAATATGACCTAAGGAACATATTGTACCTTAATTATGAGGATATTATGTGCCCTTACTAGAGTGCAAAGTATCAAGAAGATCGTTTTGTTAGTTTACGAGTTACGTTAATTGTTTATCCAAAACATTGAATGTTTAAACATCTATTGTTGCCCAAGGGGTATTTTCAGAACTTTTCAGCCAAGTGGAATGAGTTTTTAAAGACTCAAACTACTAAGAAATTAAAAAAAAATGATACATTTATCATTTAAATGCTCTTAAACAAGTCGTTTAATAAATAGCGAGTTTTTTCCTTATAAACATTTAGAATAACTTTGTTATTTTTCACGACAAATAATTATAATTAGTTGTATCAGAAAAGTGGTAAAAAAACACACATTAAAAACTAAAAATATACTTTCTATGACCAATAATACCCAACTTATACTTTTTTTTTTGAAAAATCATATCTGTATTGTTTATAAATATTAAGAGTCGAAATTTGCAAAAAATCATAATAGACATCTATATTTTACATTGCAATTAATAACTACAGTATATCTTGTATTTAAAATGAGTAATAACCCTTTAAAATGAAGGTACTCGAGCTGACTTAACTGGGACCGTGTGATGGGGGAAGGATCTCTGAGTCCGCTTTCGCGCTTCGAGATTTTGGTATTGAAAGTTCAAATTGGAGCACTTGAAAATTTTTACAATAACTCCGCTTCCAGAGAACGTAGAGCCTTCATTTTTTTTTAAATTGGGGTAACTGGACGAAATAATAACGACTAGCTAATTTCCATTCACCGGAAAAATCGGGAAATTCTGGAAAATGGACTTTTTTATTCAACATTCATTTACAACGTTAACACTAATATATTTCAATAAATATTTTCATAGCATATTATAAATTTGTAAATAAATAATAAATGTACAGTATATATATCTTTATATATATATACAGGGTGGTTCATCGTATTTGCCTCGGTCTCTGTACGGAAAACGACTTGATATTTAAAAAAATATTCTTGACAGCAATTTACAGGGCAATTAACACTACAATCTAAAACTAATGAAAATTATACAGGGTGCTTCAAAAAAGAGGGGTATATTAAAGTTATATTTTCTCTTATGGAACACCCTACTCGTGAGCCATTTTTGAATTTTCCTTAAAAAAATAAGCTATATTTTTATAAGGGTTTCCTACACGTAAATACATGGTGTTTTGATTTATTTCAATTTTTATAAGAATGTAAGGTTTAAGAAAAAAAAAATTAATATCTACGAATCTAAGAATCCGTGACAAATTTTTTCTTGGATCTTTATAATAGACTATTCAGCATATTGGAACAGATATTTATTGTAATAATATTTATAATTATTTAATCGTACATTTTTAGATTTAAAAATTAATTAAAAACAAAAACATTCAACAAAACTGAAAACATAAACAAAAACATAACTCATTATAGGGCCAAAACTAGTTTTAATGTGTATCTACAAAAACACATATTAAGTATGTGTTTTTGTGTTTTGTGTTTCTCCACAATACACCAGGGTAGAAAAATAAATATGAGCGATTTCAGGGTAAAAATCAATACAGGTATTTGAAGGTGCTAAATCGTAGGGGGATATAGTTTATTAATAATACATACAGAGGTACTCGTAAATCGACCTCATTTTTTTATAAACAAAGACCAAAGTCAGAAAATATTAGTTTAGCATAGTTTACAAAATCTCAAGAAGATCTGTTTGTTAGTTTACAAGTTATATTAAATGTTTATCCCAGACATCGAATATTTAAACAATCATTGTTGCCCAAGGAGTGTTTTCAGAGCTTTTTGGCAAAGTGCAATGACTACTTAAAAACTCAAAGTACTAAGTAAGTTAAAAAAAATAATATATTTATTTTTTAAATGTTGTTAAATAAGTCGATAAAAAATGGTAAGTTTTTTCCTTATAAACAATTAGAATATCTTTGTCATTTTTTCTGATAAATAATTATAATTGGATGTGTCAAAAAGCTGGTAAAAAAATGTACATTAAAATGAAAAAAAAAACTTTCTAGGACCTATAATAGCCAAGTTATACTTTTTTTTTGAAAAATCACATCTCTATTGTTTATAAATATTAAGAGTTGAAATTTTTAGAGCATGGTAATAAATATCTATATTTTATGACAATTGATAAGTACGAACTATCTTCTATATAAAACGAGTAATATCCCTTTAAAGTCAAGTTACTCACGCTGACTGAGCTGGGACCGTGTGATATGGAAGAATGTCGGAGTCCAGTTTCTCGCGTTGAGATTTTGCTATAAAAAGTTCAATTTGGAGCGCTTGAAAAATTTTACAATATCTCACCTTCCAGACAACGTAGAGCCTTTAATTTTTTTTGGGGTAACTCGACGAAAGTATACCAACTAGCTAATTTTCATTGGCCGAAAAAATCGGAAAATTCTGGAAAATGTATTTTTTATTCAACATTCATTTACAACGTTAGCACTAATACATTTTGATAAATATTTTCATAAAAAATTATAAATTTGTGAATAAATATTAAAATATAATTATAGTATGTATACAGGGTTGTTCATTTTATTCGCCTCGGTGTCTGTACGGAAAACGAATTGATTTAAAAAAAATTCTTCATAGAAATATACAGGGCCATTAACACTACAATTTAAAAATAATATGAATTATACAGGGTGCTTTAAAAAAGAGTGGTATATCAAAGACATATTTTCTATGGAACACCCTACACCTGATGAAAATTTTGAATTTGCCCTTAAACAATAAGCTAGACTATATCTAAGTGCAGGGTGTTTTGATTTATTTCAATTTAAAAAAAATGTAATGTTTTAGAAAAAAAAATAAACAGGTATTTACGAATCTAAGAATCGGTGACAAATTTTTTTTGGATCTTCATAATAGACTATTTAGCATATTTAAGCAGATTTTTATTGTAACAAAATTTATAATTACATGATCGTACAATTTCAGGTTTAAAAATTAATTGAAAACAAAAACGTTCTCAAATTGAAAAAAAAATGTATAGATTATAATTATTGATCTTCGTTAATTCTACACAGTTTTTGTACAGGTTCATCAATTTCTTCCACATTATCCATAATTTCTTAAAATAAATCAATTGTACCGAGCTTTGCATAAATTGCAAATATGATACTGATGAAAAAAGATGCTACAACCTTTTGACAGTTATTATAGATGACAAAAGTGAAGTTGAAGAAGATTTGTTTAAAAAAAATAGGGATAATGTTTAAGAAATTAATAAATCTGTACACAAACTGTGTATAATTAACGAAGATCAACAATTATAATCTATACATATATATTTTTTTTTAATTTGAGAATGTTTTTGTTTCCAATTAGTTTTTAAATCTTCAAATGTACGATCAATGGCCGGTTTCACCAACGACGAATAGTAGTTTATTCTATGATTAAAGTTATTCGACCAATAAACTGACATATCTCCATTTTACTAACGTCAAGTAAGACTTATTTCATTTATTTATCAAAAAAATACTTACTCTTTGACTAAATTGGCAAGTTAATCTGACTGTAAATATTTAGAAGAAAGTAAATTCGCCAGTTTCACTTTAAATTATTAAAATTATATTGAAACAAAATATAAACTTAAACATCTAATACATTTTATTGGACGAATAGCATTCATTGATTTATTTGTTGTTGGTGAAATTGGACCTAAGTAATTATAAATTTTGTTACAATAAACATCTGTTTAAATATGCGAAATAGTCAATTATGAAGATCCAAGAAATAATTGTCAACGATTCTTAGATTCGTAAATATTTATTTTTTTCTAAAATTTTACGTTTTTCTAAAAATTTAAATGAATTAAAACACCCTGTACTTAGGTATAGTCTAGCTAGCAGCTAGCATATTGTTTCAATTTGAGCAATTCAAAAATTTCATCAGGTGTAGGGTGTTCCATAAAAAATATATCTTTGACATATCACTCTTTTTTGAAGCACCCTGTATAATTCATATTATTTTTAGATTGTAGTGTTTGTATATTTCTATGAAGAATTTTTTTTAAATCAAGTCGTTTTCCGTACAAACACTGAGGCGAATAAAATGAACAACCCTGTATATAAATAAATATATAGGTACATACCATAATTATATTTTAATATTTATTCACAAATTTATAATATTTTATGAAAATGTTTATCAAGATATATTACTGTTAACGTTGTAAATAGAAGGTTGAATAAAAAAATCCATTTTCCAGAATTTTCCGATTTTTCCGGTCAATGAAAATTAGCTAGTTGTTATTCTTTCGTCGAGTTACCCCAATTTAAAAAAAAATTGAAGGCTCTACGTTCTCTGGAAGCTGAGATATTATAAAATTTTTCAAGCGCTCCAAATTGAACTTTCTATAGCAAAATCTCGACTAGAGAAACTGAACTCCGACATTCTTCCATATCACACGGTCCCAGCTCAGTCAGCGTGAGTAACTTGATTTTACAGGGTTATTACTCGTTTTAAATAGAAGATATTTGGTACTTATCAATTGTCATATAAAATATAGATATTTATTACCATGCTGTAAAAATTTCAACTCTTAATATTTATAAACAATAGAGATGTGATTTTTCAAAAAAAAAAGTATAACTTGGCTATTATTGGTCCTAGAAAGTTATTTTTTTCATTTTAATGTGCATTTTTTTACCAGATTTTTGACACAACCAATTATAATTATTTATCAGAAAAAATGGCAAAGATATTCTAATTGTTTATTAAGAAAAAACTTACCATTTTTTTATCGACTTGTTTAACAACATTTAAAAAACAAATATATTATTTTTTTTAATTTTCTTATTACTTTGAGTCTTTAAGTAGTCATTGCACTTTGCCAAAAAGCTCTGAAAACACTCCTTGGGCAACAATGATTGTTTAAACATTCGATGTCTGGGATAAACATTTAACATAACTTGTAAACTAACAAACAGATCTTCTTGAGATTTTGTAAACTAATAAAGGCACTTAATTACCTTATGATCAAGGTACAATAAGTTCCTTACAACCTATTTAGTAAAAGTTATTAACATTTCCAAAATAGTGCAAAAAACGAGGTTTTTTGCAATTATCTCGGTTAATTCTTGATGGATTTTAACTTGTAAAAATTTAAATTAATCATTTTTTTGTGATACACAACTTTCATAATACAACTTTTGCTGTAAATACGATACTAAAAATGCTATAGGCAAAAAACAATATTTTCTGACTTTGGCATTTTTTTATAAAAAAATGAGGTCGATTTACGAGTACCTCTGTATGTATTTTTAATTAACAATATACTCCCTACGATTTAGCACCTTCAAATACCTGTATTGATTTTTTTTCCGTTTTTATTTTTCTACCCTGGTCTACAACCACAAATTCCAAATTCGAGATGGTTTAAGAAATTTAGTAACATCCGTAAATATATAACAACCTTAATAAGATTGAGATTTGGTCATGCTTGTTATCCTACTCATCTTGCTAAAATCAAAATTTACAATTCAGACTTATGTGAAACATGTCAAGAACAAGGAGATCTTAATCATATCTTTTTTAACTGTTCCAAATATATTCAGCATACAGGAACTCTTTTAAGCAGCTTGCAAACGCTGCAAATATTTCCTCCGTACCAAATAAATAACCTATTGGCTACTAATGACAAAAGAGTATATGATTGTCTAATCAAATTTATACATAGTACAAATGTATGTCTGTAATCAATTTTAGCCAATTTCGTTAACCTTTTTTTTACCCAATTGTTTATTTTCCCTCCTTTTCCCTATTTATAGTAATGTCTTTTAGTAATTTTTAAGAGGTTTTTTTTTCTTTTGACTATTTTGATCTGTTTGCAATAGTAGGTATAGATAGACACTTTTTTATTTAGTATTAAGTAAATTAGAATAATATGTTTTTCTTTTTAATAATTTGTATTAGGTTTAATAGTTTTTTTTTGTATTAGTATTAATTATTATCAAGTTGTATCTGGCTAAATAGCTAAGTGCTAAAGTCACAAATAAAAAAAAAAAAAAAACTATTTCGTTCTCTGACTATAAGAATAAATGTTTCAATAAGAATAATTTTTAACAATGAACAATGGTTGATTGTTGAAAAAGTTAAAGACCTAGGCAGAACAAGAAGGAGTTGGGAAAATAGAAGAAAGTAAAGAAAATGATGATACATACTGATTAATTATTAGGTATAACTAAAAAATACTTACCCTATAAAATTGGGATCAGCAACCTTCACCAAAATGTTATCCACACTGTAAACATGCACACATTTTATACCTTTCTTCCTCATTATTTCCAAAATCTTATTTTTCTTTAGGGCACTATATATTCCACCATTACCATCTGGTGCCAATGATATTTTATGCTTTTCTTCTAGGATAATTTTTCCCTCAAAATCAAAACTAGGCAGCACGCCCTGTTGAAAAAGGATAACATCTTCCCTATTCAAACCGAAGTAGCCATGTTTGTTTAAATAATTAGCTGTAGCTTCATGGGTTGCTTGACTGGTCATGATAAACCATGATATTTTACCTTTTCTTCCGGTTTTTTCTGTTGCTATATTTTGTATCCGTCGTATTCTTTCTGCTTGTATTTGAAACAATGTCTTACCTGAGGGCAAGTCAAGGGGAAACATACCTGTAACATATTAATCATTTTATTGGTCATCATTAGATCATATATTGGGATTAAAATAATGTATATTAACCTGTTAGGGACATGTATGTTGGTATTTTAAAATATTTGCTATTTGGTCATTTATTTTTTTCTTTTAAAAAATCAAGAAAACTCATTCTATTGTGAAAATATGTTCTATTTGTACTATTTGTAATGTGATTTATGTTATTTGGTTGTACCTGTATTGCACTATTGTTATCAGTAATCAGTGTGTTACTTATTTGAATTATATTTTATATTGTGTTGTATATCTTAAATAAGTATATATTAACAGTTGTAAGAATGGACAGTTTAATAAATAAATAACATAAAAATAATCACTATGATCAAGTTTTAGATGTAAAAAGTGGTTGACGTTAATAGATGTTTTATTGTTTTTAGTTGATAGTTTCAAAAACAAAAATGCATTTCATTGCAGTCATGCACGGCCCTGACAGATGTCTTAACATTTCACATATAAAATTTTGCACCTGAATTAATTGCAAATATTTATTATAAAATCAAATATAAATAACAAACAAACTTTTAAAAACTAAGATATAAATTTCATTGTAACCAGGAACTAACAATTTATGAAACCAGGGTTACTGTTTTCCAGTAACACCATAAATGAAATCAAGGTACTTAATAGGTAAATGGATGACTTCTATATGGTATGAAAAAAAATACCCAGATACACGCTAACACCCAACATTTGCAGACACATCTTCATATGCATCCAGTCAAGTCAAGTCCCTTTGTAAGTGTCTGCATATCCAGTCGTGTCCGCGAGTGTGTTAAAGTACCTTTCTAAGCGGACATTTGTGTATGGGGGAATGGAACAGGGGAACACAACTCAGAGTGCAGGCTTATACAGTCGAACCCGCTTATCAGAAATTTGAGGTCCCGAAACGTTTCTACTAGCCACCAATGATCGGTTATTAGAATATCCCGGCTATAGGAATACTTTTGCTTGGAACAAAGACTATTCCAATAAGCAGGTTCAACTGTACCTGGTACACTGATGGGTCTAAACCTGCAGAAGTGTTGGGTGCAGAAATATTCACTAGTTGTGGAAATTTAAACATTTCTTTTGCACTAGCAGAATTTACTAATTTGTTCAAGCAGAGATTTGAGAAATTTTGCAATATGCAGGAGAGATTAACATGAAGGCTTTCAAACTGAAGCAGATATGCACAGATAGACAAGGGGACCATGGAGGCTCTTAGAAGCCTTATGGTGGACTCTATGCTAGTGTACATAGAAATGCCAAAAAGAACTAAACACATTGGCAGAACATGTCATACAAGTAAGAATTCTAGGCCACTGGGGAATATACAGCAATGAAAGAGCTTGTAAGAAGAGGATTAACTACATACAAAAGACTTCAGTCCAGAATTAGCCAGAGGAATGTAAAAAAGCTATTTCAATATCCAGAAAAAAACCTTATCTCGACATAAAATAACTGTCACTAAGAAAGTATATCAGGTCAGACATAATGGTCTATGAGCTAGCAACGTTTTCGAGAAACTATTTTAAGACAGCTGATTCTTTCACAATATCATACTATATTATATTGTTCCCTATGCTTCCTCGAACACCGTACCAGCCATCTGGCTGATGATACCGGTTGCGTTCATTACTGCGCAGCACACCTGTACAGGTAAATACAAAATCAGGGTGATTGATTAGTGTGATAAAGCTTTAGTAGATCCGCTATAGTAATAGATAGCAATAAAAGTTAATAACAAAACTTATGTTTTTTTTTAATGGAACACCCTATATTTTATTTTATATTCGAAATCCTGTTAACTTCTCCATCACAAAAATATAAAGGTTTGTTATGTTATACAGGGTATTTACAAAGTTATAACCAATGTTCTACGAAAATTGTAATAAGTTCAGCTCCCGGTATAAATAAAAATAAGCACAATAGCAATGGTTTATTGATGCCATATTTTTTTGTTGATTGTCCAAATTTATAAAAATGGTTGATATTGCTAATTTTCTTTATATCGAATACAGGATGAGTCAAAACGCAAGTACATTATCTTCTCAGTAATTTTAAATAGAACACCTTAATTAATAACTTGTTCTGAAAAATGAAAATATCTCGAAAAGTAACAAAGTTAGGCATAGGGGAATATTATACAAAAATTAAAGTAGGGTAATGATACTTTTCGATGGTGATATAAAATACAGGGTGTTCCATTTAAAATTTCTGATAAAAGAATGTACTTGCGTTTTGACTCACCCTGTATTCGATATAAGGAAAATTAGCAATATCAAACATTTTTATAAATTTTGACAATCAACAAAAAAATATAGCACCAATAAACCATTGCTGTTGTGCTTATTTTTATTTATACAGGGAGCCGAACTTTTTTATGTTTTTCATAAAAAATTGGTCATAACTTTGTAAAAGTCCTATATAACATATTACACACTAAACACAGCGCATCTTATGCCGTATCCTGTGTAAATGTATACGAATACTTCGAACAAAAATCGATTTTACTCAAATGTGATGTCTCTGTAGATACAGCGTTTTGGCTAAGCACGGCAGAAAGATACTTCGTAGAATATTTGGTGGAAAATAGTAAAGGAAAACTGGAGACCAACTGTATGCTAACCTGCCGATATCAAAAATAGTGACAACTGAGCCCTAGAATGGCTCAGTCATCTAGACACAATGCCAGATGACAGACACGTCAAAAATATTGGTTGGAGAGCACCTGAGAGCAAAAAAAACACAAAGACCAAGAAGGAAATGGAGAGATGCAGAAATGGAAGATGTCAGTGAGTTGGCAATAAGATATTGAAAGCTAACAGCTAAAAACAGAAAGCGATGGAAATGATCCATCCAGCAATGGGCCTAAAAAGCGTGTTGACCTCTATACATACATAATACAATGTAAGATTACTGTCATATTTCAAATGTACAGGACAGGATTGGTGTCCCTCAATATTTTAGCTGTAAATACAATTGATAATTAAAAAATTTGGACAAGACATACAAACAGAGAATACAAGAATTACAATAAGATGATATTGACCATGAGGAACAAGAGAAGCAATAGTAGCAACACAGGTGCTGGCTCAAAATTGTTACGATCAGAGGAAGGTCGATTCCTATGCTTTTTAGATGACAAAAAAGCGTTTGATCGTGCCCAACACAAGTTATTGCAGATCCTCAAGAAACTTGATATAGACCAAAAAGACATATCGACCCATGCAACGAAGACTATTGTAACTCAATTTTGTTGAACTGAGATAATTGTGTTTGAAAATTTTTTGCAAAGAGTTTGCTGTAAGAAATGACGACATCTTTGGAACAAATACTCCTTACACACTGAAATTTCTGATATATTATATTTATTTAAAGGGTTTTAAGGGATTTCTCAAATCAAACATAACAAAAAACACATTTTTTTTGCTAAATTTTTTAGACTTACTATAGTTTTCGTTGAAGCAATTAAGGAAAAAATTATACTTACTCTAGAATTAGTAACAGTAAATGACGTTATCTTTGGAAGAAATACGTCTTACAAATTTAAAGTTCTCTTATATTATGTATAAAAGGTTTTAAGGGATTTCACAGATCAAACATAACAAAAAACAGATTTTTTGCTAAATTTTGTAGACTTACTTAGTTTTCGTCGAAACAGTTACCCAAAAAAGATTTATTCTAGATGAGACTGACTAGTAACAGATTTATTGAAGCAAAACAGTACTATTTAAGAAATTGTAATAAAAAACATTTCTATAGTTAATCGGAATAACTAAAATTAGAGTCTAATAATTAGGTGGAGAAAGACGGTTTTGCAATCTTGTGTGACCACTCTCACCACCCTACAAAGACAAGCGCTTCTAAATATAACAAGAGCCTTGAATAGTACAGGAACAGCTTCATTAGAGGCTATCACAGGTCTCCCTCCGCTGGAATTGTATATTTCGGCGGTAGCCTTATGACCATCCTGAGGCTCAAAGCAAACATACTTGGAGGCCAAATTATGTATTGAATAGCCACACAAACATTACTGGGACTATACTTGAGGAATACATCTTTATGATGAACTTAGATATGATGACACCAGAACTAATCTTCACTGAGAAGATTAACACAATTATACCATCTAGAGAACAAAAAGTCCCAAACATTAATGGAGACTTAATATGGTTCACTGATGGATCTAAAACTGCCCATGGTACTGGATCAGGAGTCTTTGGGCAAACATGTAACTATAATAAATCTTACAGCCTAGGTCAACATACAACGGTGTTCCAGGCTGAAGTTTTTGCTTTGGTGGCCTGCATTGATGAAATAATTGATGAGGACCCTAAAGCTAAGAGAATCAACATTTACACAGATAGCCAATCGGCTATTCTGGCTGTAAAGAACCCTCTCACCAAATCAAAACTGGTGAGAAACTGCAAAGATCTCCTCAATAACCTGGCAAAAGACAACAAAGTGTCTTTAATATGGGTGCCGGGTCATGAAGGGGTGCATGGGAACGAACGAGCAGATATGTTAGCGAAACAAGGCTCGAGAAAAACTTTTGAAGGCCCAGAACCTTTCTGTGGCATCACTAAAGATGCTATGAAAAACGAGGTTCAGAAATGGCTGATAAAGAATCATCAAAATAAATGGAGAACCACTCAAGGGCAAATCCAGACTAAAAAAATAATCAAGAATATTGATAAAAAACTCTCGAACAGTTTGATGAACCTCAATAAACGAGAGATCAAAACGGTCACTGAAATGGTGACTGGACATTGTCGTTTAAGAAATCACCTATACAAACTAGGTAAGGTGAATGAACCATGGTGCAGAAAGTGCGAAATGGAAGAAGAAACTGCCATACACATACTATGCTATTGCAGTGTGCTAGGTGATGTAAGGCAGAACTTCACTGGTCAAATGAGGTTTGAACCAGAAGAGATCTTAAAACTACCAATAAGAAAACTGTTGGCCTTCGTTGAGGCCACAGGACTTATTAAAGTTTAAGGGGAAGAACAGGGTTTGGCACAAAGGTCTTATGACCAAGTGCCAGAGACTAACGAGTCTCGCCTGAGTTAAGAAGAAGAGGAAGAGAAGAGTCTGACTAGAGAAAACTATAGTAAGTCAAACACTTTAACTCAAATTTGGAATACCTTCCGCTGTTTCTTGCAACGAAGACTACAGTAACTCAACTTACTATAGTTTTTGCTTGCAGGAGTGTGGGTCAGTAAACTTACTATACACATGCAAATGCTTTACTGGTTGCCTTAAAATTCATACCTGATTTACCATACTTTTCCACCAAATAAAGCTTAAAAAGAATAATAATACCATAATAGTAAGTCAAATGTAACGTTTTTTGAGTTACGATAGTCTTCGTTGCATGGGTCAATTGAAAACTTGTACTGGTATCGAACAGCACAATTAAAAATATACAATTCTATATCCACACCCATACATATAAGAAGGGGTGTTCGACAGGGATGGGTGCTTTCCCCTCTTTTATTTAACATTTATTAGGAAGCCATATTTCAAGAGTCTTTGGAAGAATGGGAGTTGGGAATCCAAGTGAATGGAGTATTGATCAACAACATACGATATATTATGCTGATGATGGTGTCGTAATTTGTGACAACATAGTCGATCTTCAACAACTTGTCACTATAATGGGAGAATACAGTAAGGGAATGGAATTAAAGATCATCTCCAGAAACTTACACCATAACACTGAATACAAAGTCCATTGAAATAGTGAGCAAATTTGAATACCTGGGAACGTGGCATTTTGAAGACTGGGCATCGGATAGGGAAGTAAAATGCTCATTGAGCAAGCTTGATAGGCATTTGTAAAATTCAGCAAGGTACTGACTTGTTCAGAGTTTGATCTTCAACTGAGACTAAGGTTTACTAAGTGCTAAATCAAAATTATCCACACACTGCTGACATTAAGTGAAAAGTGAAACAAGATGAAAAACAATACTCAAAAATGGGCTTTAATGGGAATCAATTAAAAATACCACAGGGGATCTAAGTATTTAAAAAAAGTTTATAAGAAAGGGGCTAACAGAATAGATAATAGACTAATAAAAAGGAAATATTTCTACTAGAATCAATGTTTTCTTAGTTTTATATATTAAACAAATGGTAATATTAATAAGAAGTAATAGGTACCTTTAGGATAAGTAACTCCCAATCTAGATCCTTGACCTCCAGCCAACAGGATAACTCCAACATGTCCTTTAGATATTTCGTTTAAGCCTTGCATAAAATATTCATCTAACACTCCAGGATCTAACTTAACTTCAGCTTCAAACTGATTTGGTGGAACAGGTTCCATGTAATCGTCCAGCTTTTGAATCCCTTCCTGCATGTAACTTTGTGCCCTATAGAAAACATCATTCACTTGTTCAAAATTTATACTTCTTAACTGAGTTACAAGTGAGTTTTGCTCGTCTTCACTTAAATCACTCCAGAAACTTAATAAGTGTTGTTGATTGTGTGTAAAAAGTATGTCTTCTAATTCAGCAAGTGCCATTTTTACTACAAACAGGCACTAGGCACCGTCTCACCTCTCAGCACAACAGTTTCTTTCTGGTGCTGGCACGTCTACAGTGTTTTAACCTCGGCTTGGTCTACATTTTGTCGACGTGTTCAGGAATACGGTTCCTTACAACCCACACTATTATTTATCAACAATAGGTTGACACAATTATTTCTACATACGTGAAGTTTTTTTTCATACATCCTTATTGAAGGTTTCATTTATTATCTTTTTGTTTTACCCATTTTCCATTTCTAACTGTCAAAATGAACATCTGGATCATCTGTAAATCAAAATAGTTTAATATTTTCACGGCATTGCCAAATTTAAAAATGTTTGGTCTACATGCAACAATTTTTATAAAACTATTTTTTCAGACGTTTATATTTATTATGTAGAAGTATTTAGTTTATAAAAGTAAATTTCTCCAAAGAAGTTAAGGCCACAAACTAAGTAACAAGTGGCTTACTAATAGTTGACATACTTACCTAACAATATTTTTGTTTTTGCTCACGTTCTATTTAGTCATAATTGCAAACAAAAAGTTGTAAGTAGGTATCCTAGTGCTTCCTGTTTTTAAAGTCAACAACATACTACCTACTTAGTACCCCTTCAGACTAACACACTGGTGTCTGACACCGGTGTCCGCCACCGTGCAACAGCAACAAAGCATTGTTTTAAATGAACGACTACTTACAGACGATCCACTTTCAGTGTCTGGCTGATTTGAGTGGCTCATGCTTTGCTGAAATTGAAAATCGCAGGCGGACACCGGTGTCAGACACCAGTGTCTTAGTCTGAAAGGTTACTTACTACCACTAAAGTATTTATTACCTTAACAAATATTATGTAGATAGATTGTTTCACAGTCCGCACGGTCGTTCACAAACACTACGCGGCCTTAATGATACAAATAATAGGACATGCTATTATTCCTGTGGTTATTAGAATTTTCCGACATTTTCACATTGGTATTTCGACGTTATTACAACCTAGTTCAGATCAACAAATTACAAATACAATTGTAGTTTACATTTATAACGTATGTAAATAATAAAATATAATCCTAGTCACATATTTGGCAAAAATATCAAGTAACCTACATACCCACTTACCTTCAAAAAAGAATGTGTGTGTACTTTGTACGCACGTAAGAAGTTATACTTCTATTATAATATAATCTAACTTCATATTATGATTTCAACGAAATCAATATACCTATCTACTTTAAACAGTTTTTTTGTATTGTATTTAAATATTAAACTAATTTTAGAAAGAACAAAAAAAATACCAAAAATAAAAAAAAAGATATGACTTTAATGCTCTACTGATCAGCTATCACCGTTTTTGTATTCAGTCGATCATTTCTCGGACATAATTATAATCACGGTGGCAGATACATTAATTGAGGGGTCTAGATGCAAAACCGGACATTTCCACTTTTTGGTCAAAATTAGTTGAATACACCTCTGTAATCTGTGATTAAAGATCCATATATTAATAATTTGATAAAGAGCAAAATTGGACAGTTCCTAGTAGTAATTCAGTGTGAAAGAATTGGTTCAGATGCAAAAGTGGACTTTTCCTCAAATTTGAGATAGGGAACAGAAAAGTTGTAAATTGTTTTTTTTTTTAGTTTACTCGGAATGACAGAAAGTGGAAAGTCCGGTTTTTAATCTAGACCCCTAAATTATTGAAAATAAAGATTTTCAATAATACTTATTAGGAGGAAGACAAATCCACAGACATAAAAATTATAATAAATATATTTACTAAAAACACTAAGAATATATTCTTTTCACGCACACCTTATTTGCGCTACATAGCTTAAAAGATGTAGCGACTAACACCATACTGTCGGTGTGCGCATGCGCCAGGGAATGTAAAAATTCACCCTCGTGCCTAAAGAAGTATATAACTTCCACAATAAAGGCCGCGTCCCACCATCAAATAATTTGATCAAACTGGTTTGAGCAAACTGAAAGTGACAGTTAAGGCCCCGTCTCACCATCAAATAATTGACAGTTAATTTGATCAAACTTGACAGTTAGTGACACAAAGTGACAGTTAGTATGTATAGTTTGTGTCACTAGTCAAGTTTGACTGTCAAGTTTGATCAAATAACTGTCAATTATTTGATGGTGAGACGGGGCCTTTAGTGACGTCACATCCTGAGTGTTCATTGTGGATAATAATGAAAAATTTTAATTTTAAATAAAGTACAAACAAGTTAAACAACTCAATACAAAAAATTTGATCAAACTAGACTGATAGTGAGAGCACAGATTTTTAGAATTTCAAAAAAACTGCAATTGTGACGTCACTTTGACGTACTTCCGGAGTTTGCTCAAACTGTTTGATCAAATTATTTGATGGTGAGACGCGGCCTTAAAAGATTTCACTTTAATTTGCAAACACAGAAGTTTTTACTAAATGCATATACTAAATTGATACGCAAGAATTCTGTAAAATAAAATTATATTCAAATAATATCGGCAATTTAGTCTGCCTAAGTTGAAAAATGCTACATGAAGTCGATATAAAATAAAATGTAATTAAAAAAACATACATAGCGATTTTTGTAACATACTGACAACGTCGCAAAATTCTCGGGCAGCTCACTCATTTTCCACGTGACATAGTGGATGACGTTGACAGTAGTGGTTGGAGAAAGCAGACAAATACTACAAGGGTCGTACGTAAGTTAGTTTGTTTGAAAATGCACATAAAAAAACTTTATAGTATTATTTTTTAATTTTAAAACATTCTTGTTTTCTTTCTTCATTTTTATATAATAAAATTAATGCGTTTTTTGACGTTGTTGTTTGTTTAATTTTTTAAAATTGGTGATATGCTTGTTCTCATGAGGATCTTTCAGTACGTCACAGTTTTTCGATTTCTTTTTAACGCATTAAATTGTATGTGACAGAAAAAAACGCACGTCGGTGATTACATTTCGTCGGTGGCATTTATAACATTTATTCTAGTTTTCAATAGATGGCACCATAATCGAAAATAAAATAATTTGCGAATTATATAATATATCTACGAATATAATCTGAACAATTTATAAGACTATACAAATCAAAGAAAATACCATTTTATAAATGCAATAAACACAATTGATTTGATTTTATGCCACATTGCAAATAAAATGTGACAACTGTCAGATTTAACTAAAATGTCATGTCACTAAAATGTATATTATCCAGAGATATGTAAAGAAAATAGATCAGGCTAGTCATATGCCACTCAATAGGGCTTTTCATCGATTGTCATTTGTTTCGAGCTTCTGTCATATGTTGTATAATCTGTGTATCATATTAATATACACGGATTATTCAATATATGACAGAAGCTCGAAACAAATGACGGTGAATGAAAAGCCCTATGCATCGGGGTGTAACGCCGATATCAAGTACGGTGGTCTAGCTACCTTTGTCTGTCGTGCGAGTGTGAGCGTATCTACCAAGAGGTGGGAGTAATTGAACGACAGTGACACACAGGCGGCGGCCATCATATGCTAGAGAGAGAAGCTAAGCGCCGGTAGAGAGAGATAGATAGACCACCGACCCGAACTGTTCCGCGTTACGCTATTTTTCGAACTGGCCTAATCTATTCTGTTATATCTATGATATTATCACGGACTTACCTTTTTTCTATCATTTGTGACGCACTGAAAAATGCTCATGAAAATAAGCATATCGTGGATTACGTGTATGTAAATTTATGATTCTTCTAGTTATCCACATGATTGCCAAAAATTCAACGCAATGATAACCGCGAACAACTGAGGCCCTCAGAGCAACAGTGGCATAAGCCACAAATTGACGATTTTTAGATTAATATATTAATCAATTTGTGTTCTGTTCTCACTTATGGTTTCCAAACGTAGACGTTTACAAAAACAAACATGGACAAAATGAAAAGAGAAACGAGTGGATAAGAGAAAAAACCAAAGTTAGGGATGTTAGACAAGAAGTTGCAAAATTGTAGTGGAGACTTGCCGGGCACAATAGGTATAAGACAAAAAGAAGACCGATGGAACAAAATTCTTATAAATTGGAGACCGTGGGAATATAAACGAAGCAGAGGAAGGCCACAAATGAGATGAGTAGATGATATCAAGAAACACGTGGGCTCTAGGTGGATATCTAACCGTAACGACAGACAGAGAAGAACGGAAAAGGTTTGGGGAGGCCTATGTCCAAAGATGGACAGAAAAAGGCTAATTAGATAGGTATCAAACAAAGCAGCAACATTAAATCTTTGTATTAACAGGGTCTACACCAGTGGTGCTCAGACTTATACTGCGTGGGATCTACCACATAAACGTCAAGCTTCCAACGATCGACTGATAGTAAAAAAAAACAATTTTGAAAATGAAACACTTTATTGCACATTTCTATTTGATAAAAAGTTGTAATTACAGAGAGTCCTAATTAAAATCATGTTTTTCATCTTAAGTTTATTTGGACGTTGATGCATGGCACTGAGTATCATCCACAAGTTTTTCATATTATAATGGTACTGTGACGCCTCACAACCCGGCCTAATTCTTCTCGATATTTCTCCGCGTTACGAGTAAAGGCCAGATCTTCCACGGCGATTCGAGGCGACCGCTGCCAGAGTATTTAAGAACAGGAATTCGAGCACAGGCCAGTCAGTTAATATTTTACCATCGCGTGAATTATTGTAACGTGGCGATCGGGTTATTGAAATGTATATATTTTTTTTAAAGTAGATAAATAATATTTGTAAATGAATTAAATAAGTTAGAAAGTGTAACATAAATTAGATATTGTTGTAAACTTAAGTGTTAAATTGTAAGTGATGTAAATAAAATAATATAAGTAAGTCTTCCTTTATTTAAATTAAACTTAGTGCCTAAAGATATAAATAAATAAAATAATAGAGTCAATCGCGTACCAAAAATGGTGCAGAAGTGAGGATACTTGAAATAAATATCAACGTAAATTTTCGGTTTAAATACAGTGTGGAACCTTTAAAAATAAATTAATATAAATCGTAATAAATAAAGTGTGTGATCATGCCTTCCTTGTGTAAGCTAACAATTGCGGACCTGAGACTTGAATTGGAAGAAAGGGACCTGAGTTCTACTGGCAAAAAGGCTGATCTAGTTGAACGTCTGAAGAACGCACTAAAAGAAGAGGGTCATGATCCAGAAACTTACGTGTTTGAAGACAAGCATGCTGCTTTAATTTCGTCAATAACATCGTTAGAGAGCAAAGTTTCTAGTGAAATCTCCCAAGTTTCCTCGGATGTTTTGAAAGTTTCGACAGACATTACATCGTTAGAGAACAAAGTTTCTAGTGAAATCTCCCAAGTTTCCTCGGATGTTTTGAAAGTTTCGACAGACATTGCATCGTTAGAGAAGAAAGTTTCGGGTGATATTTCATCCCTTGAAAGCAAAATGACTAACGAGATCTCTGCTAACATCTCTAAGGTCACTTCGGATTTCGACGACATGATATCGTCCATAAAATCTACTTTTGAAGAAAAGATCAAGGAAATAGAAAAGAAACTGGAGGAAACTGAAAAAGTGGACAAAGTGGTGGAACCCATCTTAACAGATATTAAAGATGATGAAACCAAATACAAATTGGAGCCACGGTCGATAGTTGAAGGGAGTGTAGGTCATGCTCGTGTTAAGGTGCCAAATTTCGACGGAAAGTCATCATGGAACAACTACATGAAACAGTTCGAATCTGCGGCCAGAGCGAACGGATGGTCCGAAAAAGAAAAAGCTGTAAACCTCACTATTGCTCTTCGAGGCGACGCTTTGGATGTCCTCCAGACCATAGCCGTAGAGGAGACAGATGGCTTCGAGCAGCTGAAGAAGAGACTGAATATGCGATACGGGCACGAACATTTAGAGCATGTCTATCAGTCGCAGTTTAAAAATCGAAGACAAAAGAAAGATGAAGCTCTTCAAGAATACGAGGTCGATATTGCCAGGTTGGTACGATATGCATATCCAACAGCTCCCGAAGATATGATGGAAAAGTTGGCTGTTCAAACATTTATTGATGGCCTGCGTGATCATGAAATGCAAAGAACACTGCGATTAGCTCGTCACAAGACGCTGGTCGATGTCTTATCTGCCGCTCTCGAATACGAATCAGCTACCCAGGCCTCTGGTGGGTACAGTAAAGTGAGGACTGTGAAAGAGGAACAGGATGAGGAAAAACTTGACCAGCTTGTTAATATGATGAAAGACATTGCATCCAAGAAAACGAGGACCATAAGGTGCTGGAACTGTGGGGAAATGGGACACGTACGGAGTTCATGTAAGTACCCTAGGTACAATAACAATCTAGAGACTCACCAGCAGGAAAACTAGAACGGGTCGGCCTTAGGGGGGCAGCTTCGACCCGCAACTTTTCCAAAGACCCTCTCATACTAATAGCTTCTTTGAAATGTCGTGAAGATAGTGTATATGTGGATGGAGAAATAAATGGTAAAAAGTATACATTATTGGTGGATACCGGAGCGACCAGGACCATTATACGAACGTCAGTTTTAAACAGCCGTAAGAAACTCTTACCAACGAGGTTGCGACTGCGGACTGCCACAGGTGAAAACGCCAACACCCATGGAGAAATCCAGATACAATTAGGGATTGGAGCAGAAAAGTTCGTCCATACTGTCATAGTTGCAGACATCGAAGAAGATGTTATATTAGGAATGGACGTAATGAATTTGCATGGATTTCAATTGGATTTTAGGAATAGGGTTATTAAAGTTGGCAACGAGGAGGTATTTCTTCATCCACATGATGACAGAGCTGTGCTAGCAGCCATTAAAGAAGATACAGTTGTGCCTGCGAGGAGTGAAACGATCATCGTAGCGCGGCTACAGGGAACTGTAGAAGAAGGAACGCCTGTTATGATGGAGCCATGGAACCACGACGAGGAGGTTGGCCGAGGAATCATAATTGGAAAGGAATTGGTTACTTCTGCTAAAGAAATTCCCGTGAGATTGATTAATGTCAATGACTACCCGGTGACCATCAAGAAGGAGACAAAAGTAGGAACTTGTGTACCCGTGACGTCCATAATCCGTCAGACAACAACATCAGATAATTCCAACGACAAGTTCGACCAAATGGTTGCAGTTGCAGGCCAATCTCTAAATCAAATGGAAAAAAGGAAATTAAGGGAATTTCTTAGGCAATATCGTGACATATTCGTACCGAAAGGAGGAAAGACAGGAAGAACGACAGTTGTCAAACATAAAATTGACACTGGTACCGCTAGGCCAATTCGTCAATCAGCTCGACGACTACCACAGGCGAAGAGAGAGGAAGCTGAAAGGATTGTTCAAGAAATGAAGAAAGACGGGGTGATAGAAACTTCTACGAGCCCATGGGTCTCTCCGGTGGTCCTGGTCAAGAAGAAAGATGGAACTACGAGGTTCTGTGTGGACTACCGTTTGTTGAACAATGTTACCAAGAAAGATAGTTATCCTCTGCCTCGGATCGACGACACGTTGGCTGGAAGTAAATTGTTTTCTACGTTGGACTTGAAGTCTGGATATTGGCAGGTAGAAATGGATCCAGTGGACAAAGAGAAGACGGCCTTTACGACAGGATCTGGATTATGGGAATTCAACGTTATGCCGTTTGGACTCTGTAACGCTCCTGCGACATTTGAGAGGCTTATGGAAAATGTGTTGGGAGGGTTATCTTGGAAAACGTGCCTGGTGTATTTAGACGACATAATCGTTTTGGGAGAGACGTTTGAAGACCACCTGAAGAATTTAGAAGACGTCTTTAATCGACTTAAAGCTGCCCAGTTAATGTTAAATCCCAAGAAATGCCAGTTATTTCAAAGTAAAGTCAATTATTTAGGTCATATAGTCAGCAAAGAAGGAGTGGCCGTGGATAAAGGAAAAATCGATTCCATTAAGGAATGGCCTGAACCAACTGATAAACATCAAGTGAGAAGTTTTCTGGGACTATGTACATACTACCGGAGATTCATTAAGAAGTTTGCAGATATTGCTAAGCCATTAACGCGACTTACAGAGGAAGCAAGGGATTATTGCTGGGATGGAGACTGCCAAACGGCCTTTGAAACATTGAAGAGGCATTTAATTACAGCGCCAATATTAGGGTATCCACTGCCAGAAGGAGGGTTTATCTTAGATACGGATGCAAGCAATGTGGGAATTGGAGGAGTGCTGTCGCAGATCCAAGGAGGACAGGAACGAGTCCTTGGATATTTTAGTAAAGTGCTTTCAAAACCTGAACGAAATTATTGCGTCACGAGAAGAGAACTTCTAGCAGTAGTAAAATCAGTGGAACACTTCTATCAATACCTCTACGGAAGGAAGTTTCTAATCCGAACCGACCATGCCGCCCTTAAATGGTTAATGCAGTTTAAGAATCCAGAGGGTCAGATAGCCAGATGGATTGAACGACTTCAAGAATATGATTTCAAGATCGAGCATCGGGCCGGAGTTAGCCACAGGAACGCTGATTCTCTATCTAGAAGACCGTGTCCAGCAGAATGTTCCCATTGTAACAAAACAGAGTCAAAGGAAGCGGCAGTACTAAGAACAACAGTGGTCAACGACGAGTGGACGCCTACCAAGATCAAGGAAGAACAAGAAAAAGATCCAGTTTTACAGAAGATTCGAAAATGGAAAGAAGAAAATCGTCGACCATCTTGGCAAGAAATATCAAGCCTAGGCTCAGTAGTTAAGACGTATTGGGCCCAGTGGGACTCATTTATCTTGGAAGACAGCTTGCTCAAACGAGTAATAGAAAATGATGAGGGTTCAGTGAGGAGAACACAGCTGGTGATTCCAAAGAGCAGAATAGCCGAAGTACTTCGTCAGTTACACGACAGTCCATCAGGAGGGCATTTTGGTGTAAAGAAAACCCTTCAGAGAATTCGGGAACGATTTTATTGGATGAATAGTTCCGACGATGTGAAGGACTGGTGTAAGAAATGTACTACCTGTGCTACAAGTAACGGACCCTACCGGAAAAGAAAGGCTCCTATGAGACAGTACAATGTTGGAAGTCCGTTTGAAAGAATAGCTTTGAATATTGCCGGGCCATTTCCAGAAAGTGACAATGGATGCAAATACATGTTGGTGGTAATGGATTACTTCACGAAGTGGGTGGAGATCTACGCAATTCCAGACCAGAAGGCCGCCACTATTGCAGATGTGTTAATCAAAGACTGCATCAGCCGATTTGGAGTACCTCTGGAGATCCATAGTGACCAAGGAAGGAACTTTGAGAGCGATCTATTTCAAGGAATCTGTGATAAACTAGGCATGAAGAAGACAAGAACCACGGCCTATCACCCGCAATCGGATGGAATGGTGGAGCGTATGAATAGGACAGTTGGCAAGTATTTGACAAAGATGGTGTCCAATCATCAACGAGACTGGGACCAGTACCTTCCGTTCTTCGCAATGGCCTATAGATCTGCTGTTAACGAATCAACGGGCCAAACACCAGCAAAAGTCCTATTTGGACGTGAGATGCGTCTACCCTGTGATCTAGAGTTTGGATGTCGCAATCGGATGGAATGGTGGAGCGTATGAATAGGACAGTTGGCAAGTATTTGACAAAGATGGTGTCCAATCATCAACGAGACTGGGACCAGTACCTTCCGTTCTTCGCAATGGCCTATAGATCTGCTGTTAACGAATCAACGGGCCAAACACCAGCAAAAGTCCTATTTGGACGTGAGATGCGTCTACCCTGTGATCTAGAGTTTGGATGTCGACCTGGAGAAGATGTTGCTGGTGAGGATTACGTGAATGAATTACGAAGAAGAATGGACGATATACATGAGTTGGTCCGTTCTAATCTTCAGATCGCTAGCGACCGAATGAAGAAACGATACGATACCCAAGCTGAGAAGGGATGTTTCAAGGAGAACGACAAAGTCTGGCTTTATAATCCAAAGAAGCGAACAGGTTGTTCTCCCAAGTTGCAGCAGTTCTGGGAAGGTCCGTACCTCATTGTCAAGAAAATCAATGACGTTATCTACCGAATAAGCAAGATTCCTAGGGGAAAGCCGATGATAGTCCACCATAACCGGTTGGCGCCGTACGAGGGAGACCACGACGTAGATGAAGAAGTGGAAGTCAACCAAGTTCGAGAAATACCTGACCTTACCTTTGAAGAGTTCATGGGTGCCTATGGAGGTACCGGTAAAGCAAGACATGGTGTTACCCCTGAAGAAAAGCGAGATCTTCTCGCACTTCCCGATGACTACTCGCTGGCCCATACCATCCCGGCCAGTATCAAAGACGCACGAGGGTTGGCATCCGCCTTCCGAAGGAAGTTTGGTCGAGTTGCAGAACTTCAATGCCAACTGCCAGCTCCTGGCAAAGCATTGAAACTCCAAGATGCATCACGTTACCTATTCTATCTGGTAACAAAACACTGTCCATGACCAACCTACCTACCAAGATGTATGGGATGCATTAATTCAATTGAGAGAGCACGTGTTGGAGTCCGACGTGCAAAAGTTAGTCATGCCAAAGTTAAAATGCCGCCAATTAGACTGGAGAGTTATCCGAAATATGGTAGAAGAAATTTTTAAAGACACCGAGGTCCAGGTGTTAGTCTGTTGCAATCCGCATAGTTACTGGTGCGGAGAGAAGACCGTCCCCTGTCACTTTTATACAACTGGGAGTTGTAAAAGAGGGTCCAGTTGCAGATACCAGCATCCAGTTCCAGTCCCGACAAGGTTCCAGGAGGAACCATCTCTTAAGGAGGGGGCAATGTGACGCCTCACAACCCGGCCTAATTCTTCTCGATATTTCTCCGCGTTACGAGTAAAGGCCAGATCTTCCACGGCGATTCGAGGCGACCGCTGCCAGAGTATTTAAGAACAGGAATTCGAGCACAGGCCAGTCAGTTAATATTTTACCATCGCGTGAATTATTGTAACGTGGCGATCGGGTTATTGAAATGTATATATTTTTTTTAAAGTAGATAAATAATATTTGTAAATGAATTAAATAAGTTAGAAAGTGTAACATAAATTAGATATTGTTGTAAACTTAAGTGTTAAATTGTAAGTGATGTAAATAAAATAATATAAGTAAGTCTTCCTTTATTTAAATTAAACTTAGTGCCTAAAGATATAAATAAATAAAATAATAGAGTCAATCGCGTAACAGTACGTAATTACCGAGGACCAAAAATGATTACGAAAATGATTACCAAAATCAGTTAGCCGATTACGATACTTTGATTTTACTACCTTAATTTGGGGAAATGCAGACTGACACAAGTATGTTGATCCAATAATGTTGTGAATTGCAGAGCTACTTGCCTCAAAGACGGATATTTGTCTGGCGATATAAAAGGCAAAAAAATTTCGTATTGGTCGCTCTGGATTGAAGATATATATCCGACATTATTTTCAGTACCTCATTTTGGACGGAAATTAGCTGATTGAATCTAATTGAAAGTAATGGAGATTTCAGTGGCAATTTTTTTCATCTCTTCACAAGAAAATTGATTAGACATAAATATTACAATATCTGTGTTTTTTAAAATCAGCAAAGCGTCTATCAAACTCACTACGAACTGCTTGCAGCTCAGTCTCCTAATAATAAACATAATTCAAATGAGGGTTACCCTTTTTTCAACGATGGAAAGTTGTTTAAGTCCTTTCTGTTCATTTGATTAATCAATAATTTCAATTTGTCGATAAAAGAATGTAGGTACTGTGCTCATCACATCGATAATAATTGTTTTATTTTATCCTGTAGTTAACTACAGATCTATCCTGTTTGGCCGTAACTACGATGTTGGGGGCCCCGGGGCAAATGTGATCTGGGGGTCCCCTACCGGGATGTCTGGGAAATTTACCCCCAGCGCAAGCGGGGCCCGGAAAAATGTTTGATATTTAACCCCTTGAAAGCGCATTTTCCCTCCTATGTGAACACCACACTCTCTTCTTTCCTTTTTTTCAGCATGTCCTGCAATAACTATAAAATTAGCAGGGCTAATGATTACAGCTTCATCTTTATTTGACATTGCGGACGGATTATCAACGAATACGTTCGTTCGATACAATGTATTACTTTGTACCGAACGAATAACCAAGAGAACACTTACGAATTCGTTCCTTTGTTCGTGTTCACTTTGATTTAAAAGCACCTTAAGGTGCCCAGCTACTGCAGTGTGAGCCAAGCACACTCAGTGAAGCTGGTCAGTCTACTGGTGGGACTGATCTTAATGTGCTCATTTTATCTTATGTATACCTTACTTTTCAATATGTGGTTCCTTTCACATACCAAGATGTGGTCTGGGGTAAAATTGATTAAGACAAAGTAGCTGGGACCTGGGGTCCCTATTCCGCTTGCATTTTAGTTTTTTTTTCGCCAAAATAACTAATTTCCTCAGTCACAATTTATATGTTTACGAAAGGTCTCGGGGACCCCAGCTTAGCCCGGGCCCCCTCTTCGAATGACATTTTAGGTTTTATTATGCCGAAATAACTAATTTGTTAAGTAATAATTTAAATTTTTATGTTGTCTCGGAGGCCCCAGCTTAGCTCAGGCCTCAGGGGCCCTGTTCTGTTCCAATTGCATCTTAGTCTAAAAAACTAATTTCCCCAGTGAAAAATTAAAACTATGTTGCGGTCTTTTTAAAATTGTGTCGTTTGAAAATATTTCGTTAGGATCGGCTTTTAAAATACATATTTTTGTTTTCCTTGTTAAAATCTATGCACGGGGCCCCCCTTGGTCAGGGGCCCCGGGGCACTGCCCCTGTTGCCCCAATGGTAGTTACGGCCCTGTCACTGAGCCATTTTTTGGTTTTGAAGTAGATGAGCGTCGTTCCCTCGTTCTTCTAGAAAACAAATTATTTCGAAAAGTAACTCCTGGAACCTATCTAAAAATTTTCCACGTCTCAACCACCTCACATCTGTAAGCAAAAGTAAATCAGTGTGTTCCGCAGAGTCGCTAGCTTTCAATTGCGCTTTAAAAAGACGTCGTTGCAAGCTTCGCGCCCTGATTGAATTCACAATTTTTGTTGTCATCTTCATGACGTCTTTCATATTTAAAATTTTGGAACACAAAAATTGGTGGTGAACGATGGAAAGTCATCGTTAGCTCGACACAGTGCAACACATCCATTGTTAATGCCAGTCATGGATGGTGCACCATCTGTTGTAACACACACTAGTTTGTAAATCGGTAGCTCCTATTATTTTACAAAATTAAAAAACAAAACGTTGTATATATCTTCTCCGCAAATTTTTTCTTTCAGATGCATTGTTAACAATTCTTCTTTAGCCAACATATCAGAAAATACCATCCGAATAAAAATAACAACTGGGCGGTATCATTAATATCAGTTGAGTCGTCAAATTGCAAAGAAAAGTATATTATACACTTCATAGTATCACTTTTAACTTTGCTTTCCAAATCTTTTTCATGATTTAGATACGTCTATAGAGCGTTTCACGTTAAGTATTGAACATTGCGGAGATAGCCGCATGATAGTAACCGTTGGACGTTACAACAGGACTTCTTTGATAGCAGACATATATAATATCTTTTCCATTTGTATTTTTCCGAGAATGGCGATCGACTTCAAAAACTTTGGCGATCGACCGGTCGATCGCGATCGACTTTTTGAGCACCACTGGTCTACACCATACACAATTAATCATCGACTAATTTTGTCATGCAAAATTCTGGTAGGTAACCGGGGTTTAATCGGGACAAAAAGTACCGACCCCAAGCCAGCAGAAAATGTTAAAACATTGATAGAATGCCGAATAGGCCATCGCTATACTAACATGATCAAATATATCTACCACAAGGCAACGGCTAGTTTAAGACTATCTGAACAACAAACAAATAAATTCTGTACCTGTACAGTAAGGAGTGCCTACGGCAAGGGGACACCATTTCACGAATGCTATTTAGAACACACTTTTAAGAAGGCAGATCTGAACGAATATGGTATCAATATAAATGGAGAGAAGCTATCGTTTGAGATTCGCAAATCATCGTTCTATTAGCAGCCGATCGAATGGATAATGCTATAATAATGTTGAATAAACTATATCACGCTTCCTTAGAGTCGGACTAAAGATTAACATCAACAAGACGCAAATAATGACTAATCTGGTGCTAAATCGTAATATTGTTGTTGATGGAATGGATATTGAGCAGACTGCATCTTATAAGTACTTGGGACATGAAATTCGGCTAGAAAGAGATAACCAGACGTGCGAGCTCCCACGTCACTTAGAATTAGCCTGGGCAGCGTTTGGTAAACTGACCTATGTATTTAAATCGGATTTATCCATATGCCTGAAAAGGAAAATCTTTGACCAATGTGTGCTGCATGTACTCACTTATGGAGCGGAAACATTAACACTCACAAAAAAGGTAGTGAACAAGATTCGCGTATCTCAGAGAGCTATGGACCGCCAGCGCCGGATTAACCATTAGGCGGACTAGGCGACCGCCTATGGTCCGGGCACTTGATGGGGCCCGCATCCCGCTCAAATGCATTTATTAATATTGAATTATTTAAGTAGTAATTTAAAAAACAAATGTAAAATGTCAAACAAATCAAATAGGGCTAACTGAGGCAAAAAAAAAAGAAAATGGTTAATTTATGATTTCCAATCAAACTCAGTTTTCAAGATACAAACAAATTTTGCTTAGAAGCTAGTAATTATTTTGGTATGGTACGTTTTTTTTTTCAATTTGTACCTACCGATGGGCCCTATAGTCCATTGACTAACGGTAAAATATTGCAAAACGTCCGTATTTTAAAGAACCTTTGGATTTGAAAGAAGAGCTTGGATTGACATGAAATTTGGCATACGTATAGCTAACATGTCAAAGAAAAAAATGATATTGTGCCGATGTATGTTTTTGCTCTAAGTTTAGTCCACCCCTTCTCAGGGGTGAAAAAATATACCGTCAAAATACGTCCAGGGATAAACGCACTAATTCTAAGCAACATTTGTTCAATAGAGTTTTTCATCAAGTCAATACATTTCGAGTTATTTGCAAGTGAATATGTTCATTTTTCAACAGAAAAAAAACACGTTTTTAGCCGGTTTTTCGCCAATAACTCAAAAAGTAAGTACTTATTTTATCGAAAAAAATATTGTTAGTAAAAATATAGCTTTTAAAAAATTGAAAAAATGGTGTATGTGTGCAGTCTGTAGACCCAGTAGAAGCAGAGTTATAGCTTACGAAAAGTAGGTTCTTATTCGTCAAATTCCAAATAGAATATTTCAACGTGAAATAATTAAAAAATGAAGCACTTTTTATGAAAAACTCATCATAACTTTTTAAATGTTAAAAAGCATTATTCTTGTTTTTCAAAAAGTTTCTAGCATAAAAAGTAAGCAAGATACGCTCAGAATAAAATTGATCCCTTTTGGGTAAAACAAACTGCTGAAAATAACCCCCCAATTAGCAGCCCAAATGAATTTAAGCCTTTCCGCTTCCCAAGCTACTTTACTTATGTATTGCTTATATGCTCTGTAAGTTTTATCGGTATAAAGTGCATTTTATAAAAGGGTTGTAGTATAAAGGCCTTGAACAAATCACTAATCACGAGTGTATGCAATTTTTTTTATTTAGCTTAATGCCTCGACAACTAATGGCGATTGGCATGGTACAGTGGATTTTTCCCATCAGGTACCTAGTTTAATGCGTAGTGTGTGTGTTGAGTAAATGTCTTGTTACTTAGCAAAGTCAACGTCATTGTTTTTGCAAAGAGACGCTAATTGTATCCGAACGTCTGCGGTCCC
Organism: Diabrotica virgifera virgifera; assembly: GCF_917563875.1. Lineage (NCBI taxonomy): Eukaryota > Metazoa > Arthropoda > Insecta > Coleoptera > Chrysomelidae > Diabrotica > Diabrotica virgifera. The sequence continues at coordinate 86,466,738 of NC_065448.1, forward strand.
TCCGGTGAGTACCGATCGCACAAGGATAGAAACTATTTTCATTTATTAAGTTTTAATAAATGAAAAATTCTCTACCCAGGGTATGCAAATTTTGAACAGTCATATCTTAACCAATTTTTATCTTCCAAAAAAGCAAAAATCTGAAATATTCAGAAAAGCAAAACCTACATTTTTTGCTCTTTAAGATTTCTGGATCATGTTCAGATGTGGACGTGAATAGCTAGACGAAGAAGAAGAAGAAGAAGATTTTTGGTATTACTAATAATTTTTAAGTTATTTTGAAAAAAAGACATTTTTTTTCAATATCACTTTTTTTTCTTTGGCATATTAGCTATGGACTATGTATTAGTGAGAAGTTGTTGCGAAATAATGAATAAGTATTAAATAGCTCTTTTAACTATTGTGTGGTACAACATTTTAGAACGTTTTAGTGCTGCTAGTAAGCATTAAAAAATCCGACTATAAATTTATCAGATACAGTTATTTTACTTAAATCTTTAGCAAAGTAGTAGAAGTAAAAAAAGGAAAATGACCTTTTTTACATTGTCGTAATTTATTTTTGGAGTAACTACTTCCAAAACAACATACATATCTGTAAATTTGTTTTAATTAAATGGTCGCTATAAGGGGGCCTACTTCTTATGGCCGCCTAGGGGCCCATGATGCCTTAAGCCGTCACTGTGGACCGCCAGATTTTGGTGTCTCCCTGAGAGACCGAGTCCCAAATGAAGAAATACTCCGTACAACAAAAACAACAGACGCTGGCGAAGAAATCGCGTCGCTAAAGTGGAATTGGGCAGGACACGTCGCCATATTGTCAGACAACCGATGGATAAAACGTATTATCGAGTGGAGGCCACGAGAAGAAGCAATACGGAGCAGAGGATGCCATCAACCAGATTGACCGACGATCTGAAGCATATTATCAGATAGATGGAAAGAGCTGAGGGAGACCTATCTCCAGCAGTAGGCGCGTACGGGTTGATGATGATGAAACAATCCATCCCATAAACATAATGGAAATACGAATGCAAAGATTGATTTAGATATTTCAAAACTTTGTTTTTTGGCTTAGGCCACTGTTGCTCTGATAGCCTCAAGTACATACCTGGACGAAAGTTGCTAAGTACTGAAGTACTGAAGTACCTAAATAATCTAAGTCTATCACTTGATGCAAAAACAGGAGTTCCTTTAAATCAGCAGTTTGGAATAACGAAACTAATCTTAACTAATGGATTTAGGTTTTTCCACCATCATCATTTTCGAAGTAAGTAGATTACAAAATTTTAATTATATCACACCACTCATTGACCAAGATGGAACTTCAAAAAGTAGTTATCTACTAACTGGGCTAAGTTCACTGAAGAACTGGACAGATTTGTCAGATAAATTTAAGTAATTATCATACAATATTTTATCAACGCCAGTATATCAACTACCAAGTGGGTGTAGGAAAGAATAGGTACGTACAGGGATACAATAATTGTAACCTAGAGCAGGTGTCACCAATTATATTTCCTGAGGGTCCGTTTCGAAAACCTATGACACTTCCGGGGTCCGGAGTTAACACTATGTACCTATCTAGTTATTCCAATTCGGTAAACAAATCAGAAGGGTGCACTGCAAAATTTTTAGGCAGAAATTGTTTTTAACCGTTTTTTAATAAATCCAAAACATCATCTTTTTTTGCTCCCGAAAATATATTTTTAGCATTTTTGGGTCATCTTAAACAAAAAAGATTTTCTGTCATTTTTCTCAAAACTTGATATATTTCAAGTTTTAAGCGATTTATAAACTGAAAAATGCGAAAATAAGCATTTTCGAAGCTTGAAAATTCATGTGTACATTATTCTTTTTGCGGTTGTTAAGTGCCTAAATTGAAGTCTAAAAATTAAATTTCAAGATTCTGATGAGTTATCGGGGTTTATTTCAATTTCGACCATTTGCTTTTATTGGCGTATTTAATTAGCACATTGGCAATAATTAATTGAATAAATAAATAAGTCGTTAAGAAAAAAATATATTAATAATAAATTATAAAATTTTAATAAATGTGGAGTATTTGTTGGGCATTTTTTGCTTAAGTACGTATAGTGTGACGTATAAGACAGAGACGCACCATAAATTGCGGTGTGAGGTCGAGTGGACTCGCATAATTAACAATTAAAAAACAACGGTCTATATTGAAGTAAGTCTCGATTACCCGTTAGAATCTTGAAATTGAATTTATAAACTTTAATTAAGGCACTTGGCAACCTGAAAACTAATAATTTACATATGAGTTTTCAAATCTCGAAAATGCGTAGGTATTTTCACATTTTTCAGATTTTAAATCGCTTATAACTCAAAAACCATCAACTCTTGAAAAAAATGACAAGATACCTTTTTTTTAAATACAATTTTTTTTTACATGCCCGGCATCCCGGGCATCTTCTGATTTGTTGAAGGAGACATTTTTGAACAGAAATCCACACAAAAAAAACTGAATCAGAAAATTTGTCATTCTTTACAAAAAAAATTATCAGTGAGAAAAATTACATTTTTTTATTATGTACAACCTGTCTGAAGTTTTAAGTGAGTTTGGTGCAACTGATTCTCATTGGGGAGTTGAGATATTCATCTGTTAGCTGAGATCTGAGATCTGTACCGATTTTTAATAAAGTTCGTTCTTAATAAAGCGGCTTCGCACACATAAGTTGAGTCAAACATAATATACAATTTCATGGCCAAACATTTTCAAAATTGCCAAACGCTATATTCTGAATTTAATGACGGTCCGCACAAATGTAGCTCACGGTCCGGATGCGGACCGCGGTCCGCTAATTGGTGACCCCTGACCTAGAGCAACTTTACCAAAAATTCCAAAAAAGTCATTCTTTTTACAATGCAAGTGGTAAATCACAAGACTTCACACATTGTAAAAAATTTTGACACTACACAAAATCAACTAATTACACATTTTTAATGTTAACATATTGGTAAAACTGGCTTACCTGTGATTTTGTTTGTAGTAAGCACCACTCCACAATTTGGCGGGAAAGCGCTTTGTCTTCTGGAAAATATATCAGCTGTCGTTTGGTTAACGCCTTCAAAAGGACAGCAGTATGAATTTAGCCCACTGTGGCAAGAATAAAAAACATGACTCGATCTTGTATGGGTACACAGAGACAGAGGGACACAGGTGCTATCTTCTGAACATTCCGAAGCATCTGACAATATTTCTGAAATAAATAGAATTTTTTCTTAATAAAAATTAATTCAGATTAAATGTCTTACGAATATTAAATAAAATATAAAGTAACATAATCTCTATTTAGCATAAATTGGTGCAACAACTAGAATACCCCAAAAATACTTATTCTTAATTTTATAAATTTTTTCAACTCTACTAATCAATCTAACCAATCTCATTTCCGCCAAATGCATTAGTTGTTTCTTTCTTTCCAACATTCAGTCCCACACATCATAGCTGGTCTTATGGCATTTTTATATTGGATATCTCTTTCCCTTCCACATAATATGTGATATTATCACTTCTTTCTTTCACTTCATCCATCCCGCCTCCCGCCCTAATTCTATTTCATGCGTCTCCACCATTTCTCCATTACTCTGTAATATCGATTCTAGATACTATATTACTTTAATGTAACTTTTCGCAACCATTTCTAGTGGTACCCTCACCCTTCATCTTCAGATAAACATTCCAAATATTCTTTGGTTTCCTAAGTTTCAAACCTTTTTCCTCACTAGCTTGTTTCCACTATTGGGCCTGGATCCCGCGTACCAAAAAAGCTGTTTAATAGCAAGCTGAAAATTTGTTAATTTCTTAACGGTGTCTAGTCGGGCAAACTTTGTTATATGGGAACACTGGAACAGGGGAATATTAATTGTGGAACAGGTTAAAAATTTGAAATGTCAGACTACGAAAACGTCCCATGTATTTAGTCGGACAGAACTTCCAATTGATTTGTTACCCTTTCATTAAACTCTCATGCAAAAATTAGACTGGTATTTGTCACCAACTGGGCATTGGTTTGACACGTAGAACGTGTCAAATGACAGGAATTATGTTGGTGATACGTAGCAGTCTGATTTTTGCACGAGAGTTTAATGAAAGGGTATCAAATCAATTGGAAGTTCTGTATGACAAAATACATGGGACGTTTTCGTAGTCTGACGTTCCAAATTTTTAACCTGTTCCACAATTAAAACTTCCCTTGTTCCAGTGTTCCCGTACATCAAAGTTTGTCCTACTAGACACCGTTATTAATCAGCTTTTTTTTGGTACGTGGGATCCAGGCCAATATTTCTAATGGTTCTACATCACAGCACATATTAAACACCAGGAAATTTTATCCTATAGTTTCCCTTTTTTCTCATTCAATACTATAAGCAACAAATATATACTCTGATTAGGAGCTATATATTGGAGCTATATATTCTTTGCTATAAGAATACATACATAATTTACTAAGTACTGAGCCCTGATGCAATCCTACATTCAGATGAAATTTATCAGTATCTCCCACACCTGCCCAAGTACTAGTTCTTACTCCCTCATACATGTGCATCATCACAATCTTCACAAAACTCTCACAATCTTCTTTTTCTTCCTGTGGCTTGCCTATTTTCAAACGGTGGCTATCGCCATGTTAACAAGCTGCCGGAACGCTTCTAGGTCGGTAGCTACATGAAAACAATTTCTTGGCCGTTCGACCTGTCCATAGTCTAATATTATGCAGCCAGGAGAGGGACAGTTTTCTTCCATTTTCTATCTGTTTTGCCTTGAAAGATGAACCAGAGTAAGCGATATTTAGGTCCCCACATTATATAATCGAAATATTGGACCTTTCTTATTTTGATGGTTGCCTCAATGAATTCTCGCCTCATTGTGCATGGTTTCTAGCATACAGACGGGATTGTATCCTCGGGATAGTGTCCACGAGATTTTAATCATGCGACGGTAACTCCATGACTCGAACGCTTTCAATCTGTTTAGATTTTTGAATATTATTGTCCAGACTCTCACCATACTCAATGAAAACTGCTTTCTTATCGAGCGCCCACTACAGAAACACTCGAAGAATTCTTGTATATGCTTTCTTAACATTAATGTATGCCATTTGAAATTACAGTCTCATAAGAAACAATCTTTGTTTATTTCTGTATTTTTTCATCAACCAACTTATGAAAATTACATCTGCTGTTGCTGTTAATTTGTCTTGATGATGATCAGAGATTTAATATTTGGTTCAAATGCTTAACCTTTTTTTATTTTTAAGTGCTTAAGCAATTTCTACTGTGTTATTTTTGTGACCATTGCTGTACTGTCTCCGTAGCTCTCTCTGACGACAAGACAACGCCCTACTTACATCCTACCAAATTCTCTTTATGATGCAGCAACATGGAAAGGGATATCCGCTACCATATGTAACTGGACCGTATGTATCTACTCCTGGTGGATGACTTCATCTAGGTTCTTGACACACAGGGGTAGAAGTTCAAGCCTACATGGATGATCTAGTAATTATCATAAGAGAAAAATATGTTCCTCTTACGATATGTAACTCCAATGTGTAAACATGTTCTATTTAGCACACTTCAAAGAACAAAAGATCCTTACTAGCTGCTGCGACAGAGAAAAATTCTCTGTCAATCCTGGAAAAAAAAACGTAGTAGGTAGTTTCACACGCAGACGGAACCAACATAAACTGTGGATACTTGTTCTGTATGGAAAAACCGCCAAAGAGGCGAATGAGGTCAAATGTCTAGGATAGAATATCTAGATAAGCGGCGATAATATACTTCTTCTTCTTTAAGTTCCATCTTCTATCGAAGGTTGGAAATCATTAGTCGGAGAGATAGAAGCGGATTTTGTGCGTGATAAGTAATATGGAAAAACTATATGGGGATATGTTGATCTAGTTGTGTACATTTTTATTATTTTTTTTTGTGACGCTCTTGATAGAGATAGTGCATCAAAATTTGGGAATAAATAGGTCATGACGTAACTAATTAAAATCTCCAGGGTGAAACCTGCGTGGCCGACAAAGGGGTGGGAAAAGGGGTGAATATAAAAATTAAAATTGGGTTTTTTGTGACGTTTCTGATCGAGATAGTGCACCAAAATTTGGGAATAAGTAGACCATGACATAACTAAGTAAAATCCCAAGAGCCGGAAAACAGATTGGGGGACGAGGGTAGTTATAAGGGGTTAAAGTCGCGGTTTTTATTATTTTTTTTTGTGACGCTCATGATCGAGATAGTGCACCAAAATTTGGGAATAAGTAGGCCATGACGTAACGAATTAAAATATCCAGGGGCGGAACGCTGCGTGGCCGACGAAGGGGTGGACAGGGGTGAATATAAAAATTAAAAGGGATTTTTTGTGACGTTCCTGATAGAGATAGTGCACCAAAATTTGGGAATAAGTAGATCATGACATAACTAAGTAAAATCCCCAGAGCCGGAAACCAGAGTGGGGGACGAGGGTAGTTATAAGGGATCAAAGTCGCGGTTTTTACTATTTTTTTCTGACGCTCATAATCGAGATAGTGAACCAAAATATGGGAATAACTAGTTCATGACGTAACTAAGTAAAATACCCAGGGGCGGAACGCTGCTTTTGGGGACAAAGGGGTAGGGACAGGGGTGAATATATAAATTATAAGGGTTTTTTTGTGACGTTCGTGGTAGAGATAGTGCACCAACATGTAAAGTTTAATTATATGAGAACTTTTTAAGAGCACAATATATAACAAATATTTGGCTAAATGCTCATAAATCAGTTCCAACAGTACTCATTCCTACTGATTATGGATGAAAACTGGCTGATGATAATTCCTATAAATTTAATTGGTTTAAAGGCCCACAGTTGCCAGAATCTATTCGAGATATTGTTATAGGGGATGATGAGTCTGAAAATGAGATGGATGATTTTGAGTGTGAAAGTGAGTGATAATAACGAGTGATATAGTGAAAATGGTGATAATAACGAGTCTGATGAAAATTATATTAGCGGTGATGATGACTAATGTAATTATATGTATTGCATAAAGTATATTTTTAAGTAAATTTTTGTACATGTTAAAAGGCTACATCAGCGCGTCATGAAGACGAAAAACGCATTCCAAGATTGCAGCTTTTGTTTTGAATATTTTGTCGGGTTATTTGACACACATATACGTAATATGTTAAAGAATGGCGGTACACAGCCTAATTTGAAAAATATGTTAGTATGTGGAAATTAGTCCAAGTATAATTAAATAAAAGAAGAACAAAAAATTACACTTTTTTCGAATAAACTTTTTATTCCATGCCTAGATTTTGTGTCACATTGGAACTACTAAAATCGTTTATCTATAACAAGAAATCGAACTTAACTGACAACATTTGGCAACATAGAGAAATAGTCACCGTTATCACAATGCCTATTATTACAATATTGTGCTTTCGTCTTTGATAGTGTCATTTACTTCCGACGCACTGTTGCCAAAGGTTCGCAAAACTTTCGAAAAACGGTGCGGCAAAACTTTCGCTCGAATTAACATTAATAACACACTGATGTAGCCTCTTAATACTTGTAGATGTAAATAAAATTATATTTTCCGATGAAAAACCATGAAGTTTTTTCTAATTTCATCACTGTTTCTATCAATTAATAATAAAAATTTCGAGAACAATAATTACAATTATTTGCATAAATCAATGTTATAAAAATTTTTTGAAAAATATAAGAAATTTTAATTTTTTCTCTACATTTTTTATGAAAATATTGTGACACCGTTCTTAACAAAGCTAGCTGACCCCATCTAGCTGTCCGCCCTTTTGGATTTTGATTCTACAATGAATCAATTGTGCAAGTTACGGACATATTCTCGATTACGGATATATTCTCGATTCCAAAAATTTTGCGTATTCACACTTGTCCGCCCCGGGAGATTTTATTTAGTTTTTTCATAATCTACTTATTCCCAAATTTTGGTACACTATCTCGTTAACGAAGGTCACAAAAAACCCCTATATTTGTATATTCAACCCTACCTACCACCCATTTATACTCAAGCAGCGTTCCGCCCCTGGAGATTTTATGTCATGATCTACTTTTTGCCAAATTTTGGGGCACTATCTCGATCACGAACGTCACAAAAAACCCATATACTTTTTATATTCACCTCTGGCCCCACCCATTTGTCCCCCACACAGCGTTCCACCCCTGGAGATTTTACTTAGTTATATAATGGTCTACTTATTCCCAAATTTTGGTGCACTATCTCGATCAGGAACGTCACAAAAAACCCAATTATAATTTTTATATTCACCCCTTCCCACACCCCTTTGTCGGCCACGCAGGTTTCCGCCCCTGGAGATTTTAATTAGTTACGTCATGACCTACTTATTCCCAAATTTTGGTGCACTATATCTATCAAGAGCGTCACAAAAAAAATAAAAACCGCGACTTTGACCCCTTATATCTACCCTCGGCCCCACTCTGGTTTCCGGCCGTTGGTGAAAGTAATGTACACAACTAGTTCAACGTATCCCCATATAGTTTTTTCATATTACTTATCACGCACAAAATCCGCTCCCAGCTCTTAGACTAATCATGGTAACGCCCTGTTGACTACTGCTCTAAATAGCTCTGCACTACTGCATTCGAACTATTCCCTTAAGTTCATAAGCCAGGTTGTTCTTCGTCTTCCCACATTTCGTTTTCCTCAAATTTTCCCTTCTTTTTCTTTTTCAAGTGCCGTCTTCTAATCGGAGGTTGGATATCATCATCACTATCTTTACTCTATCCACCGCTGCTCTGAAGAGTTCTATAGAACTGCATCTAAACCAGTCCCTTAAATTCTTTAACCATGACACTCTCCTTCTTTCTATACTCCTTCCGCCTCTTATCGTTCCCTGTATTATCAGTCTTAGCATTTCATATCGCGGTCCCCTCATTACGTGTCCCAGATATTGTAACTTTCTTATTTTTATTGTGTTAATTATTTCGCATTCTTTACCCATTTCTCGCAATACCTCCGTATTCGTTTTCCTCTGTGTCCATGCTATTCTAAGCATCCTTCTGTAACACCACATTTCAAATGACTGTAGCTTATTTATGTGTTCTTGCTTTAATGTCCAGCTTTCAAGTCCATATTGTAGTATCGAGAACACGTAGCATCTCAAGGCTCTTGCTCTCAGTTCTAAGCTAAGGTCTTTGTTGCAGAGAACTGTTTTCATTTTTACAAACGCATTTCTTACTATTTCTATCCTGGTCCTTATTTCTGTTGTTTGATCATTTTTCTCTGAAATCCAGGGTTGAGAGTAACCATTGTTTTGGTATGTTTCCTGTTTTGTACACTGTGTTAAACAAGTCTACGATAATGTCTAAGGTTTCATCATTTATGCATTTTAAGCTTTCTACTGGGATTTGGTCTGGACCTACTGCTTTACCATTTTTGCTGTTTTTTAATGCCGATTTAATTTCTTCTTTTAATATCTTCAAAACCGTATCATCTTCTACTTCGACTTCCATCTGCTCTGTTCTATTGTCTTTGAACAATTCATTTATGTATTATGTCCATCTCTTTAATTTTTCGTTAGTACTCAACACAAGTTTGCTATCTGTATCTTTTAGTATTCCCGGTGTTCTTTTTCTGTTGTTATGAGTTAATTCCTTATTTTTTATGTGTGTTAAAATTATCATGTCTTTTCTGGTGTTCTTCTATTTCTGCGCATTGTTCTTTTAACAATTGTTCTTTAGCCTGATTAATTTTGGATTTTGTTTGTTTATCCACATTTTTGTACATCTGATTATCTTTGTTTTTATGCTGACGTCTTTCTTCCATTAAATCTAAGATTTCCTCCGTCATCCATTGTTTCTTTTTGTATCTGGTTGGTGTAAGAATTTCTTTTTGACATTTATTTATTTCTGTCTTTATTAATAACCATTTTGTCTCTGTTTCAGTATTTTGCTGGATTTGTTCTTTAACATTCATTAAACGGTTATTAATTTCATCTGTCAGGCATTGTTTTATGAGTGGATTTCTTAGTTTACTTGTATCGATTTTTACATTTGTTGTTCTGCGTTTTATTATTTTCATTTTGAGCCTAATTTTGGTCACTACTGGGTTGTGATCTGATCCTATGTCGGCACCTGGATAGGTTTTTGAAGATATAATTGCGTTCTTGTATCTTTGTCTAATCAATACATAATCTATTTGGTTTCTTACAATTCTCCCTTCTTGATCTGCTGGTGACTTCCAGGTATATAGTCTTCTCTTTGCCATTTTAAACAATGTATTAGTTATGACAAAATTATTGTTTTGGCAAAATTCGATAAGCCTGTCACCTCTTTCGTTTCTGTTGCCCAGACCATATTCTCCTGTACATTCTTCTACTTTTTGGTCTCCAATCTTTGCGTTAAAATCTCCCATTATAATTGTAACATCCTGCGTTTTAATGGATTTTAAAATATTGTCTAGGTCTTCGTAGAAAGTTTCAATATCGCTCTCTGGTTTGTCCGCAGTCGGAGCATAAACTTGTATTATGTTTAATTTGGGTTTATTGTGATTTAATTGTAAGAGGATAATTCTGTTGGAGTATGGAACGAAATTTACTACAGCTTTATCAATGTGTTTGTTTAGTATTATCCCGACACCATATCTGTGTGAACCGTCTTGACTTCCTGAATAGTATATTGTTTTGTTGTTAATTTTCATCTTTCCTGAGTCGGGCTATTGGACATCGCTGATTCTTAAAATGTCTATATTCAGCCTTTCCATTTCTTTAACGGCATTATGTACTTTTCCAGCTTCATGTAGACTTCTAACATTCCAAGTCGCTACTTTGCAAGGTTTTCGCATGTTGACGACCGGGAAGGCCTTGCAGTCTTGTGAGTTTCCTCCTCTGCCGGATCTTGTTTTCCGAGATTCATGACCAGTAGAGTGTTTGGTTATGTTGTTAGTCATGATGCTTAACTAGGGATGCTTTATGAGCCTTTAATGCATTGGTTTCCCGTTGACTTATGCATCTCCACGCCGTTGACCATGCCTGGTTCGTCTGCCTTTAGAAATGATTTCTCATTTCTAGGACAAGAAGGTGCCCTTCCACTTACCGACTCTTCCACCCGAAGCTGTTGGTCAGTAAGTGGGGGATTGCTTATACCGGCAATCACTCGGACGTCAGCGCCTCGTTTGTTATCTAGCAGGATGTACCGGATGATCATGATGGAGATCATCTCACGGGCAGGTGAGGTTAACATTTGAATAGAAGAGGCTATGTATTGCGCATCACTAATCCCTTACATCCCTACATCCCTTACATCCCTACAGATTTTCCCTTGCATACGTAATAAGTTGTATTAATGAGTATTTTTGCCCTCTCATCACATGTCCCAAATACTCAAGTTTTCGTGTTTTGATAGTTAACATTATTTCCAGTTTATTTCCTATCATTCTAGTTACTTCCACGTTTAACTTTCTTTGAATCCACGATATTCGCAAGATTCTTCTGTAACACCAAAATTCAAAGTGGAGTACACGGAACGCTAATTTGGTAAGACACCAAACTAACAAAGCAATGTTTCCATTCGGACACGTCAAATGATATTCGGAAAAACATGAGGATGAAACCACATTTTTGTCAATGTAAATGCTAACAAAAGATCACCAAAGAGAAGCTGAATAAGCTTCAACTACAAGCATGCTTAATCATAACAGGAGCTATGTCGACTTCCCCTACCGCCTCCATGGAGGTCATGCCTTTATTGCATATATGGATGGTGAAGGAGGCCAAAGTAGAAGTATGCAGAAGACAGACAAGATTCTGGGAAGCAAGTCAAAGGGATACTGGGATCAAATCTAAAGAGATAATTAAAAATCAAGGAGACTTGGAAATCGTACCAGATGCAATGCAACCTGAATATAATTTAGAAAAGCCGTTTACAGTTCTCTTCCCAGGAAAGGACGAATAGGATTTAAATAAAACGAATCTCAGAATCATAGATCAATACTGGTATACTTCTTCTTCTACTTCGGATTTTTCCCATTATGAGTTCGCCGTTTTCGTCCTTCATGCACTCTATTCTCCCAGTCACATTCTCTGAGGTATCTATTTATCATAGCATTTCCTATGTAACTTTCACATTAATCTCATAGCAAGTCTTACTCTCAATCTTCTTCCCAGCTGGTTCCAGTCCGTTATTCTTTTCGGTCACCTGTGCTCTGGCAATCTTTGTAGGTACATGCCCGTACCACTGTAGGGCTCTGTTTTCCATTTTTTTTTTGTAATTGAGCACTGTACTTCCATACTGTTTCATTTTTTTCTCTTCTTATTCATTCTTTTCTCTCTGGTGATTTATAGAAATCTTATAATAAAGTCCAATTCTACCACTGTCGAGCTCCGTTTTCCAACTTTTTTGTAATTTAACATTCTACTTCCATTCTGTTGCATATTTTTTCTGTTCTTATTGATTCTATCCTCTCTGGTGATTTGTAGACATCTTATCATACAGTCCAATTCAACTGAAATTGCTGGTATACTAACGACTCTAAAACTGATGAAGGACTAGAAGCTGGAGTATAGGGGAGACCGAGGCAGAACGGGAAACTTAAGAAAGAAAACATCATAGAAAGAAAACTAAACTGTGTATCAAAAAATAACAAAGTCATATAGAGACACTTGCTATTAAACTTAATATAACTTACTTTATTTATAATCCAAATTGCTTAGTTATTTGGTTATAAAGAACTTAACTCATCATTCCGGTTACGGGGCAAAATGAGAAATGCTATGGGGCAAAATGGGAATGTATTTTAGTCAGGCTGGCAGCGTTCACAAATATGAGCACCTTCGTCTTCATCATCAACAGCTATCCAGCCACCTATTATGGAGCCCATCCATGGCAGACACTACACACTAACCATCCTTCAGTTGACTTTAAATATAAGTAAAATCCACGAGGAAAATAAACTTCCTGTAGCTGGCTGTATACCATAAATCACAAAAATACCAAGTTTCTTGTAAAAGGTATATATTAAAATACCCTAAATAAGGGTCACAATACAGAACGTTTTCGGATTAAGGAATCCATCATCAGTGTTTAAAAGCCCTAAAATTAAGAATAACCTAATTAAATGAGATAAAAGTTAAAATTGACAGAGGTTTTCAAGAACAAGAGGCCATACTTACAAAATTTGCATGCCTGAGCCACCAAAATGTATAGGGTAAAAACCCTTTAAATGTAAATAATAAAGTTATTTTACATATTTATATAAAATTCATCGGATGTTATAGATAAACCTGGATGTTACCCAGGGCAATACAGGACTCTCCCCACGTGGTTGGAACTTTTTTTGGAGAAAACCTCACATATTGGATTTCAATGGCCAACTGACAAGTGAATTCAAGAGCAACCCAAAATGACATCAAGAACTGTCAATGTAACCTAGTTGTAATATTACTTCAGTCACAACGTTAAAGATTAATTTAAATGTTTTAAGATAAAAAACAGTATCAAATTTACAAATAATAAAAATAAAAGATGTTCGCAAAATATGAAAAATTTTTCCCTTAAAATAATGCATTAATTAAGTATTCAAAATAGGGAAATGAAATGTTTACGTTACAGGAAGTTATGCAGTCAACAATACCAATAGGTGTTGTATTAGTGGTATGAAATTGTCAATACGATTAGACAAATAGTGGTAAAGGCCTTATACTAGGAACACAAAATAGTATGTAATGTGTACGTATGTGTACGATTTCAAGAGTATTGATTAAATGATAATTGTTTAATGACTGATAACTTTCTTGGTAGTCGACCAACATAAATTGTATAATGATAGAAAAATTGATATGATAATTGTAAAAATACTGTTTTGTTTTTATCTGATTGAAAATGAGACTAAAGACTAAAGTCTCATTTTCAATCAGATGAAAATAAAACAGTATTTTTACAATTATCATATCACTTTTTCTATCATTATACAATTTATGTTGGGTCGACTACCAAGAAAGTTATCAGTCATTAAACAATTATCATTTAATCAATACTCTTAAAATCGTACACATATGTACACATTACATACTATTTTGTGTTCCTAGTATAAGGCCTTTACCACTATTTGTCTAATCGTATTGACAATTTCATACCACTAATACAACACCTATTGGTATTGTTGACTGCATAACTTCCTGTAACGTAAACATTTCATTTCCCTATTTTGAATACTTAATTAATGCATTATTTTAAGGGAAAAATTTTTCATATTTTGCGAACATCTTTTATTTTTATTATTTGTAAATTTGATACTGTTTTTTATCTTAAAACATTTAAATTAATCTTTAACGTTGTGGCTGAAGTAATATTACAACTAGGTTACATTGACAGTTCTTGATGTCATTTTGGGTTGCTCTTGAATTCACTTGTCAGTTGGCCATTGAAATCCAATATGTGAGGTTTTCTCCAAAAAAAGTTCCAACCACGTGGGGAGAGTCCTGTGTTGCCCTGGGTAACATCCAGGTTTATCTATAACATCCGATGAATTTTATATAAATATGTAAAATAACTTTATTATTTACATTTAAAGGGTTTTTACCCTATACATTTTGGTGGCTCAGGCATGCAAATTTTGTAAGTATGGCCTCTTGTTCTTGAAAACCTCTGTCAATTTTAACTTTTATCTCATTTAATTAGGTTATACTTAATTTTAGGGCTTTTAAACACTGATGATGGATTTCTTAATCCGAAAACGTTTTGTATTGTGACCCTTATTTAGGGTATTTTAATATATACCTTTTACAAGAAACTTGGTATTTTAAAATATAAGTATCCACAGTAGATGCAACCACAATCTTTCTCATCTTCTTCTGATGAGTCGGTGTCCATCTCGTGTTCTTCTTTAGTTTTCTTTGATTTTTTTTATTAGTTTCAGTTTCAGTTAGGTTCTTCTTGTAAGGTTTAAATGCTGTAAAGTAGTGGCAATATAGGATGGGATAGTCCCGTCTTGTCCCGGTCGCTTTGCCCCGACAGACATCTTTTCAAATAAAATTAGTCATTTCTAACGTAACAGATATAAAACGGTTCACAGTAAGCAATATTAAAATTCAGTAACATATCTATCCTATTTGAATGAAAAACGTGATAAAAGTTGCTTACTGACCTTATAGCATTTCTATAAATATTACTAAATTTTTTAACAAAACAAAAGAAAACGGATTTTATGTCTGTAAAGAAGCACACTACGTGACTTAAAGTTTCTTTCTAATGAATGAAGTGGGTCAACCCACGTTCGTTCGAATGGCGCTATTACCTATATTATGACGACTATAAGCTATGCACACCGATACATTTCCCGTTCTGCCCCGAGCCTCGTTTTGCCCCGGTCTCCCCTACGTAGGAAAACTAAGGCTAAGCATTAGTGAAATACTAGGTAATCACTCTACTATCTTTCAAGCGGAAATTTATGCTATAGAGATGTGCCTGTAGGAACTAATAAAGAGAAATTGCAGGGACAGATCTATGAAAATTATATCTGATCTTATATACTTAAACTTAAAAAACTTACAACTTAAAAAAATTACAATATCAATTAAACGACGTTAAACGGCGATTATTTTTGACAATTTCTGCCGATGCGATCTGGCGATGCTAAATGAAACACCGACCGGCAGATTTAAATATGCCGTACCTGCCTACGGAGAGAATGTATGTTCGCTTGCTCATCGACTTGTTATTTCGTTGAGTTTTACGCGTAAATAGTCAAGCTACGGAGTGCTACGGATGAGTTAGGTACGGCTAGCCGAAAAGTCAGATGAATGGCTCGGATCATCCATTTTTTGAGAAGTCTGTTATGCGCAGGGAACACTTAACGCTCGGATTGATCAAATCCTTTTAAAAACCATGAATAAAATTTAGTCTGTATTACCTGACAGATTTTTTTTACTTCACAGATACAAATATTAAAAAAATCTATCTATATAAATGTGTGGGTCGGCACTGCCGACCCTGCCGACCCTGACCGGCCGCCACTGCTTCCAATTGCATTTTAGTCGAAAAGACTAATTTCCCCAGTGAAAATTAAGACTTTATGTTACTGTCTTTTTAAAATTGTGTCATTTGAAAATATTTCGTTGATATCGGCTTTTAAATTACATATTTTTATTTTCCTCGTTAAAATCTATGCACGGCCAACCAAAAGGAGGCCTCTGTGGGGCCCCGGTTGCCCCAATGGTAGTTACGGCCCTGCTATGAAGTCGTAACACAGTTACTAGAGCATAAATAAATACGTCATTTGCCATAAAACATATTAAGTAAAAAACAAAATAGTATATTATTCAACGAGCATGTAATGATGGCTATTACTCACGATGATGAAGTTTGCGATACGAGCCGTAGGCGAGTGTCGTAATTCATCAGAGTGAGTAATAGCCATTACATGCGAGTAGAATACTATACTTTTTCTAAGACCTTTTTTTTATTTTAATTAATACAAAATTTTACAAAATAATTTACAAAAATACCTAAATGCTATTTAGCCCTAGTACGTGGCTGAATAATTGGTTGCCTACTATTACTAAATTCTTATTTATTGTAAAAATACAACTAGAAATAATCAATATAAGTTCTGTTCGTTTCCGAAAAATTATAAGCTTAAATTTGTACCTACTGTCAGTGAATCTAATAAATAGGAAATGGCTGTTGTCGGTGGACGTATTTCATATATAGTTATAATGTATATTTACATTTAACTAGGTATATATTATAATATAATAACATAACTATGATACATAATATGTTATAACATATTTAACACAATATAACTTGACAAACAAACACAATATTAGTTATACATTCCAATTAACATAAACAAAATTCGCTAATGTCACTGTCACTAAATTAAATGATAAACTTCAAAATTTTTAGTAAGGTAAGGTCGCCAATTAAGGCCACCTTAAGGTTTAAATATCTGTAATATTTTATTCAGGAACAATATGGGGGAAAACTCTTGTATACGTATTGCCTAACATTTTAGCTATCGAATTTCAGGATAAAATACTTACTAAATAAATAAAGAAATATAAAATTTTAACATTGAATAAATCTGGAATATTTCGCCTTATTAGGAACTGGTAGCTTAATAAGGCCAGTTTCATTTTTTACGCAAATTGAGGTGGATAATAAATTTTAAACCTAAGAATTAAAGAACAAATACAATTTTTAGTGAAAGAAACTTTTATTCATATTAAAAACAAAAATTTGTCAATACATTAAGCACACATATCGCACATTTACACACATCTAGAACAATTGGCTTTATTAGGACACTGTCTACTTTTTTTATTTAACATAAAGAAAAATAATAAAAAGCAATATAGAGAAAAAAACAGTTCCAGTTCCTAAAAAAGTATTAATTTACTATCGCTTTACAAAGAAAAAATAATTGCCTTATATTCATTAAGTACCATTTTAGTACAGGAGCGTCATTTGAAATTTTGATAGGGGGGGGGGGCAAGCATTATATATACAATACATTTATACGCAAACATAATACAAAATTGATCTATTTCTTGTAAATTTCAGTAATTCTCAGGGTTAGGGGGGCAAATGCCCCCCCTGCCCCCTATCAAATGACGCCCCTGTTTTAGTAATTTTATAACTTACCTAAAATTTATAAACCAACTTCCACACCGTAACAAACACGTGTCTAGTCCACTTGGAGCTGCTATGTGATACTACCGACTGAATGGCGTAGACGATTTTGACTGAGAAAGACATTTACGGTGACTGTGACCTCTAATATATAATATCTATATTTAAGAAAATATTTGCAATTGGCCTAATTAAGACACTGGCCTTATTTGGCGACACTACCTTAAACAAGATATAAACGTAAAAAATATACTGACATTGTTACAGTTAAAATTCCTTTAAAAAATTTTCGAAGTTAATTATTGGTATAAATTACAAAAATTATTGTATTAAATAAACAAGTTTAAGTAATTTTATTTGCAGTTTATATACGATTAATATTAAAATGGCATGCGCTACTTGAATCTAACTTCAGCCCGTGAGTAATGACCCGTGAGTAACTTCAGCCCGTGAGTAATGAATTATTACTCACGGGTACAGTAATGGGTGCTATTATCTATGAAAAAATAGCGAATAATGAGCATGTTATTAAACGGTCGTAGAAAAAATATAACAAATATAAACATATTACAGACAAAGTTTTCTTTGTGTTGTGACCATTTGGGAAACCAAGCTAAGAGTCATTTATATACTTTTGTTCGACTATTTTTGATGTAAATTAAATATATATTAATAAAATAAAGGGCATTTACGCTTTTATGATAAGATATCAATCAAAATTATCATAAAATACTCACCTGTTACATCAAAAACAAGTACATAGATTAAACACCAAATAAAAGCCATTTAAACTGACACCCACTCTTCTAACACTATCTTTGCAAGAAATTACTTAAATGACAACAAAATCTTAAATATGCAAATGAATCTGTGATCTTGTTTTGATGAACAGGACAAGTTATTCAAGTATAAAAAAATGTAAAAAAACTAAAATTATGCTCCTGTCTTTGAATCCAAGTCAACTAAGTTCATTCATGTATTTTTTACCAAGGTTAACCACCAACGGTACTAATAGAAGAGTAAATACTTGAAATACACTGCCGAACAAAAAAGACTCCAAAACGGTACAGTGAGAGATTAGCAACAAAGTTATGGAAGAGGCCCATAATGTAAAAATAGGCAATCGGAAGTTATTTCTAGACAATCAAATATGGTAATAGCACAATGACCAACGAAGATTACCTACAAAAATAAAATTATACAATAAAAATACTAACGCTATAATATGTATGTCAGACTGAATAAGAAAATCTGATGGAGAATAGCAACCAGCAACAAATGGTGAAACTGTGTCTTATTAAAGCGAAATGTAAGAAATTATAGTGAAATAAATAATAATAAAAGACCGACGAGTGATGAAGTAACATATTTGTGAAAAGTTAAAACCTACTATAGTTAAAATATGCAGAAATTTTGTTTTGCTAAAAAATATGTGGAGATAAGAACGTATAAGTACTTAGAATATAATACTTATGCACTGAATATATCTGAACTTATGTACTGAAGTCATACTATGTCCAATCCATAAACAAGATGTCAACAACTTGTTGACAACAAGTGTTACAAGCACAGTGTTGGATATCGAAGTAGCAAGCGGAATTAAATCAAAATATCGGAGAGGACCACAAACAATCAAGTGGTGGATGTTAAAGGATGAGAAATAAGGTCAACTCAGGGCAAGAATAGTAGAAAAAATGTATCGGAACATGATCGGAAATCCTAATACAATTTGCAGGAAGATGGTCAGTATAATTAGAGACACTGCTATTAAAATACTTGGAAAAACGCCAGGCAAGAAATTTGTAGAATAAAGAGATTGTGGTAGTCAGACGAAGTAAAAGACAAAAAAAGAGAAGACAAAATTATATAAAAAGTGGCAAGGAAATATTTGGGACAAATATCGTCAAAACTAAAAGATCGCCAAAAAGGAAGCCAAAGTAGCTGTTTCAGTATGTTTAAACCATTTCTTTGGACTAATAAAAATTAGAAAATTAGTTAAGTAGTACAGATGTCAAGTTAGGTAGTTTTTTCAGTCGCTATCTAATTTGTAAACAAAGTTAGTATTGAGCACACAATAATAGCGATCAACAGGTAGCAACAAAAGCGGTCCAAGATTGCGAAAGTTCTGAGAACTTTCAAAAGTGAGGCAACAGTGCGTCGGTAATTCACACTGACAGTGACGTTTATACTATCAAAAACAATAATTTATTTTATACAGATAAGTGCGAAATATTGCCAAGTCAGTGATGTTCGATTTCTTGTTATAAAAAAATCGATTTTTAGTAGTTCCAATGTGACACAAAATCTACGCACGAGATAAAAAAGTTTATTTGAAGAAAATGTATTTTTTGTCTTTCTTAATGGTGGTAAAGGCTCCTTTTTTCAATATTTTATTTAATTATAGAGTAATTTCCACATACTAACATATTTCTAAAATTGGGCTCTGTACCGCCATTCTTTATTATATTACGAATATGTGTGCCAAATATCTCGACAAAATATTCAAAATTAGAGCCGAAATCTTGGAACGCGTTTGTTGCTACCTGTTGATCGCTACTGTTTGCTCTTAAGCTATTTATATAAAAATTGATAATTGTCAGTGTCAGTAGAAATAGTAATAAAACGTTGTAAAATTTGTAAAAAGAACGAAATTTGACTGAGTTTCCATTAATTAGTTGCAGCTAACCTAATTTGATTAATTTTTACTTCGAAACCTGGCAAGTTAAGGAGTAGAACGAGATAAAGAAGTTATTCTAAAGTATAAGTTATCTTGTTCGAATAAGAAGAGGTTAGGTGCTCTCCAAAGGAAGGAAACAGTCATTTTAAGTTCAAAGGTAAACTACTGTCTAAAACAATGCCATCAAGAGGTGCCCCAGTTCCAGTAACAGAAAGACAACCAATAGTCAATTTAGACCGAAGAAGCTCAGTGTCACAAGCTTCATCAGTATACTCAACAAGGAGTAACCAGTCCATAATCGACCTTGAAAAAGAATATATACCTCAAGAGTCAAACTTCCCGAGATAAAGGAAAAGATGGCTGAATTGAAAATTAAGATGATAGAAAAAGAAGAAAAGGTTAAACAATGCTCTGAGGACTTTTCAACCTTGAAAGAAATCTCTCCAGGAGACCTGAGTGTAGATGATGCTGAGAAGCTAGTCAAGGTACAAAAAAACCTGCAAGAAAGTAAGAAGACATTGAGGCACTTTCAGCTAAAACTACAAGGCCTTTAATCGTTAAGTTTAATTCAAGATGAAAGGCTTAACTATCTTGAATAAAAAGAAAAAAGCTGAAGTCATTCGACAATCAATCGCTGAAGACCAGTATTTGGGATCTGATGATGATGGTGAAGTTATCGAAACCAATCATTCAAATGAAGTGAACATACAAACTGAAGTGGAAGAGATATCACAAGTTAAGGATCTACCAGAATCAAACGAATTAGAAGACAAGCGATGGTACCTGCCTTATTACTTTGCCTTTCACCCGAGTAAAAAGCCAAGACTTGTATTTGATGCAGCTGCAAGAAGTAAAGGAAAGTCATTTAATTATTTCGTTTAAACTGGACCTGATCTGCTACAACAACTTGCTGCTGTTCTGATGAGATTCCGAAGACATCGATTTGCTATTTCTGGAGACATCAAGAAGATGTTTCACCAAGTTGCACTGAAAAAAGAAGATCGACCAGCCCAGATGCTTTTGTATCGTGAAATGAATTGTAATCGAGAAGAACTCCAACTTCTTATCTGTTGCTTTTGTGATGCTAGCGAAGAAGCGTTTGCAGCTGTGGCTTAAGTACGAGATCATGCGAGAGGGACCTTAAGCGTTTCAATCATCGCAGGAAAAGAAAAAGTAGCAAGAGCCAAAGGAATGCCAATACCAAGATTGGAACTCGATGTTGCTGTTAAAGGAGCCAAGTTGAAGGCGTATGTGGAAAAAGCTTTTGGACAAGAACTTAACTTTGCAAGCTCTTTTCTATGGATTGATTCAAGAACTGTAATGTGTTGGTTGACTTCACGAATGGGAGAATTCAGCCAATATGTAACCAATCGAGTAAACCTTATTCTGGACTACTCCACGTTGGATTGGTGGAATTGGATCAACACGGAGGAAAATGTTGCCGATGATGCCACACACTTAAGAGGCTCAACAAAGATGTCAACTTCTTGTCGTTGGCTCAATGGAAGCAGTTTTCTAAAATTGGAGGAAAATAAATGGCCAAGGATTTCGACATTACCAACCGCTGATGATAGTCTACTTGAGAAACGGGCAACAATCAACTTCATTCACGAGAGGGAGCCGTTACGGAAAATGCCTGTTCCGGATATCAAGAAATATTCAACGTGGACTAAACTGATTATGAAAACAGCAAGCTTCATCAGATATTTTCGATTTAATATTCAAAAAGTTAGAGAAGATAATATGAGCCTTGCTGATGTGAAACGAGATGAGCTACTTTGGGTGAAACAAGTTCAACGGGATTGTTTTGCTGAAGAAATAAAACAGTTGCTCCAGAAAGGAACCGTCTCCACTGTAAGTAAGCTTTATCAATTCATTCCATTTTTGAATGAAAACGGAGTCATCGTCGTGGAAGTAAGACTAAGAAAGTGCGATAGAGTTCCAGATTAAGTCAAGTTTCCACCCATTTTGGATGGAAATCAATCAAGAAGATTGAAAATTTAAATAGTTACATATTTAAATTTCACTAATCTCATTATTTTTCATTCATTTGGTTGTTATTTGTGATTTATTTTAATTGGTTGTAAATTTCTTTAAGATTAATAAATCTTAGAGGGGGAGAATGTTTCAGTATGTTTAAACCATTTCTTTGGACTAATAACAATAGAAGATTAGTTAGTACAGATTTCAAGTTAGGTAGTTTTTTCAGTCGTTATCTAATTTGTAAACAAAGTTAGTATTTTAAGTCTCCTATTAAGCTATTTATATAAAAATTGATAATTGTCAGTGTCAGTAGAAAAAGTAATAAAACGTTGGAAAATTTGTAAAAAGAACGAAATTTGACTGAGTTTCCATTAATTAGTTGCAGCTAATCTAATTTGATTGATTTTTTACTTCGAAACCTGGCAAGTTAAGGAGTAAAACAAGATAAAGAAGTCAACATAAAGTAAAAGTTATCTTGTTGGAAACAGTATAGTCCTGTCGCCACGGGGGGTACAACGGCCTCCTTAATTCAGATGGACTTACCCAAGTTTTTTTTATGTATTTTGACCCGTAGAACATGAATTTTTTGGGTAACAGTCGATCCGGATGTCGATAAGATTGTTATAAACAAAGAACTTGAGGAATTACATAGCAGCGATTTTTCGCAAAATAAAACATTTTTTTGTATTGTTTGGGTGATTCTCAGCAAAAAATGTTCCTACAAGTTTTTTCGTAGGACGCATTTTTTGAACCGGAATAACTTTTGATTAAAAAATAAAATAGCAATTCTGCTTACTGCATTTGAAAGTTCAAGTCAAATTCTATTGGTTTTGATTATTTGCATTGCTAAAAATTAAGTTTTTATTTGTTGAACAAAGCTATAAACACATAGTTTTTCCCGGGCCCAATGCATGCGTTTTAATGAACGTAATATACGTAGAAATTCTGTATGCGCGCCTACTCGTTCGATTTCAAATTAGAAATGCATTGAAAACATCATTCAATCACTATGTGTTTATAGCTTTGTTTAACGATAAAAAAATTCATTTTTAGCAATGAAAATAATCAAAATCGATAGAATTTTACTTGAACTTTCAAATGCGGTAAACATAATTGCTATTTTATTTTTCAATCAAAAGTTATTCGGGTTCAAAAATTGCAATTTTTCTATTTTTTGAAAGTTCAACCGCGTTTATGTCGAAAACTATGCATCCTACGAAAAAACTTGTAAAATAATTTTTTACTTAGAATGACCCAAAGAATACAAAAACATGTTTTGTTTTGCGAAAAATCGCTGTTATGTGATTCCTCAAGTTCTCTGTTTATAACAAGCTTATCGACATCCAGATCGACTGTTACCCAAAAAATTCTTGTTCTACGGGTCAAAATACATAAAGAAAACTTGGGTAAGTCCATCTGAATTAAGGAGGCCGTTGTACCCCTACTGGCGACAAGACTAGTAGTAGTAGGAAAAGCTAAAGGACAATCGTATACAAATCTATACTATCAACTTGACAACAGGGAAGACGAAACAAAGATAGGTATATAAAATAGCCAAACAGATAGCAAAGATAAAGTAAAAGATTTTAATCGGATCAGATTCAAGGAAAAATATTTGGAAAACGAAATCCACGAAGAAGAATAGCATCCTGGTAAAAGAACCTAAGAACATGATTCAATACATCTGTGCAGCTTTTTTGCGCTACTGTAGATAAAATAAAGACTGCCATGATGATCAGATCAACATTTGTCACGGATAGGCACATTGAAGAAGAAGAAGAAGAAGAAGAAGAAGAAGAAGAAGAAGAAGAAGATGAAGTGTAAGGAGGCGAGAGGTGTGTCGTTTCTATTCTATAAAAATTCTAAAATTCTATAAAACAGCCATAAAACCGGCTATGATGTTTGGAATTAAATATTGGGCAGTTAAGAACAAAGAGGAACATCGAATGCATGTGACGGAAATGAGAATACTTGGGAGGATGGGTGGACTGTCAAAAAAAAAAGATAAAATAAAAATGAGTATATTAGGGGAAGTTAAAAGAGTTCTTCGACGAACTAAGCAACCGATTCATTTGTGGCGGTGACTATAATGCCAAACATCAGAGTTGGGGTTCTAGACTAGATACGACCCGAGGAAGAGAGCTATACAAAGCAGTAAACAACGATAATCTAGAAGTAGTAACAACACGAGAACCAACGTACTGGCCAACCGACTTAAATAAAACACCCAATCTTCTGGATTTTAGCATAACTAAATAAATTAACAGGAACTATATGCATGCGGAGTCATGTTATGAAATTTCTTCCGATCATTCGCCAGTTGTTATAACACTAAATAAAAGAATTCTCCACAGGGAAAAACCATGTGTATTGCACAACCGAAAAACAAACTGGAACATCTTTAAATAACTGGTCGAGGAGCGACTTCAACTAAACATTTCACTAAAGACCAATGAGGAGATCGAATATGCAGTAGAACACCTAAACTTAGTTATACAACAAGCTGCCTGGGACTCAACAACACCCAGCAATAATGAAATGGAAAGTGAATACACTTCAATATCAATAAGAGAGAAAATAGCCCAGAAAAGAAAACTCAGAAAACAGTGGCAAGCAACTAGAGCGCCACAAACAAAAACGCAGTTAAACAATGCTGTTAAGGAGTTAAAGGAAATGATAGTAACAGAAAAGAATCTACTATTCAGTGAACACATAAAACAACTAGATACAACAACAAACTACTCGCTATGAAAAGCTACTAGAAAATTAAAAAGACCCCAATACAATATACCACCATTAAAAAAAGAGCAGGGCGGATGGTTAAAAATAACAAAGGAAAAAGCAGAGACATTTGCGAACCACCTAAGAACTGTGCTCATTCCCAATGAAACAACTGACCCCAACCAAGAGGAAACAATAAACCAAACACTTGAAGAACCATACCAGCTAGAATTACCAGAAAAAAGATTCAAAAAAAGTGAAATAAAGGCCACAATAAGATTAAATACCAACCCTAAAAAAGCTCCAGGGTACGACCTAATCACAGGACAAATATTACAAGAACTGCCGGAAATAGGATATACATATCTAACACAATTATTCAATTCAATCATGAAAATCAGCTATTTCCCGCCACAATGGAAAGTAGCCGAAATAACACCCATTTTAAAACAAGGCAAACCACCTGAAAGGGTAGAATCATACCGGCCCATCAGTCTACTACCAGTGCTATCCAAAGTGTTCGAAAAACTTTTATTAACAAGACTAACGCCTCTCCTAGAAGACAATGGAATGATTCCAACTCACCAATTTGGATTCAGACAGAAACATTCTACCATTCAACAAGTACATCGAATAGTAAACAGAATCCATAAAGACCTCGAAGCATCCAGATATTGCTCCGCCCTGTTCATAGACATAGGACAAGCGTTTGACAAGGTATGGCACCAGGGGTTGCTCTATAAGCTGACGAGTTGTTTTCCTCTAAATTATTACACACTACTAAAATAATACCTTACAAATAGACGCTTTAGAGTCAAATACGACAATGAAATATCAGAACTCCAACCCATAACAGCGGGTGTCCCCCAGGGAAGTGTACTAGGTCCTGTTCTGTACCTACTCTATACTGCCGACCAACAACAGCTACATTTGCAGATGATACTGCGATCTTATGCTCCAACAAGAATCCAAACATCGCATCAGAACTACTACAAAATAACATACCTGAAGTCGAAAAATGGTTACAAAAATGGAGAATTAAATCAAATGAGCAAAAGTCGATACATGTAACATTTACAACCCGTAGAGAAACCTGTCCACCTGTATGTATTAACCGCAAACAAATACCACAGAAAGATGATGTAAAGTAGCTTGGGATTCACCTGGATAGAAAACTGACCTGGAAAAAACACATATTTTCCAAGCGAAAACAATTGGGCCATAAAGTGAGAGACATATACTGGCTAATAGGAAAACAATCCCAGTTATCAACACAAAATAAATTACTCCTATACAAAGCGGTGTTGAAGCTAATTTGGACCTATGGGATAGAACTGTGGGGAACAGCCGGTATATTCTAATATAGAAATTATACAAAGGTTCCAATTCAAAATACTAAGGATGATTTTAAATATACCGTGGTATATCACTAACAACGCCGTACATCGAGATGCAGAGGTAACTTATGTAAAGGAAGAAATTACATATCGAATAAAAAAAATACAAGGACCGATTGCGGGAACACCCAAACCACCTAGCAAGGAACTTGATGCAGATGTGTGCAGTGCGCAGGTTAAAACGTAAAGTGACTAGTGATTTAGTATGAGCTAAAAACAAGTGTAGTGTTTATTTATGTTTTCCCAGAACCAATAATAGTTTAGTAGACTAACATTAAGAGCGGCATATTAATGGGTATGTTCGCCACATGTCAATAGTTTAGCCGACATAAATATTACTTAATGCTTATTACTTTGTAAAAAACGGCAGATTGTGATAAATTGGGATGTCAATAAAAAAGTATTAGGGGAAATCAAAATGAGACAGTTAAGATTGTTTGGTTATGTTCATTATCGAGACTTTAATCACCCAATACGAAGAATTGCTGAAATGCGGGTTCCTGGAAGAAGCAGGAGAGGAAAACCAAGTAAGACCTGAGAGGACGCTCTTGAGAAGGAGATGTGGTTAAAGGGGATTGGTATTGATATGACCCAAGATAGATATTGATGTGACGGAGAAATGCAATTAGGGAAGCAGACTGCTTATAGGGATAAAGGCAAAGAGAATGATGATCTTGATTGAAAAACTTAGTACATAATAATATTGCTTGCGTTAATAAAAATTGGCATAGGTAATTTTGAAAGTTCAAGAGGAAAATAATGACAATAAAGTTCTAGACTAATTAAATAGAAACTATGTACAGAATATAATATTAAGTTACTATTGCCTGGTTTCACAAACTGATCTTAAGCTTAAGAGGTGCCTTAAACGTGGCTTACTAAACATATGCGTTGAACCATTGAGTTAGATCAATTTTCAGTTTGCCACAGTGAATTACCACGTGGATTGCATTTTAAACTTCGTCTCAGTTAAGACGTGCTTAGATAAAAATCGAAAATTATAAATCTATTAACTTAGCTGAGCTAAGCTGGAGCATAAGATTTGTTGGTGCAACCAGGCTTTAAATGAAAAAAGTACGTATTATTACTGTTATGCCTAGTTGCACCAGCAGATCGTAAGCTCCAGCTTAGCTAAGCTTAGCTTATACTTGAATACTGGGGCCACACTAGCATCTGCTAATACCGTCATTATCACATTATTTGCATTACAAATATGTCAAATAATGCGATAATTAACGGCATTAGTAGACGCTAGTGTGGCACCAGCATAAGAATTTACATTTATATTTAAGCTTAAGGTACGTCTTAAGCTTAATATCTGTTGGCACAGCTAGGCATTAAAGTTATAAATATAAAGGTGCCGATTTTTTGTCCAGCAGTGTATTTACAGTTTGGCTTTTAGTAGAAATGCAGCAAGTATGTAAAATAGCTGCATAAAATATATATATATATATATATATATATATATATATATAACAGCGCTAACAGGCCTTATAGGCCTACGGCTTCTAAATTCTGGATAATATTTCTCCATTCTGTTCGGTCCTCTGCACTCTTTCTCCAGTCCTTCACCCCGATTTCTTCCAAATCCCTCTCTGCAGCCTCTAACCATCTCTTCCTTGGTCGACCTCGTCTCCTTTTTCCCAATGCTCTGTCATTCAATATTCGTTTGACGTTTCTAGTTTCTGGCATTCGAGCAATATGTCCCAGCCATCTAACTCTTTGGGCTCGTATTTTTGTCGTTATTTTTGGTCTCCCATACATCCTCATTACTTCTTCATTTGTTCGTCTCCTCCAGGTTTTCTCCGCTATCTGTATACCTCCAAAAATTTTTCTCAGGATCTTCCTTTCCCATATCTGTATCTTCTTCTCCTCTTGTTGATTCATTACCCACGTTTCGCTCGCATACAACACTGTGGGCCGTATTATCGTTTCATACATTCTGATTTTCGCGTTTATTGATACATTTTTTGCTTTTAATATCGTGTTTAAGGCACCCACAACTCGACTTCCCTTCAATAATCTTTTATCTATTTCTTTTTCTTCCCTTCCAGTACTGGTTACAGTCACTCCCAGGTATTCGAATTCTGCTACTTCCTTAAATTTATATTCATCTCCTTCTCCTTTCATTTTTATATAGTTATCCTCTTTATTTATATCTCCTTTCATTACCATGTATTGTGTTTTTCCTTGGTTGATTCTTAATCCATACCTTTTTGCTTCTGCTTCGAACTTTTGGAATATTTTTTGGAGATGTTCCTTTGTTCTTGTTAGGATGACTAGATCATCAGCGTAAGCTATAAACTGCTGTCTGTTGTTAAATATGGTACCGCTTGTATTAATTTTTATCCTTCTTACTATGTGTTCTAGTACCAAGTTAAATAAGTCTGTAGATAGAGGGTCACCCTGTTTCAGTCCTTTATTCACTGTGAATTGTTTTGAAAAATTTCCTTCCAGTGTTATCCTGTTTTTTGTATTGTTGAGCGTCATTCTCACTAATTTAACCAGCTTTCCTGAAATACCCAAGGATCTCATTGCTTCATATAGCATATCTCGGTCTACTGAGTCGTAAGCCTGTTTAAAGTCAATGAACAACATGTGTAGTCCCAAATTTTGTTCGTAGCTGTTGTTCTGTATTAGTTTTAATAAACATATTTGATCTGTTGTTGATCTTCCTGGTCTAAAACCTCCTTGGTATTCTCCAATGATCTTATTTACCTCCTTTTTCAATCTATTTCGGATGATTTTTGCAAGTATTTTATAGGCCACTTCTAATAGCGATATTCCTCTATAATTTTCGCAACTTGTTTCATCACCTTTTTTGTAGATTGGACAGATGAGTGCATTGTTCCATTGTTGCGGCATTTCCTCTTTTTGCCAGACTGTTAATATTAGTCGGAAAATTTTTTCTTGCAGCTTTTCTCCTCCTACTTTAAAAATCTCTGCCGGAATTCCGCTTTCTCCTGCGCTTTTGTTATTTTTTTGCTTCAATATTGCTTCTTTTACTTCTTGTAGTGTAGGTTCTTCTTCACGTTGTTGTTCTGTGTTATCCTGTTCATGTTGTTTTATTTCCTGGGGTTCTGCTTGTTTATTTTCATTTAATAGTTCTTCAAAATACTCCGCCCATCTGTTCAATTTTTCTGTTGTTTCTCCTAAAAGCACACCGTCTTTACCTCTACAATAACTTGTTTTACTCTTTGCAGTTCCTCGAGATTTTTTTACTTCTTGGTAGAAATTTCTTATTTCCTTGTTTACGTATGATTCTTCTATTGTTTTCAACTGTTTGTCAAGATGTTCTCTTTTCTTTTTTCTGCAGATTTGTTTTACTTCTCTTCTTGCCATTTTATATTTTTCTGTAGTATCCTGTGTATTATTTTTGTCTTTTTCTATTTTTGCTTTATTTCTACGTATCAATGCTATTTTACAATCCTCGTCAAACCAGTCTCTTCGTTTCTCTGCTTGTACTTTTCCTAGACATAGTTCCGTTGCTTCTGTCATCGCTATCTGTATATTCCTCCATTCTTCATCAATATCTTCTGCGGTGGGGTAACGAAGTCTTTTATTTATCTCTGCCACAAATTTGTTTGCCGTTTTTTCTTCTTTAAGTAATTCTATCTTGTATGTTAATCTTTCTTTTGCTGTTCTTGGGTTTCTTGGCAGCTCTTGTTTAAGTTTGGCTATCGTTAGAATATGATCGCTATTGGTATCTGCCCCTCTGTAGCTTCTGGAATCGGTAATTGCTCTGATATGTTTACTTTCTATTAATACGTGGTCTATCTGGTTTTTTGTCCTTCCATCTGGAGATATCCAAGTTATCTTATGAATATCCTTATGGTCAAATCTTGTGCTTACAATTTTCATTTTATTTTCTGTTGCAAATTCAATTAATTTTTTCCCATTTTCATTTGATTCCTTATGCAAACTTTTTCCACCCGTTATACTTCTGTAAATCTCTTCTCTTCCTATTTTGGCATTCATATCTCCTACGATTATCTTTATGTCATATTTCTGAATTTTATCCATCAAATTACTTAGCTTCTCATAGAACTCTGTCTTGGTTTCTAGGTCTTTTTCTTCAGTGGGGGCATGTGCATTAATGATGCTAATTTTTCTCTACTTTCCTCTTATTCTTAAATAACATATTCTATCTGATATTGCTTGGAAGTCTATAACTAATTTACTTATTTTTTCTGTCACCATAAATCCAACTCCAAAATATCTGTTTGTCCCGCCACTCTTAAAAAAGGTTCTTTTTCCTATTTTGACTATTTTAGTTCCCAACTGTTTTGTTTCTTGTAAGGCCAGGATGTCTACTTTGTAATTCTCCATAATATTATCTAAATTTTTTAAGGCACCCTCTTCGTACGTACTTCGTACATTCCAGGTTCCAATTTTTATTATTTCCTCATGTTTTTCTTTATTTGTATCGTTTTTTCCCTCATTTTCCAAAGTCGTTATTCCTTTTTTTGCCATGTCAATACCATATTTCAGCCGCTGTTCTTCGTTTATTAGTTTTTTGAATTTTCTATCAGCTGTTCTCTCTCCTCGTCCCATATCCAGATTTTGCCATTTACTATTAATTTCTTGTAGCCGATTTTCGTTTGCTTACCTTTGCTTCTTTCTTCCTTTGCTATTTTAGTTATTTCCTTTTGTATTTCTTTTTCTTTCGATGTCAAATCGTTGTTTATATAGATACGGTCTTTATGCTGTTTTAGTTTACTTTTCTTGTTTAGGATTTCCATTTTATCCGTGAAAGTTTCTGTCTCTATCGCGCATACTGTTTCTCTTATTTTTGTTGCACTTCTTAGTTTTATTTGTGTTTGCAACTCTTGGGCTATGAAATTTTCCATTTCTTCTTTTAATTTCTTATCATCATTTGTTTGTACTTTCAACCCAGTTACGATCAAGCTTTTCTTTTTGCTAAATTTCTCCAGTTGCTCCATTCTTTCATGTAGCAATTTTACTTCTTTTTTTAGTTTTTGATTCTCTACTTTTACATCCATTAACTCTTTATTGGTTTGTTGTTGTTCTTTTCTTATTTGTTTTATTTCCTGAAGCATTTCATCATTTTTATTCATGAGCTCTCTCATCATCGTAATCATAACATTTTCCATGTCTTCATTTTTTTCGTTGCCTGCTTTGCTTGGTGACCGTTTTGTAATTTTACTTCTATTAAAACAATCATCCAAGTTTTCTCTTTTGCGTTTCGTTTCGTCATCGGTTTCACTTCCTGTGTCATTATCCTTTCTTTCCATTTTCTAAAAGTGCCCCGCTAAATGTTACAATTAGAAAAATCTGTATAGAATACAATATAAAATATAAGGTTACTTTAAAAAATAAACCTATATTAGACACAATCTATAAACATAATTTAGAAATTAACTTTAAGCCAGTTCGTAATCACCGTAAAAATTAAAATTATTGATTTTTAATTCTCGCACTATTTTAGATTTATTTATTTATTTATTTATTTATTTTTTTTATTTATTTATTTATTTAGTACCCAAATAACAGTACTGGACCAATTACAATCTGGGTTAGTGTATTAAGCGTATTAGTAAATTTACCGTTTACAGATCATAAACATAACAACAAAACAGTATAAAATACATAGACTACATAAACGCCGTTTATATGTAAGTGTGTGAAAAAACTCAAAATGAGAAAAACACACTCACATACGAACAACGACGAACAAAAACTTATAAAGTAATTAAAGAAAAACAGAAAATACATAGTATGTAAAACAATTAAATACAAAAATACAGAATAAATATATAATATAACAGCAAAATGCTAAAAAGTGACTGGTTGCAACCTAATATCGTTAGCAGTATTCTTAATGATGCGTAAATTAGAATTGAATATGTCAAAGAGATCAGAGTTCGCATTGTAGTGAGCTTGCATTTGTACTAGAGGTGACTGCACCAAAATATTTGATCTGGCTCTGTTAACATAAAACGTTTGTGAAGTACGAGAAGCAACACGTGGTACGTGGAGATTAAGAAGTTGCAATAACTCAGGAGTATTTACTTGATTGTTAATAATTTTAAATAAAAAGCATAAAGATTGAGTTATTCTACGACGCTGAAGACTTTGCATCTTAAATTTATCGAGAAGTAGCTCTTCAGAAAATCCCCTAGCAGGATAAATGCCAGTGGATTTAAAGTGCATACTTTTTAAAAACCGCCTCTGTACTGATTCCAAAACAGTTGTGTGATTTTGATAAATTGGAGACCAAACTATCGATGCATAATCGAGTTTGGGGAGAACAAGAGATGAATATAAAAATTTGCAAGTGTTAATATCGGTAAGTTCTTTCGCATTTCGTAAAATGAAACCTAGAGTACTAAACGCACCCGCAACGATATTAGTGATGTGTGGAACAAATGATAGTCTGCAGTCAAATATGACCCCCAGGTCCTTAACAGAGCTGGGGCGACAAATGGAAGTATTATGTATATGATAATCGTAGTGTGTTGGAGAAGGGCTTCTAGAAAAAGACATAACATTACATTTAGACGCATTTAGCTGCAAACAATTAGTGTCACACCATATACTGATTTTATTTAAATTTTCTTGAAGTCTAATGCAATCGGAGGGTGACTTAATTTCAAAAAATAATTTTAAATCGTCCGCATAAATTAGTGAATGAACATCTAGGTCATCAACAATATCATTAACGAATATCACAAACAGTAGCGGCCCTACAATTGAACCTTGAGGTACTCCGGATAACTGAGGAAAAGGGGTTGATTTAAAACCTCTAATTTGTGTATATTGCCATCGATCTGTAAAATAAGAGTTAAATAATTGTAACAGCGTAGGTGTGATTGAAATAGAACTGAGCTTATTCAGTAGAATTTTATGACTTAAGCGGTCAAAAGCTTTGGAAAAGTCAGTGTATATGACGTCGACTTGAGCATTTCTGTCTAATGCTTCACACAGGAATTGAGTGATATTAACAAGATTTGTTAAAGTAGATTTACCACTGATAAATCCGTGCTGTTGGGGAACTATGAATGGTGAAATGTGGGTGTAAAGGTGTTTGTTTATACATATCTCGAAAATTTTACTAAAGTTGGATATGATAGCAATAGGCCTATAGTTTTGGATAGAAGTTCGATTTTCTTTCTTAAACACAGGGACAATTTTAGAAACTTTCCATTGTGTGGGAAAGACCGAACTGGATAATATGCAGTTAAATAAAGTACACAGAGGAGTTGAAAATACGTGGGCACAATCTTTTATGAGAAATGCAGGAATATTATCTGGTCCCATCGTCATGTTCGGCTTAATCTTCCTTATGGCCTGTTCAATTTCAGATTTTGTAAAAGCGGGAATGTGCAATTGTTCGGCAATATATGTATTTAATTTGGGAGTGATATGGTCGGGAGGAGAAATATCGGTGTATGACTTTGAGAAGAAATCGGCAAATGATGAGGCAATATCCTGTGAAGTCTCTAGCTTTATATTATTATACGACATAGTTTCAGGAATAGAACAATTTGTTTTCTTGGAGTTTATGAACGACCAAAAGCTACGAGGATCTTGTTTAAGATTGAGTTCTAGTTGAGACACATAACGCTTGTATATTATTTGATTAAAGTATTTGAATTCTGAACGAATTCTCTTGAATTTAGTGTAATTTTGAATATTACGAGATTTTTTGTACGCGTTCCAAGCTCTATTTTTAGTATTTATTTTATAAGTCCGACTCTGCACTGCGAAAATAAATCAAGTCTGTTTGACCCATCAAAACTTGAATTTCTTATCAGTGGTTTTATTTTATTTATATTGTTCGAATAATTATTGGCATCTAAAATACCTGTTTACAGTAAATAATGGAGAGATCTTACTTTTTCGATGCTTTGGACGATTTATTTTCACTCACTAGTGCACTTGTACTTTTATTTACACACTGTGTTAACTTGGCGATTTATCTATTCGTAATTCCAATGGAAATTGGATTATTCACGGAACAGACGTTAATCAACCTCACAATTTGCCTACCAGGACCGTTCTTAGTTGAGCTAAGCTGGAGCATAAGATTTGTTGGTGCAACCAGGCTTTAAATGAAAAAAGTACGTATTATTACTGTTATGCCTAGTTGCACCAGCAGATCGTAAGCTCCAGCTTAGCTAAGCTTAGCTTATACTTGAATACTGGGGCCACACTAGCATCTGCTAATACCGTCATTATCACATTATTTGCATTACAAATATGTCAAATAATGCGATAATTAACGGCATTAGTAGACGCTAGTGTGGCACCAGCATAAGAATTTACATTTATATTTAAGCTTAAGGTACGTCTTAAGCTTAATATCTGTTGGCACAGCTAGGCATTAAAGTTATAAATATAAAGGTGCCGATTTTTTGTCCAGCAGTGTATTTACAGTTTGGCTTTTAGTAGAAATGCAGCAAGTATGTAAAATAGCTGCATAAAATAGGTGGATAATACAAAACCATTATTTGATTTTGTATATTTCAATATTTCTTCAAAAATGTAAACCACAGACAGAATATTTTAAACATAAAATAGATAAAAATGTAGCCAGTTGATCAAATTAAAGGATATAGGTATTGCTCAGTATAATACAAAAAGAAAGATCCGAATATTCCAGTCAAATGTCATGTCTGTTCTACTCTACGGATGTGTAACCTGGAAAGTGACAAAAACCCTTACAGAAAAACTGTAGGTCCTTGTTAGTAAATGAAATAAATATATAGGAGGGTAGAAAATGAAATAAATTTCAGAAAATGGGGTTGGATCGGTTAAACACTTCTAAAGAATAGCTCCAATATTGCAAAGACTGCCCTAGAATGGAATCTCTAAGAAAAACGAAAGAGAGAGAATAACGGTTCAAGGAAAGTCTTGCAAGGGTCATTATAGCTTATGAATTACATTAGTAATTCAGGAGAAGAGCTGATATTATAGCTAACAAAAATCAGGATAGGGTTTTTGCAATTGCAGAATTGGTAAATGCGCTTAAAACAAGGAGAATGTGCATTTAAGAGACGAAGTGAAAAGGACAACGAGCGAAAGAAGTAGATCATCATCATTCTCTTTGCCTTATCCCTATGCGGGATCGGCTTCCCTAATTGCATTTCTCCACACAATTTTCTCCTGGGTCATATCAATATTAATCCCCTTTACCAACATATCCAGCCTAATCGTCTCCCCTCACGTCTTCTTTGGTCTTCCTCTTCTACTCCTTCCAGGAATCTGCACTTCAGCTACTCTTCGTATTGGATAATTAACGTCTCGACGTTGAACATGACCAAACCATCTCAACCTATGCTCTCTCATTTTGGCATCGATTGGTGCCACACCTAGACTTCCCCTAATATACTCATTTTTAATTTTATCCTTTCCTGTCACTCCACTCATCCATCTAAGCATTCTCATCTCCGCCACATGCATTCGTTGTTCCTCTTTCTTTTTCACTGCCCAATATTTAGTTCGGTACATCATAGCCGGTCTTATGGCTGGTTTGTAGAATTTTCCTTTCAGCTTAATTGGAACTTTTCTGTCACACAACACACTACTCGCTTCTTTCCATTTCATCCATCCAGCCCTAATTCTACTGCATGCATCTCCATCTATTTCTCCATTACTCTGTAATACCGATCCTAGGTACTTAAAACTATTACTTTTCACAATCATTTCACCATCCAAATATACCATTTAATTTGTAGTAACTCCATCTTTAAATGAACATTCCAAATACTCTGTTTTGTCCTACTAAGTTTTAAACCTTTTTCCTCCAGGTCTCCACTGTTCCAGTTTTTGTTCTAAATATTTTTCACTATTTCCTATTACCACTGCATCATCAGTATACATTAGACACCATGGAATACTACCTTGCAGTTTCGCTGTTATCTGGTCCAAAACTAATGAGAATAAATAAGGACTAAACACCGAGATTTGGTGCAATACTACTTTCACCTGAACTTTATCAGTCTCTCCCACACTTGTCCTAACACTAGTTGTTACTCTCTCATACATATCTCTCACAATCTTTACATATTCGCCAGGGACTCCTTTCTTATTGAGTGCCCACCACAGAACCTCTCGAGGAACTCTATCATATGCTTTCTCAAGATCAATGAATACCATATGAGCGTTGGTCTCTTTATTCCTGTATTTTTCCATCAGTTGCCTTACAATGAAAATTGCATCTGTTGTTGATCTGCCCTGCATAAAGCCAAATTGATTATCGGATATTTCGGTTTCTTGACGGATCCGTCTATCAGTTACTCTCTCCCATATTTTCATGCAGTGGCTAAGTAGTTTTATAGCCCTGTAGCTTGTGCATTGTTGTATGTCTCCCTTGTTTTTGTAGACAGGTACTAATATACTGCTTCTCCATTCGTCTGGCATTTGTCCAACTTCGATAATTCTATTAAATAGACCTGCTAGTCCACTTGTTCCTGTCTCTCCCAATGCTCTCCATACTTCTCCAGGAATATCATCTGGTCCGACTGCTTTTCCTTTCTTTATTTTTTGAAGCGCTTGAGCCACTTCCTCGTTTGTTATTCTGGTAACCATTGCTGTTACTGTCTCCGTTAACTCCACAGGCTGTCTGTCAAATTCTTTCACATATTTTTCTACTATACAAACATATTTTTTCTACTATTCTTT
This sequence comes from Diabrotica virgifera virgifera, assembly GCF_917563875.1. NCBI lineage: Eukaryota > Metazoa > Arthropoda > Insecta > Coleoptera > Chrysomelidae > Diabrotica > Diabrotica virgifera. The sequence goes on from NC_065448.1 coordinate 86,503,807, forward strand.
CCCTGAATAGACCTTCCTTCTCATCTTTTAGCATCCACCACTTAATTTTTTGTGGTCTTCTCCGATATTTTTGTTTAGTTTCACTTTTTACTTCGATGTCCAGAACAAGCAGCTTATGTTGTTGGCTTACTGTCTCACTAACTATTACCTTGCAGTCCTTGCATTCACGTATGTCTTCTTTCCTTATCATAAAGTAGTCTATTTGGGATTGATGTTGTCCACTTTTGTACGTAATAAGTTGAGTTTCTCTCTTTTTAAAGAATGTGTTAACAATCACCATATCCAATGCTGTTGCTAATTCTAGCATGTCATCTTCAGCTTCATTTCTAGTTCCAAAGCCTAATCCTCCATGTATTGTTTCATATCCTGTCTTGGCTTGGCCCACATGTGCATTGAAATCACCTCCTATTATAACTTTCTCCTCTGCTGGAATATCACTCAGTACGCCTCCTAATTGGTCATAGAAAGCTCTTCTCTCATTCTCACCCAGACCTGTTTGAGGAGCATACACACACACACACAACATTCAATACCTCTTTATCAATTACAAATTTCACTGACATCATTCTATCACTCGTTCTTACAATTTCTAATACGTTATTTTTCATTTCACTATAAGCAATTATACCAACTCAATTTCTGGTGTTACTACTCCCTACATACCACAATTTATATCCATCACCTAGTTCTTTCGCCCCCTAGATTCTTGAATACAAGCAATTTGAACTCTTCTTCGTTTGAGCGCATCCACTAACTCCAGACTCTTACCTGTAAGACTACCAAGATTCCAAGACCCTATCCTGATTTTTCTAACCTGTAATGGTGTTCCCCCTGAGATAGTCCTCACCCGGAGATCCGAACGGAGGCTCATTTTACTTCCAAAACATTTTACCACAGGAGATGCCATCATTTCAGTATAAGTTTTTATTGCGTTTAGAGAAGGTCTTTTCATTATTATGGCCTGAAAAGATTTTTGGATATTTGATGCCTGAATGCCTTTTCTATCAGCACCATACCCTGCCCTGCACGTTTAGCCAATACACCACCAATGCAACCAAAGTGCACTATTACCCCACACCCGCCTGCATTTTTCTGTATAGGCCAGGATTCCTACTGTAAGGACTGCCCTATAAGCCAATGTATTGTTGCCCGTATCCTGCCACTAGGAGGCACGTACTTTATTCGGGATACTGGATTTAAAATTATAGTTACCAGTTACATTTCAACAGTTTTGAAAGGTAATTTCTGGTAAGTTTTGATTTGACACATTTTATTTGACAAAAATATTTGTGTTTTTATTTATTGTACATGTTACCATGGAAGTAAAAGGGCAACAAGAGTTCTGGCCATTTCTCCATGTAAAATCCCATAAGAAATCGCTAAGGTCCATTCTGCTCGTTTTTTGAGCGTTTTGTGGTGGAGGCGTGACTGCTAATCGGATCGTGACGTATGAGGGCTTGTTGGAAACGGGAGGGGGTAACGAATACGTTGAGACAAAAAACAAAGATGGCGGCATTGCCAAAACGGCATTACAGCATATCTTCGTTGCTATTGATCTGATTGTGACGGCTCCGAAAAAGAAGAAGAATTGACAAACAAAAAGAAGAAGAAGAATTGACAGTTGGCTTCTGTGTCGCCACCGCTTTCATTGGACACCCCATAGGATCCTGTACACCCATATAAAAAGCATGGAAAACGGAAAGTTTACCATGGACAGTAAAGTCCTTTGTGAACATTTAAGTCAAACTTGGACAAAAATTCAATACAAATTAAATGGGGTCAATTCTTCTGCCTTTTTATTTAAACCAAAATTCATTAGTTCAGTAATAATTTTACGTTTCTGAAGCATTTTTTCTTTGTATGATTTTCGTATGGTCATCCCACGTTCAGTTTTGTAAAATTGTCTTCTCTTTTCATTGGCTTTATCTTTTCTTCTAATACCTTCCTCACCTCTTTTATACTTGCAGGTTGATTTTACGTGTAGTTCATGCACTGAATCATATTTTTCTAGATTGCTAACGCCTCTGCTCGCTAGGGTAGAAATTTCATTACGTATACTTCGACAGAATTTTCCTCTCGAATGTAACCACTCTAATTTAAATACACTTCTCTCGTAATGGGAGTGAGGTTTACCTAAAAGTCCATCTCCATCTCGACGAAGGGGTTTTTGACCATCAGCACATGCAATGTATCTTAAAACACCAACACAATGATCCAAACAAATAATTTTTCTAAACGTAGTTTTTGGATGTAGTCTTTTCCCTGCACGTTGTATTTTCTTCTTATAAGCCAACATTGTAGATCCATTTGTAAAGTGAATTAATGAATGCAGATGTTCGTGTGCAGTACTTCCGTCGTCTGCTACTAAATGACAACGGCAAATGGAATACCATTTTACATTAGGAGCACATGCTAGAAGAGTAAAGTCACTCTCATTTAAGAGTAAATGATACCATTCTCTTGGTGACTCTTCGTAATCCTTTGCCATGTCCGCTGGCGAAAGAGCTTTAATACCACTGACACCCAAAAGAACCAGATAGTCACTTTTTGACAAAATAGACATATCTTAACTGGCTATTTAATAACAAAGAACTGAAATCTCAAAACTGTCTCACTAGACTAAGAGTCCTTACGAAGTTGTTAAATTTATCTACCAGTACAGCCTCCCCCACCCTAACTGATTATTTCACGCATGCGCTATTACCATGGTCAAAGTCTCGTTGAATTTGCTAATATGCAGAAAACGTGACGCCACGCTCAGATTTTTTTATTTCACGCATGCGCCATTAACAAGGGTAAAGTTCAAAAGATCGTTGTCTAGACTTGTTACTAACGATGCTCATTCAACAATTTGACTTGCTGTTCTGGCACACCCCCCCAAATCGCAACCCCACGTTAGGTTAGGCCAGGGTAGCAGAGGGTAGCAGAGAATGTTGTGGGTAACGCTGAGACATGCTGTGACGCTCTGCTACCCTCTGCTACCCTGGCCTAACCTAACGTGGGGTTGCGATTTGGGGGGGTGTGCCAGAACAGCAAGTCAAATTGTTGAATTAGCATCGTTAGTAACAAGTCTAAACAACGATCTTTTGAACTTTGCCCTTGTTAATAAGCATATTAGCAAACTCATATTAGCAAATTCAACGAGACTTTGACCATGGTAATAGCGCATGCGTGAAATAATCAGTTAGGGTGGGGGAGGCTGTACTGGTAGATAAATTTAACAACTTCGTAAGGACTCTTAGTCTAGTGAGACAGTTTTGAGATTTCAGTTCTTTGTTATTAAATAGCCAGTTAAGATATGTCTATTTTGTCAAAAAGTGACTATCTGGCTCTTTTGAGTGTCAGTGGTATTAAAGCTCTTTCGCCAGCGGACATGGCAAAGGATTACGAAGAGTCACCAAGAGAATGGTATCATTTACTCTTAAATGAGAGTGACTTTACTCTTCTAGCATGTGCTCCTAATGTAAAATGGTATTCCATTTGCCGTTGTCATTTAGTATCAGACGACGGAAGTACTGCACACAAACATCTGCATTCATTAATTCACTTTACAAATGGATCTACAATGTTGGCTTACAAGAAGAAAATACAACGTGCAGGGAAAAGACTACATCCAAAAACTACGTTTAGAAAAATTATTTGTTTGGATCATTGTGTTGGTGTTTTAAGATACATTTCATGTGCTGATGGTCAAAAACCCCTTCGTCGAGATGGAGAGGGACTTTTAGGTAAACCTCACTCCCATTACGAGAGAAGTGTATTTAAATTAGAGTGGTTACATTCGAGAGGAAAATTCTGTCGAAGTATACGTAATGAAATTTCTACCCTAGCGAGCACAGGCGTTAGCAATCTAGAAAAATATGCTTCAGTGCATGAACTACACGTAAAATTAACCTGCAAGTGTGAAAGAGGTGAGGAAGGTATTAGAAGAAAATATGAAGCCAATGAAAAGAGAAGACAATTTTACAAAACTGAACGTGGGATGACCATACGAAAATCATACAAAGAAAAAATGCTTCAGAAACGTAAAATTATTACTGAACTAAGGAATTTAGGTTTAAATAAAAAGGCAGAACTGCAAAGAAAAACTATCTTAAAATTACTGGAACTATTGTGATATCTTTAATAAATAATAAGTAACATCTTGATATTTTATTTCCTAACACAAAAACACTTTTTGAATGCAATTATCTTAGAAACTTTATTTAGAATAGTCCAGTCCAACCTAGACTGCATAATGTGTAACCAAGAATTGACCCCATTTAATTTGTATTGAATTTTTGTCCAAGTTTGACTTAAATGTTCACAAAGGACTTCACTGTCCATGGTAAACTTTCCGTTTTCCATGCTTTTTATATGGGTGTCCAGGATCCTATCACTATTATTTAATCCGAATGGCGCCAAATTCAAAAATGTCTATGTTTTTTCGAAATCCCTCTTTCAACCGAAATACCAACTACTGCAAGATGTAATAGCTCAAGTCAAAGGTATTGGGTACTTTAAATTCAAAGACAATGAAGAAATTATCAGTCCAGATGAAGCACAACCAAACTCAATTTTTTTATTTGACGATGTTGCATGTGATGGCCAACAGAAGATTCGCGAGTATTATTCCAGGTGCAGGCATAAAGATATTGATGCCGCTTATTTATGTCAAACATATTCAAAAATACCGAAACAGCTAATAAGAGACAATTGTAACATGATTGTATTATTCAAGCAGGACGAGATAAATTTGAAGCATATATTTGATGAACACGTATCGCCAGACATGTCGTTTGATGAATTTAAAAAAACGTGTTCAGAATGTTGGATGACAGACCGCTATGGTACTTTGGTCATTATGAAAGATTTTCCCCTTAACAATGACCGATACCGCAAAGGATTTGATAAATATATAAAATTGTAAGTTGATGTATTGTTTAGTCGTCAACAAGATGTCTTATGATGCGGTCGCCATTGCCATGCGCAAGAAGAAAATTGTCGAATTGGCTAGATCAATTCGCAAAAAATATTTGGCATTGAAATTAGGCAAGGCAGAACAAGATGAGTCACTAAATAAACTTTTTAAACCAATCTCGAAACCTCTCAAGGATATTGCGCAATCATCAAAAACGTTGCATCATGCTATCGATAACAAGTTTAGACAAGTTAAAAAAGAAGAAGAGGTGAAAAAGGAAGAGAAGAAGGAGGAGGAGGAGGATCAAACGGATAAAGAACATGGAGGTGATAATTATGATAACGATGTATTTCCCCCATTCCTCGATTTACATGACGTAGCATCAACCGATCAAAACATCGATTCATCAACCGATCAAAACATCGATCAAGATAACGACACCGAACAAGAAATGTTTGATCCTGATAATATTTCTGAAGATGCTTTCAACGAATATATGGAGCAATATCCCCGATGAGTCATGAGTATATAAAAGAATTTTGGAGGAAGTCTGATAAAATCGATAAAAACTATGGACCTATTTACAATGATTTGTTGGGCTGGACGTGGGGTAAACGACGAATAAAATTTAACAAAAACGGTGCTATAGAGGTTATGGATGACATCAAAAATGGTCAAGGAGGATCGGTGCAGGAGACGCCTGGCCTATATCACCTTATTTTCTATGATAATCCTGATCCTGAGTACTATAATGAAAAAGATAAAAATTTATACAAAACGTTATTAGAGAAAACCGAAGTTCATCTGGATTCAATAGGCCGCCTTAAAGGTTCAAGTGGAGACAAATATCATTATATTATTAAGCCACTGTTTAGACCTGCATCTACATCAACGACAGCAAAGAAACGGTCACAGTCTACATCAACGATAGCACAGAATCTGTCACAGTCTACATTAACGGTATCACAGAAGCAACCACCACATAGTCGTTTACCAACTTGTTCAACATCATCTCAATCAGCGTCTCCACAGCTATCGTCGCCAGCTGCATCCTCCAAAGGATCAGGGCTTATCGATGACTCTCGTTTGATTTACAGTGAAACACCTAGGGAATATATTTACTGGGACGACCCAAATTAATTGATGGAGCGTCTTCAACTCTTGGTGGCTTCGAAAGACGCCGGCAACACATCTCTCGACAACGAAATTGTAGCCATCATCAATGAACTAAAAGAAGCTAATATAATAGAGTAACTGGGAATGTCAATATAATTTCCATTATGAGTGTCGACAAATTCGGTCATCATTCTCGTGGTGGTGGTAGTGGTAGCGCTCAAAAGGTGACGCGAGTTACATTTCCACATACTTCTGACGGAAATATTAATGCCGAAAATGTGAAAATTTGCAATGTCAAGGATCCATCAGAAAATGGTGATGCTGCAACGAAAAAATACGTCGATGCACAAATAAATGAATTGCGTAACATACAGTCACCATTAATTCAAACACATGGTGAGTTGTTGCTGCAAAAAACTGGGGAGATAGAAGGTTTAGCCATCGGACTAAATGAAGTAAGAGAAGAGCTTCATAAAACTACAGTTCCACTTCTCGAGCAAAAGTTGCAGAAAATAATGAAAAATGATTTGAATACACTAAAAAAGGATACGGAGAATAATGTAAATAAGTTGTTGCAGCAAAAAACTAATGATATAAAGAATTTAACCATGGAACTAAACGAAGTAAGAAAAGAGCTTCATAAAACCACAGTTCCACTTCTCGAGCTAAAGTTGCAAAAAATATTCAAAGATGATTTGAATACACTAAAAAAGGATACGGATAAGAATATAAAATCGGCTGCAGAAACCATTGCACATCATGCGATATACGATATGAAGATGGAAAAGAAGATAAAAGAAATGAACGCGGCATTACAGGATGTAGTAGACAACCTTCATTCGATGAATATAGATACCCGCCTAACAGAAATTGAAAGTCGTTTATAAGAATGTCTAAAGAAAAGGAACAGGTGGTGTATGAGTTGCATAAACCAGCACGAAAAAACTATGCTCGTCGACGAGCAATAATCAAAGGAATCGATGACTTGTGGCAGATGGATTTGGCTGAAATGCGTCCTTATGCGCACCAAAATAAAAATTACAAACTAATACTAGTTGTAATTGATTGTTTTTCAAAATTTGTTTGGACGCGCCCTCTAAAGCAGTGGTTCCCAACCTTTTTCCCTCGAGGACCACAAGATCTATAAGAAAACGTCTGCGGACCACATGATTTTATAACTAGGTAAATTAAATTGAGAACTAGAGAAATATATTTTAAATCCTTTAATATACATTGTATTAAGAGTAAGTAATTAGAAAAAAAACATAGTTATAGTCTTAATATAGTTATAGAAACATTATAAATCTATTGTAAAACGCTTACAAAATATGACACTAAGTCTCTCAGTGACTTCCTTGGTTTTGCATTTTACTGGCAAGATCTTCGATATTTGGCTTCAAAGAGGTCAAACTCAACCTGAATGGAGCATCCAATTTCAACAAACTGTTACGATGCTTATTCTTAATAACATTTAGTGTTGAAAATGCTGTTTCACAAAGATATGTAGAATTGAAAGGAAGTAGAATTTTCAAGGCTTTTTGGCTGAGGGTTTGGTACTCATCAAGTAACTTGATCCAAAAGCTTGCAATATTGTCACATTGTATTTTGACAACTTCAAGCTGAGGATCAGAAGATATCTCAATAAGTTCTTCCTGTTCATTAAGTGTAAGATCAATATCCTTGAGTGGTAAAAAAGGATTTGCCACCCACAAGTTTTTAGAACTGACGTCAGAACTGGCAGGGAAATAGTTGTCAAAATACCCTTGAAGCGATGCTATGTAAGCCTTTACCAAAGATGACAACTGTTCTTTATTTATATTCATACCTTCCGTTTCTATTATAAATTCAGAAAACAGATTAAACATAGCAAAAGATCCTTTCTCTACTTCAGCTTGCCATAACTTTAACTTTTGTTTGAATGCAGCAATTTTTTTCCACAGATCGAATACTGTGTGTGAGGGCCCTTGAAGACCAAGATTCAGCACATTTATAATTTCAAATATATCAGTCAAAAAAGCAAGTTTAGCCACCCATTGTCCATCCCGAAACACAGCCGCTAGTTCTGGATTATTTTTGTCAAGGAACATACAAACCTCCTCTCTAAGTTCATAAAATCTGGCCAATACACGCCCTCGGGATAACCATCGTACTTCAGTGTGGAGGAGAAGTTTGGAATGAAGCGAGCTCATATCATCACAAAGCGTAGCAAACAATCTTGAATTAAGAGCTTTGCTCCGAATTAAATTCACAGCCTTTACAACTGTAAGGAGGACTTCATTGAGTTGAGGACTCAACTGTTTGGTAGATAGCATTTCTCTGTGAATAATGCAGTGTGTTATTTGTACTTCGGTTCCCGCTTCTTTCAGTACAAAACTTTTAAGGCCTTGTTTGGAGCCTGTCATAGCAGCCGCGCAGTCAGTACACAATCCAACACAGTCTTTCCAAGATAGTTTATGCAACTTTAAATACCCATCAACAGCATTAAAAATGTCCCAACCTTTTGTATGACCTGGCAGTTCAATAGATGTCATGTATTCTTCATTTAATTTCTTTTCTTCACGATCAATGTATTTTACATACACCAGTAAAATTGCTTTATTTGTAACATCGGTAGACTCATCTAATTGCAAAGAAAACCACTTAGATTGGTGAAGCTTTATTATGAGTTGGTTTTCAACATCTGCTGCCATCGATTCAACTCTTCTAGTAACTGTATTATTTGATAGAGCTATGTTTTTCATTTTTTTAGCTGACTCTTCACCAAGTACTTCTTTAGTGGCTTCAAAAATACAGGGTAAAATTAAATCTTCTCCTATTGTAAATGTTTTTTTTTTGCTTTTGCTATTTTCAATGAAATTAAAAAAGATGCTTTTAAAGCAGCCTTATCCTGAGAAGAATACTGTTTCATTACTTGTTTTGCATTTTTAAGCTGAGTTTCCTTGCGCTTGAAAAAATCCAATGGTTTTTGAACAAGTTCTTTGTGTTTTGTCTCAAAATGACGCATGAGTTTGGCCGGTTTCATAGCTTCATTGCATAAAACCTCTGAACATACAACACACTGAGGCAAATGAACATCTCCATCTTCTTTAAAAGTAAATCCATATTTTAAGTATTCTGGGCTGTACTTACGATTGGCTGGTTTTCTACTTTTAGGTTCACTTGAAACAAACCTATCACTAACACTCGTACTAGCACTAGGTCCGGGTTCACTTTCATCATGTGCTCTTTTTAAAAACTTAAACAAATTCACTTGCTTACTCATTGCAGTCTCTCACTCTGTACATACGGTACGTGACACTAGACACTACGACAGACAAATGGCCATGGAACTCAGGAGAAGGTAGACAATGCTGGGCGGGGGTGCGGCTACACAGCGGCGGAGGGGAATGACCGAGCTTGAGAGTGGTGGAAGCATGTGTCCGCCCGCCTCGCAGTGACTATTAATAGCCTACCCTCTCCGCGCTCGCGCTGTGCCACTGTCACTCCACGCCTAACATCAGAAATAAAAACAGCATTACTCATGTGGCATACTTTCATAACAAACGTATCTCCGAGGATGAATGTCTCATTATATAGCCAGTAAAAACATTGTTATACTCGTATTGATGAAGAAAACCGTGAATTATAAGACGTACTCTGAAACAGCCCGCGGACCACACGTAAACTCGGCGCGGACCACGGGTTGGGAACCACTGCTCTAAAGAACAAAACAGGTGAGGAAATCACTCGGGCATTTTCGGATATTCTCGCCCATACTCAACGAGTTCCGAAAAACCTACAATCTGATCAGGGAACCGAATTTTACAACAGAAAATTTCAAAATTTAATGAAAAAACACGAAATTAATCATTACAGCACCTACACGGTTAAGAAGGCTGCCATTTGTGAAAGAGTTATTACAACGTTGAAAGCAAAGTTGTTCAAGTATTTCAGTTTACATGGATCATATAAATGGCTAGATGCACTACCTACAGTCACTGAGGAATACAACAATACAAAGCACAGTAAAACAGGATACAAGCCATCTCATATCAACAAATCCAACGAAAAAGCCATTTTAAACAAAAGTTATAGTCATTTAAAGATTGCCGGTCCACGAAGATTTAAAGTTGGCGACATTGTACGTATATCAAAGGCAAAACATTTCTTTGAAAAGGCCTACACGCCCAATTGGACTACAGAATTATTTAGAATTGTACAAGTTAAGATAACGAATCCTATAACGTATTTGCTCGAAGACATGCAAGGTACACCGATTAGCGGCGGGTTTTACGAAGAAGAATTACAGAAAACAAAAAATCCCGACATTTACTTGGTTGAAAAAGTACTTAGACGAAAAGGCAATAAAATGTATGTTAAATGGTTAGGATTGGATAGCAAACACAACAGTTGGATTACTAGTTCAGATGTAGTTTAAAGATCTATATTTCGATACGCCGCGTAGACATACATTTTTTAGAAAATGCTGACAATTACACGCAAAGAGTGGGGGATTGAAAAAGTATAAATTCTCTCAGCAACCACCCGTCACATTGGTCATTCTCGATCCGGTCGTCGAAGAGTAAGGTCACTGCTAGCACACCCCACTCTTACCGACGAACAGCGAGAAGCCTGAGAGCACCAAGTGCTGAAGAAGCGGCGCACGGTTAGCCCTAAGCGATTAGTTTGGACTCAGTGTGAAAAACCAACGACGCTTGGCCGTGTAAACCAAAAAGGTAGACGGATTGCGGGGTTTCAGAGGAATACTCTGGCCCTGGGCTCGAGCGAGTTCGCTCGCCCCGAACTCTACCTAGTGTTCACATACGGCTCCAAGAACAAGTGCGAGTAAGGGGGCCAAACTAACCGCGAAAAAGGCTTACAACGAGGCACCCACCAGCAGCAGGGTAAAGTGCACCCATCAGGTAGATATAGTCACTGTCTAACGCCGGAAAAGCACGGAGGGGTGGACAAGCCACCTTTATCCCTGGGGTTTACCCCCCAGAACACCTTGAGGCTGAGGTGCCCTCCGATCGCTAGACTTGCATCCTCCCAATTGTCATGCCTTCATCAGTAAGGTCCGTCAGTTCCACCCGGTCGCTTCGTCCTCGGACGACGACCTCGACAAGCGTTGCCACCACCACTACCACCACTACAGCCACCACTACAGCCAACCAGTTTGCTTCCTTGCAACAGGAAGGCACTGTACCCCCATCCAGAGGCTACAACCGTCTAACGGCGGAGCTGGACCTCGAGACGCTTAGCGCGGAGATGCAAATCGTCCGCGATAAGTATCGCGAGGCCTACCTCCGCATCGAGCGGAACGACGCCTCCAACCCCCTTCTGCAGCGATATGCACACGATTTTCCGCCTCTAACACCAGCACAGGCTGGTCCTCAGCGTCAGAGCGCTCGGAATAGGCAGGGCGCTATACCAAAAATTCCAACCCAACCGTCTAAACAAGCACCCCAACAATCTCAACAACAACCCACGCAACAGCAACCCTCTCAACAACAAGCATCCATCAGCGCTTCTAACAATCCTGAACCCAACGATTTCGTCTTCCAAAGAAGACAACTAAGACAAATGTCTTATGCCAACGCCGCAGCCAATCCACGCCCCAAAACTCAAGCCAGAAACCAAAATGTCATAAACGCCATAAACGATCCTACACTGTCCGAATATCTTATCAAAGATCTCCCAAAAGATCTGTGTAACAAACGCACCTTCTTTCGGCAAATAAATGCCACCACTCTCTTAGCCAACAAAATCCATTCTTGCAAAGTACTCTCTCATGGCATCGCACACCTTCGACTTTTCAATCCGATAAATGCAGGGGATATAGAAAAAGCTATCCACACAGCAACTGGCCAAACCATGGTTACGGTTCACAGCCGTAGCAGAAATGCTAACACTTCCACTAAAGAGCCCACCTACCTCCTCTGCATTACTGGTATCGACGTGGATTACTCCGAGCAGGAGGTCACCGACTTGCTCACAGAACAACAATTCCCAGTCGAAAGACTGTGGAGAGTCAAAGCCTACAAAACAGGCAAGGACTCTAAAGTGATCAAGGTGGGGACCAAATCCTTGGAGAAATTCACGTCAGCATTGAGCCGAGGCATAACTCTCGACGGTGAAATTTACAATGCCGAACTTCCACATGGCTCCGACCCTACAATCCCCACCCCAAAATATTGCAGCAAATGCTGCATTAACGGACACTCCATCGACGAATGCCCTCAAAAAGCATTCGTCTGCCCCCACTGCGGCGGCAACCACAAATCCAGCGCCTGCACCAAACAGCAGGAACCCAAATGCCCGAATTGCGGCGGTGACCACCCCGCATACTCCAACAAGTGTCCACAAAGACACACCATCCCCTCCGCCCAACACGAAATACAGCCACTAACGATCGAAAGATCATTCCCCCCTTTCGAACTCCCAACAGAAACAAAGAACATCCTGTCGATTCAAACTGCTCTGTTGCTGAACTTGTTGCCTGAACTTCGCGAACATATCGCTGCAATCACGGCTAATTTACTCTCCACTCGTCAGTGGTCTACGGGTACGGGAGTAATGTCACGGTGACATTCCGCTCCAACCACTAAAACCCTCCCTTTATGGATTTCACCCTAGGCACAGTCAACTGTCAGGGTCTCTCCAAAAAGAGACCCCTCATCAAGAATATCCTGTCGAAGCACAACATCCAGATCCTCGCACTCACAGATACTCTGTCGAAAAGCGATCCACACTTCGCAGGATATTCGATCATCCATCGAAGCCGCTGTCAGGTTTCACGTGGGAATGGTATTCTCGTGAAACACGGAATACCGCACACCACACACACATTCCCACAAAATTTTCGTCCACCTGATGTGGACTTCCTGGCAATTGACGTGCATATCCCCAATAACGAAACCCTCACGATAGTCTCTTACTACAAACACCCGAGTCAGCCACTCAGCAGGCACTTGCTTGAGTATTTTTCAACGCTTAGCAAGGCCGTGCTGATGGGTGACCTAAATTGTAGACACACTCAGTTTGGTGATCACCGTTTAAACCCAGAAGGCATCCGCCTCACGGATTATCTACTAGACCTTCCCATTTCAAGAATCACCAACACTGAATTCACGTTTTTGAACGCCAATGGGGCCTCTATTGTCGACCACATCCTAGTTACTAGTAACATTCTGGATCGGTTCGGGGATAGATGCCACATAGGCGATTCAATAACGTCAGACCACTTACCTCTTCTTGTCGACACCGACATACTCCAATTCCATACTCCATTCCAAAACAACCAAACCCTCCAAGATCTATAAGAGACTATCGTCACGCTAACTGGACTGAATTCCAAAACTTCATCACACAAAATCTCCCTATGTTAGGCGAACTCGATACTAACGATAGTATCGACACCAGTGCAACCGAAATCGAGAACCTCATCACTGAGGCGATCACGCACGCAATTCCACTCAAACAAATAACCTATACATCACCGGCACTTCCACAATACATCATTGCCAAAATCCAACAAAAACGACGTCTTCTACGTCAATACAAGGCCAACAGAAACCCACTAATCAAAACAGAGTACAACCGGATCTGTGCCAGGATAAAGAGGGAGATATCTGTCCTAACGGCTCGCCGGTGGGAAGATGCTACCTCAAAACTGGACTACAGAGACGGAGGTAAATTCTGGCAAAAATTCAAAGTCCTAACAAAACAAAAACTATCTCAACCATCCCATCTGTTGGCAGGGGCGTAACAGAGGGCCCCGCAGCATGAAGCTTGCGGGGGGGCCCCAATCGCTTAAGGTCCCCATCTTGTCATCTGATATTATGTAAAAATCTGTTATTGTTATATTATTTTTACGTTGTCTGTTTAAATTTAAAAAGGTAAAAATTTCTAACTACACGTATTTGCCAAGTAAATCATCTCATAATATCTAGAAACTTAATCCCTTCCGGCCTACCGAAATTTTATGGCAGCGACAATAAACTATATAATGATTTGTACGTGACTATTGAAAGATATTAGAATTGCAATTTGCCGAATTTAAGAACAATATTTTTAAATCTAAAAATGGGTTTTCTTTCTCTCTGTTCTTTACCTACTTTTATTATTTCGATACAATATTATCGCCAGTAATTTCATATTGGTTGTTTGCATTGAATGTTATTTATGTTTGTGTTGTTTTACGGTTATAGTTGCATCAGTTTGGTACGCATTTATTTAACACTTATTGATGACTTTTCTTGTGTAATCATTGGACAATCTCTCAACAGATAAACGGTAAGATAAGGAAATTATAACACTTACGCTTTAGGGAAGTCAATGTAGAAAATCTTGCATTGTTTCGGTTTCGGAAAAAATCAAACAAGCTTATATTTTTCTAAAACATTTTTTGTTAGTTTATATATCTTATCTTAAAGTGAAAAGTTCTACTCACAGATGCCTCTAATTGTTTATTAATTCTTTAAACAATAAAACTGTTTTATATTAAATGATTTTAAAAGATATCGGTGAATTCATCATTTTACTTTGTTCAAAAATGTTTCTATTTGCTTTTTGATTATGCTGAATTCGAATATGTCATTAAATCAGGGCCATAAGTACGATGTTGGGGGCCCCGGGGCAAACGTGATCTGAGGGCCCCCTACCGGGGGGTCTGGGGTTAATCACCCAGCAGAAGGAGTCCGGGAAAATTGATATTTAACCACTTGAAAACGCATTTTAATGTACTCCATGACTGAAGTTTCCTGTACCTACCTACATATTGCTATTTTAGTTGACCAACACAAAAAAAAATTGAAATCACATTATTTTAAGCTAAATATTTACCATCAGTATAACATCTTTTCTGTTTTCATAAAAAATATACTACATATAATGTTACTTACATTCATCGGCTATAATGTAGGTTTTTAATCGCGTTATATTGCCTATAGGCCCTTCGCCGGGAGTCCCGAGGCACTGCCCCGGTTGCCCCAATGGTAGTTACGGCCCTGTCAGACACTACAATTTGAAAATTCAAAATAAATTTTTTTGAGCACTTATACAGTATGTCTGCGTGGCTTCGAACCATATGGGAAACATTTTTATTATCAATTTTACGAAAAAAGTTATTCTTCATGAAATGTTCTGAATGGTCTTAAATCTGAGATACAAAATAAGCCAGATAAACCATCAGATATCAAAGCTTATCAATTTTATACGGGGTAAGTCAAAAAATAGGAATTTAACTCAAGGATAAAGTACTTTTATATTTAACAATATACGATTTTAATTTTAATATGTAATTACATCCTTGTAAATAAAAAATTTATTTTTCCAAATATTTCTCAAATTACCGATAACCAACATCATTTTATTACAATTATAATAACTATTTTGTTATTAATTTTTTAATTTTACGAAAAAATTCTTTATAAAATTCTTATCAGATTCTTTATAAAAAGCTCTGCATTATCTCAAAACGAAGATTCAATCGTAATATATCACATTTTACCAACTTTATACGACGTATGTCGAAAAATATGAATTTCTCTCTAAGAGTTAAGTACCTTTATAGTTCACAATATTTCAACTGGAATGATATAATTGCATATTTAAACATAGTTTTTAATTGCGAACAACTTTTTATAATAAAATTCTTCAATATTGTAAAATATAAAGGTGGTATAGGTATGTACTATTGAGCAAAATTAATATTTTTTGATAGACCTAGTATAAAATCAATAAAATTTAATATCTGATTATTGCAACTTAAGTTTTATACCATGCAGAGCATTTTGTGAAGAATAACTTTTTTTCGTAATATAGATATGTAATAAAAAAGTTTCCCATAGGTTCCAAGCTACGCAAACACACTGTATAAGAAATCAAGAAAGAATTGTTTTAACATTTACTATTTTTAAAGCTGGTTATTAAATGTATTGTAGGTAAGTTGTACATAAAACAACAAAAGAAGTTGTTTATTTGGAATGGGTCTGTATATTGTATACCAATAAAGATGAGAAATGTAAGTTGTTATGATGAACAGTGAATGACAACGCTAACACGAAAAAGTTTTTGTTAAGTAAGTCGTATTTAGTAATTGTTTAACGCGGGAGCAGTCGCGCTCACTTCTGTCACGTAAGCAGTCGCGCGTAGAACAAAATCTAACAATACGAATTTAAAACAAAGTTCAATTTTATAATATTTTTGTTTGCTTGTTATGTTAAAAATATCTATTTCTAACAATTTAAAACTAATTGGGTCCCACCAAAGCCATAAATTCCACAAAAAAAAATAAAAATGAAATTAAAAAATTAAAAGAAAATCCTACGCATTACTACAATCTTCTTCGAGGCACTTACAAGTGGAAAGTTATGTTGCAAAATTTTTCATTAAGTTATCACGGAAAATGATAAAAAGTTGGATTTTTTCTAACGGCGCGACTGCTCCCGGGTTAAAAGGGGCCCCATTTCAAATTCTGCGGGGGGGCCCCTACGGAGTTTGTTACGCCACTGTCTGTTGGTCAACAATCACATAGTCAATTCCCCAGAAGGGAAAGCCGAAGCATTCAGAAATTCGCTTCAAAACAATTTTCAAACTCCAGATAACCCGAACTTTGATCGCATATTTAAATTCAACACAGAATACATTGTAAATGTTACTCTCAACCACTACATTCCAGTCTATGATCCTATCATGGACCCCCTCACAGACAGGGAAACGGAGAGCTTTTGCCAAATCGGCAAAAACAGCGCTCCCGGACCTGATGGCATCAACCGAAGGTGCCTCAAAAAACTCCCAGAGAGTATCATTCCTCTTCTAACTAAAATATTCAATGCATGTCTCAAAAACAGCCACTTTCCTACTCCTTGGAAGGTGGCCAACACCATCATGCTTTTGAAAAAAGGCAAACCCCCAACCGACGTGGAATCCTATAGACCAATTTCATTAATCAATACTCTGGGTAAAGTTCTTGAGCCAATCCTAAAAGAGAGGCTCAATGACTTTCTCGAAAACCACAATATCATACCAAAATTCCAATACGGATTCCAGTCAGGTAAATCTACTAAACATGCATTAATAGATTTCACTACCAAAGTTACTCAAACCATCAACGATGGTTCATTCGCCATAGCCACATTTCTGGATGTGCAGAAGGCTTTCGACCAGGTCTGGCACGACGGGCTTGTTCGGAAACTTCTGGACATCGGGCTACCATTGCAATTTACCAAAATTGTACACTCCTACCTCCACAACCGTACTGTCAGAGTTAAAATAGGCGATCAAAAGTCCACCCCCTTCACTCCACAAGCTGGAGTTCCCCAGGGTTCAGTCCTAGCACCGCTGTTGTACATCATCTACAACAGCGACATCACTAACCAAAATATCCCAGGTACTCGGCTGTTTCTCTATGCAGACGACACGACTCTGCTCTCAACAACCTCTCGATACAACCCAAGACTCCTCTTCAGAAGAGTCCAGGCTCTGTTGGACGGCGTCGGCGAATGGTGTTGTAAGTGGAGAGTCACGCTGAACGCGAACAAAACAACAACAATTGTGTTTCGCGCCCCTTCTGTGTCAAATAGAATCATACGCAATGAAGACGACCAATATCCACTGAGACTGTTGGGAGAAAGGCTTGTTGTTAGCCCGACTGCGAACTATTTGGGAGTACTGTTCACCAGGACTCTCAACTGGGACGCAGATCTAAAGGCAAGTTTAGATAGGGTAAGGAACAGGGCCAGACTTCTCAACGCTCTCTCGGGAAAAATTGGCAAGACACACAAGAAGACTCTCATTCACACTTACAAGACCTTTATTCGACCCGTCATGGAGTACAAATCATGTATCTACTCTCTTTGTTCAAGACAAAAACAAGAGAGGTTGTTGAGAACAGAACGTAGAATCTTGCGTAGATGCAACTATGAGCACTGGCGATATCCCTCAAACGAAATCCATAACATCTCGAACACCCCCAAAATCACCGAGAGAATAAACTCTCTGAACAGGAACTTCACAATCAAAGTAATCAACGGCCCCCCTTCCGACACACAAGAATCTCTCAAATGTTCCTGTTCATCTTCAGGCCACGTACTCCACCGAAAGCCCAAACGCAAAAAGATTCATGTACCGTCCGCTCTAATGCAAACATGCATTGACGAACTCCCGGTGGAGTACGAAAACATCCTTGAGGCTACCCCGTTAGCCTACCGTACCCACCTCTAACATTTCCTCTTCCCTACCCCGAACAGGGAGAAGTTGGTTTTTTGCGGTTTCCCAACTTCATTGCACAATTATACCTGTTCGTCCCAAGAAAATAGCCGCAACTATTTTCTCCACTCGAACGCACACTGTCCACGCTGCACTCAAAGCCACCTCCTGACCGCCGACGAGGGACGCAGGTTCGCCTGTCGTTGTACAATGGTTTCTAGGGAGACTGGTCGAGAGCAAAGCACGGACAGTACACGTAAATGTCTATGGAACCAACAACAATCCATCAAACTTTCTTCTCTGTTGACTTCTGGCCTTCTGGACACCACCGTCCGGCATAACCCAGGATCCAAGAACACCAGGACACGGCGCTTGCCCCAGTGTGTTTTTCGGACTGTTTGCTTTTGCTGCCAACACAATACATTCACCTCAAACCCTGAAGAGGACAAAATCCTAAACGGGGAAGCACATTGAACGCATTTCTTCTAAACATTATCTAGACAAGCAAATCAAACAATGTGGCTGACCCGTCACATTCAGTTTGAGTTTCTTCAACCGACTTGTGTATTCAGTTACAACAGCAGTACTATGGCTTCTCAAGATAGCGGATGCGAAAGTGAAGAGACAATTATCTACGACGCTGAATTAGATCGAGTACTGAAAAAATATGAAGAAGCTGCCAAAGATGAACCATATTATCTATTGGAAACTACCTATCCAATAGGATGTTTTCACATAAAAATTGGTCTATCTCCAGCTCGACAATTTTCTCCATCCATTATTCTGTACCAACATGTAAATGTACAAGAATCAGTTTAAACACATTCGAGTGGACTACCCTAATTGAGATGTTTATACAAATTATGGAAGAATTTTTCATATCACCTTTGCCGACCTATGCCGATGAGTATGATCCAATCGAATTTGAGTGTGGTGATTTCTGCAAACTAAGACAATTGGTAATGGAAAATGTAAAGTTCCTGATTATCGAGAAACACGGAATCGAATATTATTTATGTGAAGATGATGTAAGCCAGATCCTGAGAGCAAACATTGATTTAGTGTCTCAACAGTGTCGTTATTGGACAATTTACAGTTTTTTTCGTATTATAGAAATGTTGTATAGTTTATTCAACAAAATTGTCATAAGAGTAACAGTTTATATAGTCGACTTCACGCTTTAACTGCGTTTTGTGGGATTTTTCCAGATACTTTGTTAAGTCAAGCTTTGAATGAATATGTATGGTATTATAGCAATAAAGTTGTAAATGATTTGGATAATTGTTAATAAATAATATTAATAAAATATGTTGTCTTTTATTTTTTGACTTTAGAGAGTGTAACAGAGGTTATCAGAGGTCAGCAGAGGGTCGCAGAGCGCAGCAGAGGGTAGCAGAGCGCAGCAGAGGATAGCAAGTCGAATGTCCCGTCCTGTGCCACATAAATGTCACGTTCTGCGTCGAATGTCACGTCATTCAGGTCACGTCATCCACGTCACGTCATTCACGTCCTACGTCAAATGTCACGTTCTGCGTCGAATGGCACGTCATTCACGTCATATTTCACGTCAAATGTCACGTTCTGTGTCGAATGTCACGTCCTGCGTCAAATGTCGGACGGAAAACTGAACAATGTCACATATCTACGTCAAATGTCACGCCATACGTCAAATATCACGTTCTGTTAGGCACTATACGGAAAAGAAGAATAATTGACAAACGAAAAGAAGAAGAAGAATTGACAGTTGGCATCTGTATCGAATGTCACGTCCTACGTCGAATGTCACGCCATACGTCAAATGTCACGTTCTGTTAGGCACTATACGGAAAAGAAGAAGAATTGACAGTTAATATTGAACGTTGACAGAAGATTTGACAGTTGGATTCTGTGTCGCCACCGCTTTCATTTGACACCCCATACGTCAAAATCGGACCAATAGCAACGAAGATATGCTGTAATGCCGTTTTGGCACTGCCGCTATCTTTGTTTTTTGTCTCAACTTATTCGTTACCCCCTCCCCGTTCCGACGAGCCCTCTTATGCTAAAATCAGATCAATATCAACGGAGATACGTGATAATGCCATTTTAGCAATGCCGCCATCTTTGTTTTTTTTATCTTAACGTATTCGTTACCCCCTCCCGTTTCCAATAAGCCCTCATACGTCACGATCCGATTAGCAGTCACGCCTCCACCACAAAACGCTCAAAAAACGAGCAGAATGGACCTTAGCGATTTTATTCGTTTTCCCATAAGAAATAACATGGGGCGCCTCCACCAAATAGCCCGTTCGCCTGTTGCCCTTTTACTCATGGAAACCGCGATTCTACGTATGGAACCCGTGAGAAAAAATATATCTCACTGCAATGGCCGACTTTTCTCACAGCCTGAGAAATTCGTTTTGAATATATGTAAGTAGTGAGAGAAGTTGCACATTGTATAACATCCATAGAAAATCTTATTTTATTTAGAATGTCCCAAAGAATCTAGAAAATAGTTATTTTCCTAACTAGTGCGGAAAGTGATACTGCCGTTGAACCGAACGACGCGATAGCGGAGTTCAGTTTAACGTTCAGATAACGGAGCACAGTCGAGTGCGGGGAAGACACTTTCCACATGAGTTAGGAACAATATTTTTCTAGGGCCGTACGTTTGGAAAAAAGCCATAAAAAATAGTTATATCAATTTTAATTTAGGAGTGAAAACACACAAATTAATTCTTTGACAAGGTTGTCAAAACCAAACTTTCAATATAACGTCGGTTACCACGACGACGATATTGGTTTCCATGACGACGATTCAAAACCATTGTAATTGTCTACTGATCTAACTTTTAAAAATATATGTCAAAATAATTTTATTTCACCGAATCATCTCGCTAATTTCATTAAAACATGAACACAATAAGATAAATTTGAAATAACTTAGTAAATAATATCTAAATATTAGTTTATTGCATGTATTATAATATATTATAATGCCATATTACAAGGTATTTTACTTTCCCGCACAGCGAGAAATTTACTTTCACGCAAGCCGTTCGGGAAAGTGTAACTTTCGGAAACGAAATGCGTGCGGGAAATGTCTCTTTTAGCACGGCCGTAGACAAAATATTTTTTCTACGAGCGTGCAAAAGTGTCTATTTCGCGCACGCGTTTTAGTTTAAAAAGTTTTACTTTTCCGCACGCCTGTAGATATTTTAATTTGGCCTTAAAATAATTATAAAACATGCAATAAACTAATATTTATATATTATTTACTATTTTATTTCAAATGTATCTTATTGTGTTATTGTTTTAATGAAATTAACGCGACAATTCGATGAAATAAAATTATTTTGACATAATATTCGAAAATCAAATCGGTAGACAATAACAGTCGTTTTGAATCATCGTCATGGAAACCAAGATCGTCCTCATGCTAACTAATTATATTGAAAGTTTGGTATTGACAACCTTGTCAAAGAATTAATTTGTGTATGTATTTTCATATTAATTAAATTAATTGATTAAGATTTGGTCATTTTTTAAATACTCGTAGAAAAAATATTGTTCCTAACTCTTGCAGAAAGTCTCTTTTCCGCACTCGACTGCTTGCCGAACTCCCGGTTTGCGTCGTTCGGCAAACTGCAGTCGCGTGCGGAAAAGTATGACTTTCTGCACTTGTTAGGAAAATAACTATTTCGGAGGAAACTAGGAAATTTTTAAAAATAGTGCGCGCCGCACCGGCAAAGAAACCGGATGGACACGCATAATTAACAATTAAAAAACTACGGTCCAAATTGAAGTTAGACCCGATCAATCTTCGGAATCTTGAAAAGGAATGTTTAAACTTTAATCCAAGTTATTGGCACCCTTAAAAATACTAATTTAAATATGAGTTTTTAAGCCTCGAAAATGCGTATTTTCGCATTTTTTAGATTTTAAATCGCCTGTAACTCGAAAAATGTCAATTTTTGAGAAAAATCACAAGATACCTTTCTTGTTTAGAATGACTCAAAAAACCTTAAAATATATTTTTTGGAGGAAAAAAAGGTGATCTTATGTATTTGTTAAAAAAATGTTTAAACAATTTCTGCCCAAAAATTCCGTCCGGCACCCTTCAGATTAGTTTAAAGGGGACATTTTCAACGAAAACATTTCATTTATAAATTCGCAAAAGTGTGTGTTATTGCGTTGCCGCTCCTGCAATATTCAGATCAGATTTATCGATGGATTCTTATGTAGTTTTTTCTTCTGAATCCACATCTGAAAACGGCATTTCGATATTTTTAACCGTCTTCGAGATAATCGACCTCAAAATCTAAAATGTGACGTCACAATCGGTTTATTTTCTACCGACACACTACACGGCCAGCTGAAATCGTTGCTATGAAGTAGGCTAGTTTTTAAATCTCGATTTGTTAAGCAAAGC
Organism: Diabrotica virgifera virgifera; assembly: GCF_917563875.1. Lineage (NCBI taxonomy): Eukaryota > Metazoa > Arthropoda > Insecta > Coleoptera > Chrysomelidae > Diabrotica > Diabrotica virgifera. The sequence goes on from NC_065448.1 coordinate 86,526,423, forward strand.
ATGGGTTATTTACATTTGAGTTTGACACTTCGTGAATGTCAAACTAAATTTTAAATTAAGTATTAATTAAACATCAATGACATTTGATAGTGAATTTAATTATTATATAAAATAAATATGATGTTCAAAAATACAATTTGAGTATAATATTTTAAAAGCAATAATTTATTAACAGTTTTAAAAAGGTTTATACAGTCGAACCCGCTTATTAGAATACCAGTTAAAGGAATATCCCGGTTTAGTGAATAAAAATTTGAGGTCCCAAAACTTTTTTACAATGCACATATGATCGGTTATTAGAATATCCATGTTATAGGAATACTTTTGCTTGGCACGAAGGCTATTCCAATAAGCGGGTTTGACTGTACCAGTATACGGCCTCCCCTTTATGATTAATGGACTGTTCCATTTGCTATGAAATTAAAATACACCTAGTAGTGTAGGAAACAAAGGTTGAACCTTGCAAAATGGACACATGTCCGGTTTTATTTTTTTTCTGGTATATCAAGGGGTGCTTATTATAAGACTAACTTTTTCTGAAAAAATTTCGCCCCGGAACCCCCATTTTCACCCCTTTAAAAGGGGTAATTTGTGGTTTTTGCGGAACGTAGCCCTTCCTGTACCATTTACAAAAAATTTCTTTTATAGAAATATGAAGAGGACTATATTTTCTACGATTTATTTCGTAACAGCATCTGTCTATCATCCACCGTTTAGCGGGGGTGGCGCCCCAAAGTTGACAAGTTTTTAAAAAAGATGTTATTAAAAATATATATTATTCCCTAACTGTAACATAAATTAAGAAGAAATCCTGCGGCAATTATTCAAAAAAAATTGATTGATTTTCTGGTATAGGTTTCACTTAAGGGCAATTGCCCTTTTTTTAATTACAGGGTGTTATATTTTAAAAAACCCCTTTTTATACCATCTGAACCGTTTATGCTAGAGTAAAAAGACTTTCAGCGATTACCCATGTACTAGTGCTGTTTAAAAATTTGTAAAACGAACCCCCATTTTTTCCCCGGAACCACCCAAAAAAAGAAGAATTAATAAATAAAGTCATTTTCTTGGAATCCTTCACACACAATGCCCTTTATTAATATGCTTCATATATAATTTTGTGCACGTTATTATTACTCATGCATGACCACCAGAAGCGATTTCCTAGTGCAACCCCTGTAGCCGAAAAAAGTAAATAAAATGGGGGTTGAAATTTTTGTGTTTGTTTTTTGCTTTTTGATCCATATGGGCATATGCTTCATCAATAGTGCTTTTCAAAAATATATATGGTTATTGCAACATCCCTGCGGAAACCACCCCTATCCTTGAAAATATACTGCAGAAACTACCCCTATCCCTTGGCGAGAATGTTTTTACGATTTTCTCATTACCTATGCATTCTTTTTAAACAAAACTTATACAAGGTTAAAGACCACTATTTACTCTAAAAATTAGGTCCTATTCATTTTTTTCGTATAAGCAACCGTTACGGCACAATGGCGCCGTAAACCTCATATATGCTTTGGCGGGCTCCAGTTTTTGTTTTTTTTTCGTCATCTGTTCGTTTTATTGATAAAGTACTTATGTAAAATAAAACAACACAGTGTAACCTACAAATTATGACTTATGCACATTTTACAATCTTTGCGCCCCAAAGACACAGTGGTGGCCCAAAATAAATTTTTGCATATTTTCGCCACCTACACGCATTTTATTGCATTAATGCTACCTTAATAGCACAATATTAATATTTACCCTTAGGTGGTCGCTAAGCAGTGGCGGATCCAGGGAGGGGTGATCACCTCCCCCCTCTCAAACCAAGTGATATTATATTCAAAGATTATAAAAATATTCTTTTATTTTTATAGAAATTTAGCCAATTGGCACCCCCCTCTTAACGATGCTGGATCCTCCACTGTCGGTAAAGCATAAAAAGTACGCCATTCTTACAAACATAATAATATAAGTATTTCTATAAAAATAAATGAATATTTTTATAATCTTTGAATATAATATCACTTGGTTTGAGAGGGGGGAGAGGTGGTCACCCCCATCACCCCTCCCTGGATCCGCCACTGCTTAGCAACCACTTAAGGGTAAGTATTGTGCTATTAAGGTAGCATTAATGCAATAAAATGCGTGTAGGTGGCGAAAATATGCAAATATTGATTTTGGACCACCACTGTGGCTTTGGGGCGCAAATATTGTAAAATGTGCATAGGTCATAATTTGTAGGTTACACTGTGTTGTTTTATTTTACATAAGTACTTTATCAATAAAACGAACAGATGACGAAAAAAAAAAACAAAAACTGGAGTCCACCAAAGCATATATGAGGTTTACGGCGCCACTGTGCCGTAACGGTTGCTTATACGAAAAAAATGAATAGGACCTAATTTTTAGAGTAAATAGTGGTCTTGAACTTGTACAAGTTTTGTTTAAAAAGAATGCATAGGTAATGAGAAAATCGTAAAAACATCCTCGCCAAGGGATAGGGGTAGTTTCTGCAGTATATTTTCAAAGATAGGGGTGGTTTCCGCAGAGATACCATATGCCCATATGGACCAAAAAGCAAAAAACAAAAAAAAATTTCAACCCCCCATTCTAATTTTCTTTGGCTACAGGGGTTGCACTAGGAAATTGCTTTTGGTGTCCATGCATGGGTAATAATAACGTGCACAAAATGATATATGAAGCATATTAATAAAGGGCATTGTATGTGAAGGATTCCAAGAAAATCACTTTATTTATTAATTCTTCTTTTTTCTTGGGTGGTTTCGGGGAAAAAATGGGGATGCGTTATACAAATTTGTAAATATCACCAGTACATGGGTAATATCTGAAAGTCTTTTTACTCTAGCATAAACGGTTCAGATGGTATAAAAAGGGGTTTTTTAAAATGTAACACACTGTAATTAAAAATAGAGAAATTACCCTTAAGTGAAACCTATACCAAAAAATCAGTCACTTATTTGTGAATAATTGCCGCAGGATTTCTTCCTTATTTCCGTTCCAGTTAGGGAAGAATATATTTTTTTTAAAACATCTTTTTTAAAAACTTGTCAACTTTGAGGCGCCACCCCCTCTAAACGGTAGATGATAGACATATGCTGTCGGGAAATATATCGTAGAAAATATAGTCCTCTTCATATTTCTATAAAAAATTTTTTTGTAAAAAGTACAGGAAGGGCTACGTTCCGCAAAAACCACAAATTACCCCCTTTAAAGGGGTGAAAAGGGGGGTTCCTGGGCGAAATTTTTTCAGAAAAAGTTAGTCTTATAATAAGCACCCCTTGATGTAACGAAAAAAAAAATAAAACCGGACTTGTGTCCATTTTGCAAGGTTCTTCCTCTGTTTCCTACACTATAGTCGGTTCGCTAAACTCGACACAACTGGCTAGTGGTTTTAGTAGGTAATTTTTTTGTTTTTTGAGAATTTTGCCGAAATTGGCAAAATTACTAATTATTTAGTAATTATTAACTATTTAGAAATTATTTTTTGGTCGAATTGGCAAAATTATTGACTAAAATCTCTAGCCAGCTGTGTCTGAGTTTAGCGAACCGACAGTATATGAAATAATATTGTTTGGTATAAAAAATTATGGTCTGATATGTGCAATTACATCCTTCTAATGGAAAAGAATATTTGAAAATTTTTCTCAAATTATGGATACCAAAAACATTTTCATTTATAACTCTTTTATTTTTAATTTGACGAAGAAAATTATTCATCATAAAAAGCTCTTCATGTTCTAAGATTTATGATGCAACCATCATATATAAAATTTTATTAATTTTATACGAGGTATATAAAAAATATGAATTTCGATCAAGAGTAAACTACCTTTTTATTTATAGTTCATAACATTTAAATTAGAATGATATAATTGCACATTAAAACATAATTATTAATTCTAAACTACTTTTCATAATAGAAATTTTCCATATTATGAATTAAAATACGTAAATATACAAAGTTTTCGTTATGATAATGCTCGAATTTTCAGCTTGTTGAACATGAATTCGCAGAGAAACCGAATTAGAAATGTTTTTCAGACGGGAGCGGTCTCACCACATGGACTACCAGATAAAATTATTTGGAATGTGAGCCAAATGAACAAAGAGATTGCAGCCTCGAAATAAAACAACGCATCGAGATGAACAGAAGCGCTTTCAGAAGATGAAAACAGTATTATGCAATGGTAAACTGGGAATAGACATTAAAACTAGAGTATTGAGATGCTACTTATTCTCTGCTTTTTATATGGAGTTGAAGCCTGGACAATTACGGACGCAACTGAAAACAGACTTGCAAGCTTTGAGATGTGGTGTTATCGAACAATGTGGAAGATGTCATGGACACAAGACGTAATAAACAGGAGATATTAAGGGCGTAGGCGAAAAATTTCGCGCCAATTTGTTTTAAATGCATTTTTTTTAATTCTGAGAAAACTAATAAGTATTTTTGAACAATTTTAACGCAGAATGGAAGATTGCATTATTGCCGAGGGCTGAAAGTCCCTCTTTATAATCAAAAAGTTACTTTTGAACGAGATATTTGAAACTAAAAATCACATTAAATTTTCTCAATTTTTCCAAAAGTGTGAATACCAATAGGTTGTATAGTACACCTTCCATTTTTGTAATATTAAATAATCTACGATGCGGTGTGTTTGCTTGACGTAATGACAAATATTTTCTGTATAAAGAAATGTTATTTTCTCCAATATCTTTTTTTTTTCTTTTTTGGCTTGGACTATGGTTTCTCCAATAACCACAAAGGTTCTGTCGATGTTCGTTTTAGAATTAGGAATTTTAATCACTAACACGGTTGTCTTATCTTCTATATATCATCTAAACTCATTTTGCAAAGCTCCTCACGACGACAAGCGCCTGCCAAACCAATTATTAAGGCAACCTAAAATTTATAAAAAAAAATAATAAAGAAAAGAGAAATTAGATTTAATTATATAACCTTTGTCATTAAGTAGATCTTATCTTCAGCTTCTGATAAAAATTTATCTATTTCTTCTTTATTCAATACTTTCGATTTTTTTGGTTTGTAGCCGATGGATTTTGTTTTAACCCTTTCGCTGCGTCAAATAAATACATATCGCTGACCAGTGCGGCAGTAGTTTTTTAACACTAACTGCGATATTTTTTCAACAATTGTTTTTTGTACATATGTTAAAACGGATTATTATAATTTTTCTTCTGAATTTTTGCAAGACGCACATGTGCGCTGTACGCAGTTTTCAAGGAATTTCTTTTAAAAATGCGGAGGACGCACTTGTGCGCTTGATACAAATTTTTGTATTTAGTAAATTAAATCGACTTTTTTGATCTAAACTAAAATTTTATTCATTCAAACAGGATGTAAAATAAACAAATAACATATAATGTAAAATAAAAGTATACAAAATATTAATTTTTTCCTAATGTCTTTCTATATTGATACATGATATTCTCTGAAACATTTGCCTAAGCAGAGGCCAGGTTTATCGGGACATTCTTGACAATGATAAATAGTATCCTTACGTATCTCATTTTTATTGCATGTCCGACATTTTTTTCTAAGAGTTTTACCACGTTCATTATGTAACTCAATTTTTGAAGGTGTGTGGTTTACACCCGAAGTAACTGCTACTTCTGCCGTTACAACTGCTGTTCCTTGACATTTTTCTGGTAATAACTTTTCAAGTATTGACAATCGAAACTTATAATATGACATTTTGTTATTTCCGTGGTACTTATTATACAATCTATGAGCATTTTGCAAATATAGCTGAAACAGATGTATGCCAATTTTTTTGTACCAACGTAAAGATTTGCGTGTCGGCGGATAATAAGAAGACATTTGGTCTTGAAGATCTACTCCGCCCATATATTTATTATATTGAATGATTGGCAGTGGTTTAATTTTCTCATCCCCTCGTCTATTTCTTACGGTTACCATCTCATTTTTATATTCAGTTGAAATGTAAATGATATCTCTTTTGTCTCGCCATTTTCCAACCATTACGTTGTTGAGGTACATACTTTTGGTCTGGCCTTTTTTTAACTTTGCGTCTACGACGTTTTTTGGACAGCCTTTCCTATCTTTTCTCAGAGTGCCTGTACAAAAACTATTTTTATCCAGTAGTAATTTGGCCAAGTTATAACTATTGTAATAGTTGTCCATATGAAGCGAATGTCCATGGTCGAAAAAATTACGCATTAGGTGTAGCACCACTCTTTCTGTATGAGACTTACCAGCAGTTGCATCACCTGCACCAGCATATATATGGATATCCAAAATTGTTGAATCGGCTTCTGTCAGCATATAAAGCTTTACTCCATACTTATGTCGTTTCTTAGGGAGATATTGCTTGAATACCAGTTTTCCTTTCCACAAGATCATAGATTCGTCTAGAGATAAATACTTTCCTGGATAGTATACCGTCTTCATTTTGTTATTAAAATGATCTAGCAAGGGTCTTACCTTATATAGTCGATCTACTGGAACTGGTTCATTTTCTTTTACATTTTCGGCAAAATGAAGGCATCGCATTATAAGCAAATAGCGGTCTCTACTCATGTATGAAGAAAAACAAGTCGAAAATAATCTATTTTTCTTCCAGTAGTCTTGTATGCTAGGCAATTGGATTGTTCCTGTATGGAAGGTTAATCCAATAAATATTAGCAATTCCGATATTGTTAATTCCTTCCATAGGGAAATCCTTGAACGGTCACATCCTTTGCTGGTAGAAAGAACTTCAACTGCATAACTGTTAGTTTGTAAGACAATCATATATAAAAGTTCATCGTCAAACAACAGCCTAAACCAATCGTACGCACTATCACCAGGACTATCGACTAACAATCCACTTCTTTTTGTAAATGGAATTTGTTTCATACCGCTAGTTGTTTCGGTCCATTCATTGTCTGTAATCTGTACGTCAGGATTATCTGCAACGGTATTATTTAACTCGTTCTGTAGTACATCATCCTCAGTATCACTTCCAGAAGAGTCTTCCGAAACATTTTCAATTTCAACTAAAAATATTAATTTCAGACCACAAGTTTATTATTACATTTATTTACTTACAGTTATCTACATCAGAGTCTTCATAATCTTCATCTGAGTCTGAATTATATAAAAACTGCATCAATTCCTCAACACTCAGATTTTTTTCATTTCTCACTTTCACGGTCTTACGTCTTTTTACGCCTGAAGGTCCAGCTTTATTTAAATCAGCCATTATTATACAAATAATTAAACTTATAATCACACTAAACCGTTTGAAACGACAACACCTTTGAAAACCTAACTATGTGAGTAACTGATCTGCGACGCCACCTATGAATAGCTCTGCAAACCTAACCACATGATTCACCGAGCCGCGACGCCACCTATGAATAGAAGTGACCTTTAATAAAATGCAGACAAAGTTTCCTTGATCTCCTGAAACTGAGTCAATTTTAAATGTATATGGAAATCACCATATACATAGGCCGCTCATGTGCGCCATACGCATTTTACAAAGAAATAGGAGGGCGCGCATGTGCGCTTTACGCAGCGAAAGGGTTAAGGAAAGCAATTTGGATAGCGGCTTATTTTTAATGTTAAGTGTGGACTTTTCAGCATCGAGTAATTGCTCCAAAGGCTTGATGGCTTTAAGATATTAGATTTTTCCATTAGATATGCAAGAATGACTTCTTCATTTATAGTATGTACATTTTTATCATCGCTCCATTTTTGAAATAAATCGTAGACCAATTCATACCTATTTCTTGACTTTACCGGCAATAATTCATAAATAGCGGCTTTAGCAGTTTCCCTTATCTCCTCTGGAATCATTTCTGCTTCACTTTTACTGCTGATTTCCATTTCTTGGAATTGAAAAACAAAAAACTAAGCAAAAACACACACGAATCTTAAATGACAAGCGTTGTCATAATAAAATTCAAAGTTGATGTTATTGTCAAAGCCGTTACCTAGCTACCGAAAATCGTTCCGAAAGTAAAAAAAGCGTCCGGAAAGAGAAAACATTAGTCCCGAAAGTAGATACTTTCGGTACGAGTTGTGTAAAATGGTACTTTCGATTTAATAAATCATACCAAAAGTTTTATTTTCGGGACGGCTGCAGAAAAAAGTAATTAATTTGATTTATATAAAAAAGTACTTCAATTGAGCTAACCGTCTATTTCTTCGCTTTTCAGTAACACATTTCTTGTAACAACGTCCCATATTTTAATTTGCGCAAATAAAGATATAAACAAAGTCTTTATAAATTAATTGAGTAATACTACATTTATACAACGCAGTTCTTCACATGTTCAAACCTTATCTAAGCTTTCCATGGTAACAGTACATTATTAAAATAACTACAACTTTTTTTCTTTTTCGACTATTTGTATAGTATATAAATAATGGTAACCACTGAATACATAATTAGTGAAAAAATAATCCTATCATTTATACCAGTAAAGGTTATCCAAGAACATTCAAAAATTGAACGAAATCGATATAGCCATCTCTACCTTTCTAATGACAATATCACTGTCAACCTAATGTTTACATCTGCAGTTTCCATACCAGTGAGAATTTTACTACACGTAATTTGCCGTGTAAAGACAGAAAAAGTAGGGATTGCCGTAAAATATTTGCGAATTATGTACCCATAGCCTTAATAAATACTCATTTTAAAAATAATCAATACTTATTTACCACATTGGAACGCCCCCATTACTAATGACAAGAAAAATCCAGGTCCGGATTAACAAAAAAATATAAAGTAATTGTGACCTTGAACCAACACCCTGTATATTGACATTTTAAAAGAGCATACAAAACTGTGATTAAATATTTTTTTTTGCGCCGTTGATTTAATTACATCAATTTTGAAATTATATTGAAATTTTAAAGAATTCTGTGATTAAAAACCAGGTGTTATTAATTTTTAATAATTTAATGTTAATGAATCAATACTTATTTTAAAAATACTTAATACTTATTTACTACTTCATGAATTCTCTGGATTTGTAGCTGTATGCACATCAAAAAAATTAGAATTGCGGGAATTGGGATAATTTAATGATTTAATAAATTATTAAAATAAAACAGCTCTATCTAATAAAAAAAATTCGTTCAAAAAAATTCAACAATCTAACATAAATTAAAAATATTTGAACTATAACAGTTGCTCAAAATGTTCGTCATTTTGTTCGATGCATTTCCTTGCTCGTTTTAAAAGATTTCGAATCCATTTCCTAATTACATTGGGATCTTTCTTAATTTTTCTGGCAGCTTCTTGTCACCTTGACAGAATTAATCAATATGATTTCAAAATTGCCGTAATTAAATTATCTGCGCAAAAATTTGACATGCACGTTTTAACGCAGTTTTTTATGCTATTTTAAAATACGCAAACAAATTTTCAAAATTTCAATATACAGGGTGTTGTTTCAAGGGCACAATTACTTTATATTTTTTTGGTTAATCCGGACCTGGATGTTTCTTGTGATTACTAATTGGGTCGTTCAAATGTGGTAAATAAGTATTGATTATTTTTAAAATGAGTATTTATTCATTATCTTTATCAATTTATAACTAAAAGTTAATTATATCTGCTTTTTAATGTCCGAGTTCTTAAAAAATTCAATATAATTTCAAAATAAAAGTCATAAAATTGTTTGGCCGAAAAATTGAAGTGAACCATTAAACTTACTTTTTTGTGCTCTTTTCAAATATGCAAACAGATTGTCAAAATTTGAATATACAGGGTGTTGTTTTAAGGTCACAATTACTTTATAATTTTTTGTTAATCCGGACCTGGATTTTTCTTATGGTTAGTATGTCGGTCGTTCGGGTTTTTAATGCGACATATGTATACCAAATATCAAAAAAATATACAGGATGGTTCTGAAGTTATGGCTTAGGAAATAAATGGGCAAAATCGATAAAACACCCTGTAACTCGGTTATAAAAGTCGATAGTGTAAAAAATGTAGTATATCTAGAACCGGCTTTGTGACCTCTATTCACCATTAATGTATTTCCGTTTCCCAATGAAACACCCTGTATAAGTTTTCAGGGAATTTAGGCCTTCGGTAATAATGCAATTTTTCATTCTGCGTTTAAAATTTTCAAAAATACTTATTAGTTTTCTCGGGATTCGAAGAAAAAAACATTTAGAACACATTGGAGCGAAATTTTGCGCCTACGCCCTTAAGAAAGATGAAAAATAAAAAGAAATGCTCAACACTACGAAGGAAAGAAAAATAAGTTACTTTGGTCACATACTAAAAAATGAAAAATGAAAGTTGATGCGATTAGATATTTAAGGGAGAGTGGAAAGAAAAAGAGGACCCGGGAAGACGACGCACGTCCTGATTGAAAAATTTAAGCAGTGGAGTGGAAATACAACACAAAAACTCTGCAGAACCGCTGCAGACAGAGTAAAATGGGCCATGATAATCGCCACTATCCTTAAAGCATGTTATTCTGAACCTATTTCCTTGTGGCATTTTTATAATCAACTATTTTTAATGGGAATAAGCCACAATTTTACCAAAAAAATGATTTTATTAACGTTTCGAAGCCCAAATCGGGTTTCGTTGTCAAAATACAAAATACTACTAAAATAAACAAAAATGTTGTTGGTAAAAAAATTTTTCCAATAATTTATTCAATCTGACTCATTTATATTGGCAATTCAGACGTATATTATACATTTTAAAGTAAAAAGATAACTTTTAAGATAAAGTAAAAAGAAGACTTTACTAAAAGATAGTTCATTCGATTACATGAAATCAATCCCAATTCAAGAATATCCGTCACAAAAAAATCATAGCATGTGATCTGTCTTTAAAAAGACAACCAAATGCAACGATGACAGTAAAATTCTCGCGTTAGAGATTCCATAGTAGATCACGAGGGAAAACCAGGAAAAAACCTCGTGATACTATCCCGACATCGTAAGTATTTGGTCTTACATTTAATTTACTTTCAAAAAACTAGTACCAAATTCTGACTTAGTATGTTTAAATTATAAATAATATTAATAATACATAGATATACAATAAGTAATACTAAAATATAAAATTTGTACTACTCGTATATAGGGTGAGGCAGATAAAGGGCCTATTAGAAATATCTCGAGAACTAAAGTAAAGAAAATTATGAAAATTGGAATATAGGAGTTTTGAGGTGTGAACTATTTAATGAAAATATCTTGGTCTCTTTGCTACTTCCGGTTATACAGGAAGTTGATTGTAACCTCGTTTTTTTAAATAGGATACCCTATATATTTTTACGTTTTTGGATTCTCCTCGATTTCTTATTTCTTAAAATATAAAGTTTTGTAACATTATACATGGTAGATTAAAAGATAATTACGTTTTTTTATTAATTTCGTAGCAAAATTAACACCCTGTAGAATTGTAGTAGTTTTACATCAAAATCCCTTTATGTGTTCAAATGATTTTTAATATGGTCTACTATTGTTACCAATTATTAGTAAAGCTAAATTTTGAATTTTAATATACAGGGTGGGTCGAAACTCGGAATGTGTATTTTCTGAGTTTTCTTAAATGGAACATACTATATTTTAGTATTGTAATGAAATGGTATTTTATGGTACTTTTTAATTTCTTAAGTATTCCCTATACCCAACTGCTTTAATTTGTGCTTAATTGTTAATCGCACCAACAATCTTAACTATGTAGATATTTTGATAGCTTAACCATTATTGGCAATTTTAAGTATCAGTCTCGATTAGTATGTATTTATTTCCGAAAAATTATTTGTGATTGAATATTTTTACGGCCAACATAAGAAAATTTCAGGTATTTTGTGTTGCAATTAATGTTTGGCTATAATCACCAATAACTCACAAATTGAAGCAATTAGGTATAGGGATTGCTTAAAAAATTAAAAAGTATCTTAAAATAACATTTCATTACAATACTAAAATACAGGGTGTTCCATTTAAGAAAACTCAGAAAATACTCATTCTGAGTTTCGACCAACCCTGTATACAAAAAAGGAAAAATTTAACTATACCAATAATTCTTAACATAGTAGACTATATTAAAAATCATTTGAACATAAACAGAGTTTATTATGTCAAACTGCTACAATTCTACTGGGTGTGAATTTTGCTACGAAATTAATAAAAAACCTAATTATATTTTTAACCTACCCTGTATAATATTACAAAAACTTATATTTTAAGAAAGAAGAAATCAAGGTGAATCAAGTTACAACCAACTTCCGGTATAACCGGAAGTAGCAAAGAAACCAAAATATTTTCATTAAATAGTTCACACCTCAAAACCCTTGTATTCCGATTTTCATAATTTTCTTACTTTGAGTTCTCCAGATATTTCTAATAGGCCCTTTATCTGCCTCACCCTGTATATATATAATAAGTCAATAACATATCGAGTTAGTACAAATTTTATATTTTAGTATTACTTATTGTATATCTATGTATTATTAATATTATTTATAATTTAAACATTTTAAATTCAGAATTTGATATTAGCTTTTTTGAAAGTAAATTAAATGTAAGACCAAATACTTACGATGTCGGGATAGTATCACGAGGTTTTTTCCTGGTTTTCCCTCGTGATTTACTGTGGAATCTCTATCGTGAGAATTTTACTGTCATCGTTGCATTTGGTTGTTTTTTAAAGACAGATCACATGCTATGATTTTTTTGTGACGGATATTCTTGAGTTGGGATTGATTTCATGTAATCGAATGAACTATCTTTTAGTAAAGTCGTCCCAGGAACGCAACTCTTAAATATTGGCGATATCATTTTAAAGTCTTCTACTTTAAAATGTATAATATACGTCTGAATTGCCAATATAAATGAGTCAGATTGAATAAATTATTGGAAAAATTTTTTTAGCAACAACATTTTTGTTTATTTTAGTAGTATTTTGTATTTTGACAACGAAACCCGATTTGGGCTTCGAAACGTTAATAAAATCATTTTTTTGGTAAAATTGTGGCTTATTCCCATTAAAAATAGTTGATCATTAAAGCATGAGGCACAGGAAGAAGAAGACGATTGCATAAAAAAGAACTAAAATAATAAAAATGCTTGTAGTATAAAACGTAGAGAAAATCTCGAAAATAGGTACATAGTACATTCTTTCACGGTTTTTACTGTAAATTTTAAAGAACTGCTTGGATTGACATAAAATTGGGCATATGCATAGCTAACATGTCAAAGAAGAAAAGTGATATTGTGCCGATGTGTGCTTTTGTACTGGGGGTGACTTTCACCCCATCTCGGGGGTGAAAAATATATGTCCAAGATAAGTCCCGAAATGGATAAACTGACTAATTTTAAATAACTTTATTTCTATAGAGTTATTTCACCAAATCAATACTTTTCGAGTTATTTGCAAGTGAATATGTTCATTTTTCAACAAAATAACCACGTTTTTAAACGTTTTTTTCGCAAATAACTCAAAACGTAAGTATTTTGTCGAAAAAAATATTCTTAGCAAAACTATAGCCAAAAAGTGAAAAAAAAACGGCGTATATATCGTGGGTATACTGCAAAAACTGACCAAGTCAATTTTTATCGATTTTTAGTTTATGTGACCAAGTCACTCCAAAGAACTAACCTAATACCTGAAAAAACTCCCAAGGCAAAATTATAAGGTTTGATGCCTCAACACACATAACATACAAATGTCTATGTCTGGGTATGCGTATCAACAGACTGGAAGAAATGAACATGTTGACTTGGTCACTTTTGCATGAAATGTGATTCATATTTTATTCATGTCAACATTGAACTGCGACAATTGAATATTATGACTTGGTCACTTTTCTATGTTTTAGTTTTATCTATACGTTGTATGTTTATTTGTTGAACGATCGTGTGTTGGAAAAATAGATATTAAGTTGATCTTTCATTTTATCGTATAAAACAGCAATTTAAATATTGTGCAGCATAATTATTTAGAATCTGGGCATTCTTACATGGAAGTAGATTATGTGCACAGTGCCATAGAAAATGCTAAAAATAATGTTCCAGTATACACTAAGCATGATTAGTTACACATTTTTAGACTGGCCGAAATATAAAAAGTGATGCATATAACGTACAGGAATTAAGGTATCATGCTTTTCTTGATATAAATACTCTAGCTGCTAATGTAGGTAGGTAATCTTAAAAATAGGACCATTGACGAAAACTGAAATCGTGTTAATTGGCTAAACATTATATGTATGTGATATGAAGAAGACAAACCACAATATATTTTTTAAGTACAACTATAGTGATCCAGACTTTCTTATGTTCAATATAATTGGGCGTACTAAACGAGTTATAAATCTTATAAAAGAAATTCAACTACTATTTTACTCCAAAGAAATTCCTATTTCTAAAATTAAAAAGCAGGATCTTCTAAAATTGTGTAGACAGGAACAACTCCCTCTGAATACCATGCTTGGGTATCAGGCAATACCATCAGAGTGGAAAGATGTTGCTCCAGAGCCATCAGTATTGTCCGATTCGGATTCAGATTAGCTCTACTTCTCCTATTCGGATTCAGATTAATTCTAGTAGAGAAACGTTTACATTTTTGTTATCATTTTCCAATTTAAAAAATAAAGTAAATGTTTTTTTTGAAACTTCAGCCTTACACTGTAAATAAATAAAATTAGAAGTATTTTCTTTGTGATTTATTATTGATAAATAATCATCTTTTTGTGATCATGATTTAAATTTGAGCAAATTTCTACATCAAAAAGTGACCAAGTCAATTTTTTTTCGAAAAATAAAAAGGTTAATGCGATTTTTAGAGCTACTCAACCATTTAATACCTGGAAAGAAAAAATACATATCCTTTTAAAATGATTTAAAAAAAATTCAAATAAAATTACAGAATATTCAACATCAGTTATCTCGAAAGCACGATATTTGACTTGGTCAGTTTTTGCAGTATGCCCACGATATTAGGTCTCTATGTATACCTAGCAAAAGCAGAGTTATAGCTAATGAAAAATAGGTTCATATTCGAAAAATTCCAAATAGAATAATTCAATGTGAAATATCCAAATAATGAAGCATTTTTGGGGAAAATATTACAACTTTTTAAAAGTATTTAAAAAAAGCTTTATTTCTGTTTTTATACAAAAAATTTCTAGCATCAAATGTAAGCAAGTTACGCTCAAAATAAAGTTGGCCCCTTTTGTTGTGCCAAAAAAAAACCAGGAAGATCACCCCCAATTAGCAACTTAAATGAAAATAATCGTTACCGCTTCACAAGTTACTTTACTTATGTTGTGTTTATATGATCTGTAAGTTTCATCGATTCAAAGTGCTTATTTTTGAAAAAAATTGGTTGTAAAGTAAATTTTTTAAAATTTAAATTTTGAAAAAATGACTTTTTTCAAAATAACTTAAAAATGACTAGAGATACCAAAAATCTTAAACAATAAAAAAAGTCTGCTTTACTTTTCTGAATATTTTGCATTTTTTTGTTTTTCTGTAAGACAAAAATTGGATAAGATTCGGTGTTTCTAAATTTGCATACACTCGTGATAAGTGACTCGTTCAAGCCCTTTTAGCTACAGCTCTTTCAAAAATAAGTACTTTGAACCGATGAAACTTACAGATCATATGATCAATACATACTTGAGTAAAAAGTGAAGTGGTAACAACTAAGTTCATATGAAATGCTAATTAGGGGGTGATTTTCCCGATTTCTTACCAAAAAAAGGGACCAACTTTATTTTGAGTGTAACTTGTTGACTTTTGATGTTAATTTTTTTTTTAAACAAAAATAAGCATTTTTTAAACACTTTAAAAAAGTTAAAATGAGTTTTTCCCAAAAAAGTGCTTCGGTTTTTGGTTATGGCACGTTAAAATATTCGATTTGGGATTTGACGAATATGAACCTATTTTTCATTAGCTATAACTCTGCTTCTACTAGGTATAGTCACCTAATATATAGGGTGAGGCAGATAACTGGCCTATTAGAAATATTTAGAGAACTAAAGGCAACAGAATCATGGAAATTGGAATGAAGGGGTTTTGTAGGGTGAACTATTTAATGAAAATATTTTCATCAATTTACCACTTCCGGTTATACCGGAAGTTGCTTAAATTTCGTTTTTTTAAATGGGAAACCCTATAAATTTTTACATTTTTAGATTCTACTCGACGTCTTCTTTCTTAAAATTATCGGTCGTGTAATGTTATACAGGGTAGTTTAAAAGCTAATTACGTTTTTTTATTAATTTCGTAGCAACTTTCACACCCTGTAGAATTGTAGTAGTTGGATATCAAAAACTCTATGTATGTTAAAATGATTTCTAATATATTCTACTATTATTAATAATTATTAGTATAGCTAAATGTTAAATTTTAGTATACAGGGTAGGTTGAAACTCGGAATGAGGATTTTCTGAATTTTCTTAAATGGAACACCCTGTATTTTAATATTGCAATGAAAAGACAATTTATGGCACTTTTTTATTTCTTAAGCATTCCCTATATCTAAATGCTTTAATTTTTGCTTAATTGTTAATCGCGCCAAGAATGTTAACTACGTAGGTATTTTGATAGCTCAACCATTATTGACAATTTTAAAGATCAGTCTAGATTAATATGTATTTAAATATTGAATGGGTTGCATATGTGAGTCCATATTAAATATAGTAATGAAACACAGACATACTCACAATCATTTAATTATACTTTGACGACCGGTTTCGATCTCTACAATATACAGATCATCTTCAGGTCGGCGTTACAAGTAGTTAAATGATGCCGTTACAAGGATTTCGTTGCAACTTAGTTGTTGTCATATTAGTACGTCCAAATTATGCTAATTGGTTTGTTAGGATAGTGATAGGGTAAACAGACATGTTACGTAGGTTAAAACACAGTAAGATTTCGAATTTGGAATGGATCCTGAAGGAAGATGCGTATGTGAAACGGATGATGTTTTGTTCGAATGGAGAAAGACAATGCTCCAGGGGTTGCGTATTGATTGTAGCAAAGTATGAAATGATATTCTAGACTCTTGTGCAAATGTGATGGTCTTAGCTCGTAGATGTTATACGATGCGGGCAGAGGTCAAAGTATAGGAGATGACACATAGGAAATTGTTGAAATAAATTAATCTAATTTAAGATGTGTTGTTCTCAGTAACTTAACTGAGGGATGTCATAAGTATAAGTATAATAATAAGTATAATAATAATAATAATAATAATAATAACCTGTGGGAGTTTTATGTCAGTTCTTCTATCAGGCGCGGCCCCCTGCGAATGGGGGATGCTTTCTGGGTATTCGTAGCGCCAATACCCAGAGAGTAGCAGGAATACTTGCCGTGGAACAAAAACTGACACCTGGCAGTAGGTATAAAATGCACACCCATGAGAATGGAGACTAATAGTTTATGTTTAGGGCCGCTGCCTGGGGATCGCCAGGGCACGTCTGGAGCCGACGCTGGACGTGACAGCATGCGGGACGTCGGTGGCAGGGTGTTGAGGAGGCGGGCCCCTGTCACACAAACAGCTACAGCCCAACAACAAGAACAACAACCACAAGCGAGCCAAACAACAGCAAGAGCTCCACTCGCTGAAGGTGCTGCGCCGGAACATCAGCCGGCGCTCACTCAAGCGGGACGACCGAGGCAGCGCATGAAATGGACTGTGTCCATTAACGAAAGCATTTTGCGCTTCTATTATAAGGTGACAAACCTCGGTCAAGAAACGATCGGCTACAGGCAACAGCTGTATGCCGAATTTTGCAGGGAGTACCCAGATATTCAAGTATCGGAGCAAAGAGTATCAGATCAATACCGGGTAATCGTAAGAAACAACCTTATCCCAGAGACTAGACGCAATACGATCAAAAGCGAAGTCGAACGGGAGATTAATAACCAAGAGCTAGTTTTAGATCAAGTCCCTAATGAAATCCTTGATGAGCAGATTCCTGAGATTCCCATACCAGAAACTCAACCTGACAATACACAGCAGGAAAAAAACGAGTTGCGCGAGAGTCTAGAGAACGAAATGGCTCGTGCCGTACAAGAGTTTAATGGAACAAATCCACTTAGCAGACCACCGCTACCACGAATAAACTCTTGTAAGAAACTAGGTGCCCTGTTACAAATTGTGAATACTGAAGTCCTACCCAATTATGTCGTAGAAGCCCACACATTGGAGTATCTGCATATGCTAATCTACTGTGCGGCTACAGCAATTGCCAATGTAATGGGCGTTAAGATCAGAACACGACGGGGTACTAATAACGGAAGGACTGGTAACAGAATTGCACCCTGGGAAAAAAGACTTCTCGGAAAAATTGAATTACTGCGTAGGGATATTGGTCAAGTCACAGAATATATAAGAGGTGTTACAAGTAGAAAAGTCATTAAAAGAGCTGAAGAAATAATGCGGAGCACTGCAAGACACTCGAGATACGATCCAGAAAATAACACAGCCCAACAGTGTCTGGATACATTAAAACAAAAACTCTCCGTCTATTCAGGACGATTAAGAAGGTATAAAGTTAGTAACAACCGAAAATGTGACAATGCACTTTTTGAGAACTCTGAGAAGGCGTTCTACCGAAAACTCAATTCCACCGTAGAAAGTGTCGACAAGTCTTACCCAAGCCAAGAAGAAATTCATGAGTTTTGGGGAAATCAACTTTCCACACCAGCTGCTTTTAACAACAATGCTGGCTGGATAGAAGATACGACGCACAACTGTCACCACTACGTCACTGCTAACTACGAACCATTCACGACTGAAGAAGTCTCAAATGTCATCAAAGAGCTTCATAACTGGAAATCTCCTGGACCAGACGGAGTTCACAACTTCTGGCTTAAAAAGTTTTGGAGTATTCATGAGTGCTTATCAACATTAATTAATCATGTTATTTCTAATCCGCAGGAATTACCATCATTTCTAACTCAGGGAACTACTTATTTAATACCCAAGGATCAAAACAACACCCAAGATCCATCCAAGTACCGCCCAATTACTTGTCTTCCAACTTTGTATAAATTGGTCACATCCTGTGTAACCCGGCGTATCTACCAACACTGTGCCCTAAACAATATCATAGAGCCTCAACAGAAAGGATGCGCTAAGGGTTCTATGGGTTGCAAAGAACAGCTTATCATCGACTCGGTCATTTCTAACCAGGCATTCACAAAAAAAAGGAACCTTTTTACTGCTTTTATTGACTATAAAAAGGCCTTTGATTCAGTACCGCATGAATGGCTAATAGATATATTGAAAATATACAAAGTAGATGATAACATAGTGACCTTTTTAAGGCATATAATGAGAGATTGGAAGACTAAAATTCACCTCCAAATACCTGGTGCAAACAATATCGAAACCGAAAATATCGCAATCAACCGGGGCCTATTTCAAGGAGACTCGTTGAGTCCATTGTGGTTCTGTTTAGCTTTGAACCCCCTTTCCCAGCTATTAAACTCCACTGACTCAGGTTTTAGCATTAAAAGCAATAATACTGTGGTAGCGAAGCTCAATCATCTGTTGTATATGGATGATTTGAAATTAATGGCTTCCACTCGAGAACACCTAGAAGAGATGCTAAAAACTGTAGAAACATTTTCTAATGATATTAGTATGCAGTTCGGTCTAGACAAGTGCCGTGTTTTGAATATAGTCAGAGGAAAGGTACAGCCCGGTGGATTCGATATGCAAAATGGCCAGAACATCGAGGCCATGGGCGACAATGATATGTACAAATATCTTGGAGTAAAGCAGGCGCGGAAAATTGACCATAAGCAAATGAAAACTGAGATAACTACTGAGTTTATAAGAAGGGTAAAACAGCTGCTTCGTTCACAGCTTAACAGTAAAAATTTGTTTAAGGCACTAAACACCTACGCTTGTTCCGCGCTTAGCTATTCATTTGGTATTGTTAAGTGGACAAAAACGGATATTGAAAATCTTCAGAGAAAAGTACGAACACACCTCACAAAGGCACAAAAACACCACCCTAAAAGTGCAGTGGAACGAACGACATTACCCCGGTATTTAGGAGGAAGAGGACTTATGGATATAGGTGAGCAATTAGATAAACAAATTGCTAATTTAAGAACTTATTTTCAGATGCAGGCTGAGACATCTACTCTACATCGCGCTATCTGCGCAGTAGATGACACAACACCGATCAAACTGAGGGAAGCAGAACTGCGCATAAACCACCTTACTAAGGACGAAAAAGTGCGCGCCTGGATGGGTAAACCTTTGCACGGGCGACATCCCAATGAGGTCAGCCAAGATTATGTCGACAATATAGCGTCGAACTACTGGTTGACATCAGGAAAGATGTTCCCTGAAACGGAGGGTTCATTACTGGCCATTCAGGATCAGGTTATACCAACCAGAAACTACCTGAAATATATCATCAAAGACCCTCAGGTTCAAAACGACAGATGCCGATATGGATGTCAAGCCCAAGAAACCATCCAACATCTTACAGGGGGCTGCCAGGCATTTGCTGCAACTGAATACAAGGAACGGCATGACGCAGTGGGAAAAATCCTTCATCAAGAGATAGCTATCAAGCTGGGACTTCTCCAAACGGACCATCTCCCGTATTATCAATACGTCCCTGAGAGTATGCTTGAGGATGGCAACTACAAGCTATACTGGGACCGCACTGTGCTCACAGACCAAACAGTGGCACATAATAGACCAGATCTCGTACTAGTTAATAAATTAACAAGACAAACAACACTGATTGATGTGGCGATACCTAACAACAATAATCTACGTAGTAAATTCACTGAAAAGATCGCCAAGTACAGAGATCTAGAAATTCAAATACGAAGGCAATGGAGAATGCAAAGTATCCAGACGATACCTATTGTTATGTCTACTACTGGAGTCATTCCGAAGAACCTCCTCGAAAGCATAAAAAGTCTGGGTCTAAATGAACATCTTTACAAGACCATGCAGAAAGCTGTACTACTCGCAACGGCCAGATGTGTACGAAAATTTTTGGGAGATACACCTGCATACCAAGTCACCTAGGGCTCGATAACACGGAAAGAGTCCCACCAGAGCTCAATCCTTTTGATACCGTAGGTATCTGGGATGAGTCAATTTTCCCCTTAGAGGGAGTGTGAGCCGTATGGCTAAATCTGGATAATAATAATAATTATGCCTGTGCAATGCCTGTGGGAGTTTTTTGTCAGTTCTTCTATCAGGCGCGGCCCCCTGCGAATGGGGGATACTTTCTGGGTATTCGTAGCGCCAGTACCCAGAGAGTAGCAGGGATACTTGCCGTGGAACAAAAACTGACACCTGGCAGTAGGTATAAAATGCACACCCATTGATATGGAGAATTATGGTTTATGTTTAGGATCGCTGCCTGGGGATCGCCAGGGCACGTCTGGAGCCGGCGCTGGACGTGACAGCATGCGGGACGTCGGTGGCAGGGTGTTGAGGAGGCGGGCCCCTGTCACACAAACAGCTACAGCCCAACAACAAGAACAACAACCACAAGCGAGCCAAACAACAGCAAGAGCTCCACTCGCTGAAGGTGCTGCGCTGGAACATCAGCCGGCGCTCACTCAAGCGGGACGACCGAGGCAGCGCATGAAATGGACTGTGTCCATCAACGAAAGCATTTTGCGCTTCTATTATAAGGTGACCAACCTCGGTCAAGAAACGATCGGCTACAGACAACAGCTGTATGCCGAATTTTGCAGGGAGTACCCAGATATTCAAGTATCGGAGCAAAGAGTATCAGACCAATACCGGGTAATCATAAGAAACAACCTTATCCCAGAGACTAGACGCAATACGATCAAAAGCGAAGTAGAACGGGAGATTAATAACCAAGAGCTAGTTTTAGATCAAGTCCCTAATGAAATCCTTGATGAGCAGATTCCTGAGATTCCCATACCAGAAACTCAACCTGACAATACACAGCAGGAAAACAACGAGTTGCGCGATAGTCTAGAAAGCGAAATGGCTCGTGCCGTACAAGAGTTTAATGGAACAAATCCACTTAGCAGACCACCGCTACCACGAATAAACTCTTGTAAGAAACTAGGTGCGCTGTTACAAATTGTGAATACTGAAGTCCTACCCAATTATGTCGTAGAAGCCCACACATTGGAATATCTGCATATGCTAATCTACTGCGCAGCAACAGCAATTGCCAATGTAATGGGCGTTAAGATCAGAACACGACGGGGTACTAATAACGGAAGACTGGTAACAGAATTGCACCATAGAAAAAAGACTTTTCGGAAAAATTGAATTACTGCGTAGAGATATTGGTCAAGTCACAGAATATATAAGAGGTGTAACAAGTAGAAAAGTCATTAAGAGAGCTGAAGAAATAATGCGGAGCACTGCAAGACACTCGAGATACGATCCAGAAAATAACACAGCTCAACAGTGTCTGGATACATTAAAACAAAAACTCTCCGTCTATTCAGGACGATTAAGAAGGTATAAAGTTAGTAACAACCGAAAATGTGACAATGCACTTTTTGAGAACTCTGAGAAGGCGTTTTACCGAAAACTCAATTCCACCGTAGAAAGTGTCGACAAGTCTTACCCAAGCCAAGAAGAAATTCATGAGTTTTGGGGAAATCAACTCTCCACACCAGCTGCTCTTAACAACAATGCTGGGTGGATAGAAGATACGACGCACAACTGTCACCACTACGTCACTGCTAACTACGAACCATTCACGACTGAAGAAGTCTCAAATGTCATCAAAGAGCTTCATAACTGGAAATCTCCTGGACCAGACGGAGTTCAGAACTTTTGGCTTAAAAAGTTTTGGAGTATTCATGAGTGCTTATCAACATTAATTAATCATGTTATTTCTAATCCGCAGGAATTACCATCATTTCTAACTCAGGGAACTACTTATTTAATACCCAAGGATCAAAATAACACCCAAGATCCATCCAAGTACCGCCCAATTACTTGTCTTCCAACTTTGTATAAATTGGTCACATCCTGTGTAACCCGGCGTATCTACCAACACTGTGCTCTAAACAATATCATAGAGCCTCAACAGAAAGGATGCGCTAAGGGTTCCATGGGTTGCAAAGAACAGCTTATCATCGACTCAGTCATTTCTAACCAGGCATTCACTAAAAAAAGGAACCTTTTTACTGCTTTTATTGACTATAAAAAGGCCTTTGATTCAGTACCGCATGAATGGCTAATAGATATATTGAAAATATACAAAGTCGATGATAACATAGTGACCTTTTTAAGGCATATAATGAGAGATTGGAAGACTAAAATTCACCTCCAAATAGCTGGTGAAAACAATATCGAAACCGAAAATATCGCAATCAACCGGGGCCTGTTTCAAGGAGACTCGTTGAGTCCACTGTGGTTCTGTTTAGCTTTGAACCCCCTTTCCCAACTATTAAACTCCACTGACTCAGGTTTTAGCATTAAAAGCAATAATACTGTAGTAGCGAAGCTCAATCATCTGTTGTATATGGATGATTTGAAATTAATGGCTTCCACTCGAGAACACCTAGAAGAGATGCTAAAAACTGTAGAAACATTCTCTAATGATATTAGTATGCAGTTCGGTCTAGACAAATGCCGTGTTTTGAATATAGTCAGAGGAAAGGTACAGCCCGGTGGATTCGATATGCAAAATGGCCAGAACATCGAGGCCATGGGCGATAACGATATGTACAAATATCTTGGAGTAAAGCAGGCGCGGAAAATTGACCATAAGCAAATGAAAAATGAGATAACAACTGAGTTTATAAGAAGGGTAAAACAACTGCTTCGTTCACAGCTTAACAGTAAAAATTTGTTTAAGGCACTGAACACCTACGCTTGTTCCGCGCTTAGCTATTCATTTGGTATTGTTAAGTGGACAAAAACGGATATAGAAAATCTTCAGCGAAAAGTACGAACACACCTCACAAAGGCACAAAAACACCACCCTAAAAGTGCAGTAGAACGAACGACATTACCCCGGTATTTAGGAGGAAGAGGACTTATGGATATAGGTGAGCAATTAGATAAACAAATTGCTAATTTAAGAACTTATTTTCAGATGCAGGCTGAGACATCTACTCTACACCGCGCAATTTGCGCAGTAGATGACACAACACCGATCAAACTGAGGGAACCAGAAATGCGCATAAACCACCTTACTAAGGACGAAAAACTGCGCACCTGGATGGGTAAACCTCTGCACGGGCGACATCCCAATGAGGTTAGCCAAGACTATGTCGACAATACAGCGTCGAACTATTGGTTGACATCAGGAAAGATGTTCCCTGAAACGGAGGGTTCATTACTGGCCATTCAGGATCAGGTTATACTAACCAGAAATTACCTGAAATATATCGTCAAAGACCCTCAGGTTCAAAACGACAGATGCCGATATGGATGTCAAGCCCAAGAAACCATCCAACATATTACAGGGGGCTGCCAGGCATTTGCTGCAACTGAATACAAGGAACGGCATGACGCAGTGGGAAAAATCCTTCATCAAGAGATAGCTAACAAGCTGGGACTTCTCCAAACGGACCGTCTCCCATATTATCAATACGTTCCTGAGAGTATGCTTGAGGATGGCAACTACAAGCTATACTGGGACCGCAGTGTGCTCACAGACCAAACAGTGGCACATAATAGACCAGATCTCGTACTAGTTAATAAATTAACAAGACAAACAACACTAATTGATGTGGCGATACCTAACAACAATAATCTACGTAGTAAATTTACTGAAAAGATCGCCAAGTATAGAGATCTGGAAATTCAAATACGGACACAATGGAGAATGCAAAGTACCCAGACGATACCTATTGTTATGTCTACTACTGGAGTCATTCCGAAGACCCTCCTCGAAAGCATAAAAAAGCTGGGTCTCAATGAACATATTTATAAGACCATGCAGAAAGCTGTACTACTTGCGACGGCCAGAAGTGTAAGAAAATTTTTGGGAGATACACCTGCATTCCAAGTCACCTAGGGCTCGATAACACGGAAAGAGTCCCACCAGAGCTCAATCCTTTTGATACCGTAGGTATCTGGGATGAGTCAATTTTCCCCTCAGAGGGAGTGTGAGCCGTATGGCTAAATCTGGATAATAATTAATATTATAATGTTATTATTATACTTATGACATCCCTCAGTTAAGTTACTGAGAACAACACATCTTAAATTAGATTAATTTATTTCAACAATTTCCTATGTGTCATCTCCTATACTTTGACCTCTGCCCGCATCGTATAACATCTACGAGCTAAGACCATCACATTTGCACAAGAGTCTAGAATATCATTTCATACTTTGCTACAATCAATACGCAACCCCTGGAGCATTGTCTTTCTCCATTCGAACAAAACATCACCCGTTTCACATACGCATCTTCCTTCAGGATCCATTCCAAATTCGAAATCTTACTGTGTTTTAACCTACGTAACATGTCTGTTTAACCTATCACTATCCTAACAAACCAATTAGCATAATTTGGACGTACTAATATGACAACAACTAAGTTGCAACGAAATCCTTGTAACGGCATCATTTAACTACTTGTAACGCCGACCTGAAGATGATCTGTATATTGTAGAGATCGAAACCGGTCGTCAAAGTATAATTAAATGATTGTGAGTATGTCTGTGTTTCATTACTATATTTAATATGTATTTATTTCCGAAAAATTATTTGTGATTGAATATTTTGTTGTTGAAATTAATGTTTGGCTTGAATCACCAATAACTCACAAATTAAAGCAGTTAGGTATAGAGAATGTTTAAGAAATAAAAAAGTAGAATAACATATCATTTTATTGCAATAATAAAATATAGGGTGTTCCAAGAAATCTCAGAAAATACTCTTTCCGAGTTTCGACCAACCCTGTATAGTACAATTCAATATTTAGCTATACTAACAATTTTTAACAATAGTAGACTATATTAAAAACAATTTGAACATAAATAGAGTTTCTGATGTCAAACTACTACAATTCTACAGGGTGTGAATTTTGCTAGGAAATTAAGAAAAAAAACGTAATTATCTTTTAAACTACCCTGTATAACATTACAAACCTCATATTTTAAGAAAGAAGACATCCAGGAGAATCCAAAAATGTAAAAATATACAGGATGTTCCATTAAAAAAAACGAAGTTATAAGCAAGTTCCGGTATAACCGGAAGTAGCAAATCGATGAAAATATTTTCATTAAAGAGATCACTCTTCAAAACCCAATTCCAATTTTCATGATTCTGTTTCCTTTAGTTCTCGAGATATTTCTAATAGGACTTTTATCTGCCTCACCCTGTATACACCATGTTTTTCACTTTTTTACGTGCTATATTTTTGATACGATTTTTTTTTCGACCAAATACTTTTCGAGTTTATTTGCGAAAAACCGTTTGAAAACGTGGTTATTTTGTAGAACAATTAACATATTCACTCGCAAATAATAGTCTAAGAGCTAGTGAACCCTCCGACTAACGGTCTCACTGTAAGTATAGAAATTTGTATAGTGATAATTCATAGCGCACCAAGGCTAAAAACCATGACCTGGCAGGCATCAGCCCTGCACGTGTATCTACCAGGTGAATCGAAAAGTGCATATTTTAGGGGGAAAATAAACTTTCTCCTGTAAAGTTTAAATTTAAGTATGTGTTTGAGTAAGTCATTTAGAAGAAATGTGTACAGTGGCAGACGATTCTGAAGAGCATAAGACCTTGCCAGGCGAGGGGAAAGATTAGGAGTTTTCCCTAAAATTATTTTTTTTGCATCAAACAAAGTTTTTTTAGGTTTTTTGAATCATTCCAAACAGAAAAGGTCTTTAGTGATTTTTCTCTTAGGTTAATAGTTTTTGTTATATAAGCGATTAAAAATTTTGAAAATTGCGAAATCGGCCATTTGTAACCCTAAATCGAACATTTAACTAAAAATTTCAATGTTGCCAAGTAGTATGGTATAGTTAGACCTAAACCCAGACATCCAAAGTGAAAGTTATCCTCCAACACCAAATTGTTCTATATGGTCCACATAATGTTCAGAAAAAAGTCACACCATTTTGAGCGTCAGGTTTGGGGGGTGGGGGGAGAAGGGGGAGAAATCTGCAAATTCGTAGTTTTTTACGTTTTTCGTCAATATTTCTAAAACTAAGCGGTTTAGCATGAACAATCATCTACACAAAATCGTTCTACATTAAATTTGAAATAAAAAAGGTCCTATAAATAACCCTTCTAAAATGAACGGTTCCAAAGTTACGGAGGTATTGTAATATAATTGGTCCAAAAAAAGGCCTAACCCAGACATCCAAAGTAAAAGTTTTCCTTCAACACCAAATTGTTCTATATGGTCCACATATTGTTCAGTAAAAAGTTACACCATTTTGAGCGTCCGGTTTGGGGGGGGGGGGGGGGGAGATGGGGGAGAAATCGGTAAATTAGTAGTTTTTTATATTTTTCGTCAATATTTCTAAAACGATGCTTTAGCGTAGGGAATGTTCTATAGAAAAATGTTCTACATAAAATTAAAAACAAAACAGGTTCTATACATAATTGTTATAAAATCAACGGTTTCAGAGTTACGGAGGGTGAAATTGGAGGTTTTCGATACTTTTTATATTTACCGATTTCTCCCCCTCTCCCCCCCCCCCAAACCCGACGCTCAAAATAGTGTGACTTTTTTCTGAACATTATGTGGACCATATAGAAAAATTTGGTGTTGGAGGATAACTTTCACTTTGGATGTCTGGGTTTTTGGTATAGTTATATCATAAATATTGCCCAAAAAATATAAAAAGTATCGAAAACCTCGACGTTTCACCCTCCGTAACTCTGGAACCGTTGATTTTATAACAATTATGTATAGAACATTTTTTGTTTTAAATTTCATGTACAACATTTTTGTATATAACATTGTTTACACTAAAGCATAGTTTTAGAAATATCGACGAAAAACTTAAAAAAACTACTAATTTACCGGCTTCTCCCATCTCCCTCCCAAACCGGACGCTCAAAATGGTGTAACTTTTTACTGAACAATATGTGGACCATATAGAACATTTTGGTGTTGGAGGAAAACTTTTGCTTTGGATGTTTGGGTTAGGCCTTTTTTTGGACCAGTTATACTATACTACCTCCGTAACTTTGGAACCATTAATTTTAGAAAGATTATGCATAGGACCTTTTTTATTTCAAATTTAATGTAGAACCATTTTGTATGGAGGGTTGTTCATGCTAAACCGCATAGTTTTAGAAATATTGGCGAAAATCTTAAAAAACTACGAATTTACCGAGTTCTCCCCCTCTCCCCCAAACCCGACGCTCAAAATGGTGTGACTTTTTTCTGGACATTGTGTGGACCATATAGAACAATTTGGTGTTGAAGGATAACTTTCACTTTGGATGTCTGGGTTATGCCATCTTTTGGATCAACTATACTATACTAAAGGTAGGTTTTTTAAACTATTTTTAAACATTGATTGATGAAATCCCGAAGAGTTTTTTGCATTACAATATCGAAAACCCTTTGTTTTTTAATTGCTAATCAAGCGGGCGCGACACTGTAGTATAAGTTGGGACGTTTGAGTTTGCATAAATTCATTATCTCGAAAATGGGAAAATTTGAAAAGAGATCCTCAGACAGGATAGCTCATTTAAAAGGTTATTTAATTTTCAATTCAGTAATATAAACATTAACATAATTATTTATACAGTATGTACAAAAAAAATTTTTTTATTAAATTAATTTAGACAAAAAGAAGAAAAAATTTTTTGTACACCCTGTATAAATAATTATGTTAACGTTTATATTACTGAATAGAAAATTAAATAACCTTTCAAATTAGCTATCACACAACCCCTACTCTCATCTAAAAAATCCATCGATTACGTCATCACGCCCAAATGGATGACGTCACTGGTATTATATATATGCTAGAAAGTCCTAATTTAAGAATAAAAATCGACCTGTCTGAGGATTTCTTTTCAAATTTGCCCTTTCTCGAGATAATGAATTTATGCAAACTCAAACGTCCTCACTTATACTACAGTGTCGCGCCCGCTTGATTAGCAATTAAAAAACAAAGAGGTTTTCGATATTGTATTGCAAAAAACTCTTAGGGATTTCATCAATCAATGTTTAAAGAATATCTACCTACCTTAGCAACATTGAAATTTTCAGGGATAAAATGGCCGATTTCACAATTTTTAAATTTTTAATCGCTTATATGTCAAAAACTATTAACCTAAGAGAAAAATCACTAAAGACCTTTTCTGTTTGAAATGATTCAAAAAATCTAGGAAAACTTTGTTCGATGCAAAAAAAATAATTTTAGGAAAAACCCCTAATTTTTCCCTCCGCCTGGCAAGGTCTTATGCTCTTCAGAATCGCCTGTCATTATACACATTTCTTCTAAATGACTTACTCAAACACATACTTAAATTTAAACTTTACAGGAGAAAGTTTATTTTCCCCTAAACTATGCACTTTTCGATTCACCTGGTAGATACACGTGCACCGCTGATGCCTGCCAGGTCATGGTTTTTAGCCTTGGTGTGCTATTAATTATCACTATACAAATTTCTAGCCTTACAGGAAGACCGTTAGTCGGAGGGTTCACTAGCTCTTAGACTATAACTCGAAAAGTATTAACTTGGTGAAAAAAACTTTTATAGAACAAATGCTGCTTAGAATTAGTCATTTTATTCATTTCCGGACATATTTCGAACATATATTTTTCACCCTCAAAAGGGGGTGAAACTCACCCCTAGGGCAAAAGCACACATCCGCACAATATCACTTTTTTTCTATGACTTGTTAGCTATGTGTATGCCAAATTTCATGTCAATCAAAGCAGTTCTTTAAAATTTAGAGGTTTTGCAGTATTTTACAATAGGATAAAAAGAGCAAGGTTCTGAAATTGTTTTCTTGTGTCATGTCTAATTTAAGTATTACCTTTATATTGGATTTGCCACAATTATTGGTGTAATGAAAATTATCTCATACCGGAAATCGTTCTCAAAAGGAAAAAGAAAATTATTCTGAAAATTTCCGGAGTCGAAATAGAAACGTCAAAACATTAGTTAATTAAAATTGTAATTTTCATTCCACCAATAATTGTGGCTAAATGCCATACAAACATAATACTTAAGGGGAGAGGCGCAAAATGTCGCCTGTCAAAATTTTCAATGTTTTAAATGTATTTTTTAGAATCCTGAGAAAATTGAATCCAGAATGAAAGTCCCTTAAAATAAATAAAAAGTTTCTTTTGAATAAATTATTTGCAATTAAAAATCACACTAAATTTTTTCTTTTATTTTCACCACTGTAACTTATTAAAATAAATATTATAGAAGTTTTCAGGGACTTTCGGTCTTCAATAATAAAGTAATATTACATACTGCGTTTAAAGTTTTCAAAAATATTTACTTAGTTCATGTGGTGAGACCGCTCCCATCTGGAAAAAATTTCTGATTCGGTTTCTTTGTGGATTCCTATTCAAAAATGTCCCCTTTAAAAAAATCTGAAGGGTGCCGGGCAGAATTTTTGGGCAGAAATTGTTTAAACAATTTTTTTAAACAAATACAAAAGATCACCTTTTTTTATTCATAACATATATTTTTAAGGTTTGTGGGTCAAACAAGAAAGGTTATCTTGTAAATGTTCTCAACAATTGATAGTTTTCGAGTTATAGGCGATTTAACATCTGAAAAATGCCAAAATACGCATTTTCGAGGCCTAAAAACTCATATTTAAATTAGTATTTTTGAGGTTGCCGGATACTTAAATTGAAGTTTAAACATTCAGCTTCAAGATTCTGAAGAGTGATTGCGTCTAACCTTAATTTAAACCGTTGTTTTTTAATTATTAAATATGCATGTCCATCCGGTATTTTGCCGGTGCGGTGCGCTCTATTTCAAAAATCTCCAATTTCTCTCCGAAAAATATTTTTGCTAGATTCTTTGGGATATTCTAAATAAAATAATCTTTTTGACATTTTTCTCAAAAGTTAACAGTTTTAAAGTAATAAGCAAGGACCGGAAAAAATGCACCAAAAAATGTAAAAAAATGCGCATTTTAATGCAATTGATTTGTGAAAAATATGCAAGAGCCTTTATGAAAAATGCAATATTACAATGCAACATTAATAATCCTCAATTTATATCTATATGATGTTGGAATAATAACATTTAAACACAATAGTTAGTTTTGATCCACAAATGTTTAATACTTGTCACTTTCGGCATTTGGCGAAAAAATTATTCGTTACTCAATTTAAACTATATGTCAAAAATAATACGCAACAACGCACTGCGAATCAAAACACGAAATGAACTTCAGCTTTTATAAACAAATATTAAAATCTAAATTTCTGTACCTGCTTATCCCCCTACAAAGAGCAAACAGGTTTTTACAACCTATGTCAACTAATTGTTGTCCTACCGACCAAGTTATATTAGGGATTAGTCGGCTTAGACCCAAAAATAGATAATAGTATAAGAATATTAACCTGATTTAAACATTTTTCTTAAGAAATGGATTATACACAGTTATTGAATTTAGGACTGATAGTTTTTTAATTGGAAGTGAAAGTGAACCTTTAAGATTTAAAATATCGAATTAATGCAACTTTTCTGAATTTATCAAGAAAAAATGCAAAATGTTTAAAATGTTTGAAAAAATGCAACATTTTCTAATTTATCAAAAAAAATGCAAAAATATGCAAAAATGCAGTTTGAATTTAATCCGGTCCTTGGTAATAAGCTATTTAAAATCCAAAAATCCTTTTTTTGGCAATTTTCGGATTTTAAATCGCTTATAACTTTAAAACTGTTAACTTTTGAGAAAAATGCCAAAAAGCTTATTTTATTTAGAATATCCCAAAGAATCTAGCAAAAATATTTTCGGAGAAAAATAGGAGACTTTTGAAATAGAGCTCGCCGCACCGGCAAAAAATCGGATAAACACGCATATTTAACAGTTAAAAAACAACGGTATATATTAAGGTTAGACGCGATCACTTTTCAGAATCTTGAAGCTGAATGATTAATCTTCAATTTAAGTATCTGGCAACCTCAAAAATACTAATTTAAATATGCATGAGTTTTTTAGCCTCGAAAATGCGTATTTTCGCATTTTTCAGATTTTATATCGCCTATAACTCGAAAACTGTCAATTTTTAAGAAAAATTCCAAGATACCTTTCTTATTTAGAATGACCCAATTAATCTAAAAATATATGCTCCAGAGCAAAAAAAACGTGATCTTTTGTATTTGTTTAAAAAATTTTTTTAAACAATTTCTGCCCAAAAATTCCGCCCGGCACCCTTCAGATTTGTTTAAAGGGGACATTTTTGAATAGGAATCCTCAAAGAAACCGAATCAGAAATTTTTTCAGACGGGAGCGGTCTCACCACATGGACTAATAGGTCTGGATCCCGCGTATGAAAAAAAAGTTGATTAATAGCAAGCTGAAAATTTGTTAATAGCTTAAGGGTGTCTAGTTGGACAAACTTTGATATATGGGAACAGTGGAATAGGGGAAGTTTTAATTGTGGAACAGTTTAAAAATTTGGAACGGTCAGACCACGAAAACGTCAGATGTATTTTTTCCGACAGAACTTCCAATTAATTTGATACCCTTTCATAAACTCTCATGCAAAAATCAGGCTGCTATTTATCACCAAATGGGCATTATAATGAGTGGAACACGTAGAACATGTCAAATGACAGAAATTATGACATGTGATAAATAGCAGTCTGATTTTTGCATGAGAGTTTAATGAAAGGGTAACAAATCAATTGGAAGTTCTGTCCGACAAAATACATGTGACGGTGTCGTGGTCTGACCGTTCCAAATTTTTAACCTGTTCCACAATTAAAACTTCCCCTGTTCCAGTATTCTCATATATCAAAGTTTATCCGACTAGACACCCTTAAGCTATTAACAAATTTTCAGCTTGCTATTAATCAATTTTTATTTCATACGCGGGATCCAGACCTATAACTAGTTTTCTCAGGATTCCAAAAAAATGAGTACATTTAAAACACATTGAAAATTTTGACAGGCGACATTTTGCGCCTTTCCGGATAAAAAGAACTGAAACGAAAACGGACGAATATTGATTAATTAAAGAAAAAAAGAAAAGAAAATGAATAGAATAAAATAAACGGGGAAAATATTGATTTCATAGAAAAGGACTACAGGTCGACCGAAATAGGAATAGACGTGAACATATTTTCTCTGTCTATTTTATAGTAAGATCCTTCAACAAAACTCTTACAAATTTTATGTTTATAGGGCAGTCAATGAGGGTATGTGGCTCCGAATTGCATCCTACTATATCTATTTACGTGATATTTTCACAATAAGTAGGGAATAGCCCAAGAAACAAAGTCTACCCTATGCCGATGTGTGCTTTTGTCTTAGGGACGGTTCCCACCCCTTCTCGTGGGTGGAAAATTTTTTGCTTAAATAACTACGGAAGTTGCTAGAGAACCTAAGACTAAGCAAAAACTGTTCTATAACTTTTTTTCGAAAACTCAATACTTTTTCAGTTATTCCTGGTTGAAAATTGGCCATTTTCATTGAAACATAACACCTTTTTAAACGGTTTTTTTGCGAATACCTTAAAAACTATGCATCTAACTAAAAAAACCATATAAATCATTTTTGTAGCTTATAAAATAACAAAGAGATTCTTTCCTTTATGAATCTTCTAGTTATAACACAAAAAGAGATATGGTAAGTGAAAAAAACTTGTTTTCTTGGAGCATGCTCAAATCAGTGTATTTAACTTGAAATAACAGAGAAACTGTCGATTTTAGGTGTATAATACTATCAATAGCTTTTGTTGTGCTTGAAAAGATCTTTAAAATAAGCAACATTAAATGCCGATTACATTCAAACTATGGAAGATAAACTGTAAAAAATGTGATCACTAACGTATTTTAAGACAAAAATTGAGAAGAATATTTAACCCCTCATCCACAAGAATTTAAATGCATCGTTTTCCTTCTACAATACATTTTACTATAGTGTTCTTTTTATGTTCAAAAAGTTGGGCGGGTTTAAAATGAATGGTTTTTGAAAAAAATAAGATCAAATTATTGAGCGCATTTTTAAATTTTCTTAAAAATCTTCCTATTTCTCCATGTAACTCGAAAATGATAAAAGGTGCAAAAAAGATACCACACAAAAATGTAGGTTTCTTCTAGACAAACATTTTGATTTTATTTTTTATAACAGTATCTTTTATCATTTTCAAGTTACATGGAGAAAAAGGAAGATTTTTAAGAAAATTTAAATATGCGCTCTATAATTTGATCTTATTTTTTTCAAAAACCATTCATTTTAAACCCGCTCAACTTTTTGAACATAAAAATAACACTGTAGTAAAATGTATTGTAGAAGAAAAACGATGCATTTAAATTCTTGTGGATGAGGGGTTAAATACACTTCTCAATTTTTTTCTTAAAATTCGTTAGTCATCAATTTTTTGCAGCATATCTCGCTTAGTTTGAACGTAATCGACATTTAATATTGCTTATTTGAAAGGAGTTTTCAAGCACACTAAAAAGTATTGGTAGCATTATACACCTAAAATCGACCGTTTCTCTGTTATTTCAAGTTTAATACACTGATTTGAGCATGCACCAAAAAACAAATTCTTTTTACCTACCATATCTCTTTTTGTATTATAACTAGAAGATTGAAGAAGGAACGAATCTCTTTGTTTTTTATGAGCTACAAAAATATTTTATATAAGTTTTCTAGTTAGATGCATTGTTTTTAAGGTATTCGCAAAAAACCGTTTGAAAAGGTGTTATATTTCAATGAAAATGGCCAATTTTCAACCACGAATAACTCAAAAAGATATTTTAAAACATAAAAAAGTATTGAGTTTTCGAAAAAAAAATTATAGAACAGTTTTTGCTTAGAATTAGGTTCTCTAGCAACTTCCGTAGTTGTTTAACCAAAAAATTTTCCACCCCCGAGAAGGGGTGGGGACCGCCCCCAAGACAAAAGCACACATCGGCCTGGGATAGACTTTGAATAAGGAGATATTTTCAGGCTATTCCTAAAATTTCATTAAAATCCATTGCTAGTAGGATAGAATTCGGATGTAATAACCTGTTCTTGCTCTCATTGACTGCCCTATTAGTGGGCACTTGTTTTTCAATTATATTATAGCTGAAAAACAAGTGCCCATCATACAAAAATTTCGTAAGAAATTTGTTGAAAAATTTGACTATATATAAAGGAGACAAAGAAAGTATGCTCATGTCTATCCTATTCCGATCGGGGTGTACCTGCTCTAAGATAAAACAATGTAAAAATTTATTTCATAAAAATTTATTAGTGAATTTTATAAAATATACTGACAAATGTTAAAAAATACATATACACAAAAAACAAAATATCCCACATTTATATGCGTTTTACTAACTTACAACTAGGTACTTTTTATTAAATAATGGACTAGAAACGCAACAAGCACTTTAACATTTTACTAAAAGTAATTAACATTTCAACATACTTACTAAATTGCAGTTGATTTGATAAAGAAATTTTTACATGGTTAGAATTCGATAAAAATTTATAAAAAGGGATATTTTAAAACATAAAAATCTTTTATCCTACTTATATAAATCCATTTTGGTACATATGTTCAAGTAATGGCACTGTTCTCCTCTCGATTTCTTCTTCATCTGCCTCTTCCAAATGCTTCTTGTAATCCCTCTTTTCGATCTCAGTCAACATCAAATACAAATCCAGTTTGGCATCATCTTTGACGTATTTTGCTCTTAGAATTACCATTGCCATGATCCATCCAAACTTGGAGTAATCCTTCCATTCCTGTTTTAATTCTTCCAAGGAAATGAACTCGTCACATCCCATTACCGTGCAGGTATCAACTAGATTTTTGTGGTATAAGTTGAGGTAATGATCAAGATTATCGAAAACTTCTTTGCTTCCTCCCGAATAAATGCAATAGGACAGGTCGTAAACAGCTGATCCAACTTTGCATGTTTGGAAATCTATAAATTTCAAATCTTCTGACACACCAGTCTCCTGAAATTACAAAAAAAAAACAATATAAGAACATAACGTTAATTCAGTTCATAGAAGTAAAATTAAAACACACTGACGCAGTAGCTTTAAATTATGATTTTTTATCATATAATACTATATCATACTAGTGACGTTATCCATCTGAGCGTGGTGACGCAATGGATGATTTTTTAAATGAGAATAGGGACCATTTACTAGCTCATGTGAAAGGCTATTTAGTTTTCAATTTAATTATATAAACTTTAACATTAAACATACAATTTAACAATTACTGAAATATTGTGGAGTAGCAGTGAAAGAACAATTAATAACATTAATTAAAAAAGTCA
This sequence comes from Diabrotica virgifera virgifera, assembly GCF_917563875.1. Taxonomy (NCBI): domain Eukaryota; kingdom Metazoa; phylum Arthropoda; class Insecta; order Coleoptera; family Chrysomelidae; genus Diabrotica; species Diabrotica virgifera. The sequence goes on from NC_065448.1 coordinate 86,562,824, forward strand.
TTATCATTACCCAGCCTTAGAAGACAAACAAACAAGAACAAGGCCTTAGTAATTTCCGGAGGTTTGAGAGATGTGGTCTGGAATAACCCATATATGAGCATGGACAGCAAAGTTAGAATTTATAAAACTTGCATTAGACCTGTTATTACCTATGGTATTGAATCAAGAGAAGATACCAATAAAGCCAAAATAATGCTACGAACAACCGAAATGAAAACACTAAGAGCAATAGCAGGGAAGACAAAAAGGGATAGAATACGAAACAACATCATTAGGGAATAATGTGGCGTGCAAGATGTAGCAAGATGGGGTAGGCAAGGACAAAGAGAATGGTTCAGTCATATAAAAAGAATGGAAGAGCACAGACTACCAAGAATTGCGCTAGAAGGAAAACCAGCTGGCAAGCGTCCACCGGAGAGACCACCAAAAAGATGGAGAGATAGCTGGCAGTCTACCTCTCAAGAAATACTTCAACGTCGGAATTAACAGATCGACAGATCTACAACAAGGATAAGAAGAAGAAGAAGAAGAAGAAGAAGAAGAAGAAGAAGAAGAAGAGAAGAATTGACAAAATCGTAAATCACAATAAAATACCGGAATAATAGTACCTACATTATTTGACGGTTCTTGCTGTAAGTTTTAAAGAACCGTTTGGATTTACATAAAATTTGGCACACGCATAGCCAACTTGTCAAAGAAAAAAGTGATATTGTGCCGATGTGTGATTTTCCCCTGGGGGTGACTTTCACCCCTTCTCGGGGGTGAAAAACATACGTTCAAAATAAGTCCGAAATTCGATAAAATGCCTAATTCTATGCAACTTTTATTCTATACAGTTTTTTCACCAAGTTAATACTTTTCGAGTTATTTGCGACTTAATATGTTTATTTCTCAACAAAACAGACACGTTTTTAGACAATATTTCACAAATAATTCAGAAACTAAGTATTTTATCGAAAAAACCGTTGTTAGCAAAAGTATAGCTTGTAAAAAAGTGAAAAAAAATGGCGTATACATGAAGTCTCTAGACCCAGTAGAAGCAGAGTTATAACTAAAGAAAAATAGGTTCATATTCGCCAAACTTCAAATAAATATATTTCAACGTGAAATAACCAAAAAATTAAGCACTTTTTGGAAAAAACTCATTACAACTTTTTTAAAGAGTTTAAAAAGCTTTATGTCCATTTTTATAAAAAAATAATCTGGCATCAAATGTGGGCAAGTTACGCTCAAAATACAGTTGTAGGTCTGGATCCCGCGTATGAAAAAAAAGTTGATTAATAGCAAGCTGAAAATTTGTTAATAGCTTAAGGGTGTCTAGTCGGAGAAACTCTGATATATAGGAACACTGGAACAGGGAAGTTTTAATCGTGGAACACGTTCAAAATTTGGAACGGTCAGACCACGAAAACGTCACATGTATTTTGTCCGACAGAACTTCCAATTGATTTGTTACCCTTTCATTAAACTCTCATGCAAAAATCAGGCTGCTATTTATCACCAAATGGGAATTATAATGAGTGGAACACGTAGAATATGTCAAATGACAGGAATTATGCAGTGCCGCGCCAGCACGTGGTAGCGCCTGTGTGCAAAACATCTAATAGCTTCCAAAAATACGCAATTTTTTAAAAATCGTATCGTTAAATAAAACAATGTGAATAAAAATGGACAACTATTTATTGTAACCAAACAAAAATAACTAAAAATTCTCACACATGCAAAAGGAAAATAAAGTAAGTTAAAATAATTAAATAAAAATATTTGGAGTAACCACATAAAAAGGTAAAGATATACTCGTAGGTATGTACATAAACAAGAAATAATATTATAGAAGTAAAAGGCAGATATAGAGGACTAATTTTATTTAATCTTGCCCAAGTATACTTTAGCTCCTAGGTCATCTTCAGGGGCGTTTCGTCAAATTGGAAGGTATTAAAATGTCGTAACATTTGTGTAAATTAAATAATGGCAGAAATTAACATAATAGCACCGACTGGACAAAGGACAAACAGATTAAAATTAAATGCCGGTGCTACGTTAGGTACATATCTACATATACAATATAAAAAGATACCTTCTTAATTTGACGAAACGCCCCTGATGATGGTCTAGGAGCGAAAGTATACTTGGGCAAGATTTAATAAATTCTATTAAATATGAAATATGTAGGTATTTTATAAAAAAATCACTTTTTGCGCCTTGAGTTCGGAAAATCTTTTTGTAATATGGTGAATATCAATTTCATCTAATACTGACGACTCTATCGAGATGATGGATACATTTGTCAACCGCTCTTAACTGATACCTAGTCGATCTTAAATATTTTTTTAAGTTTCAGTTTAGAAAAAGATCGTTCAGTGGTGGCAACAGATATGGGCAGAGTGATCAGAATGCGAAGAGCTATTGTTAAATTTGGACGAACTGCAATTAATTCGTTTAAAAATATAAATTTTAAAATTTTACAAACATCATTATTTAATTCTTTTAACAAACGCTGAAGCCGTATAATTCCTTCAAATAAATATTCTTCCCCTATATCTAGATTCTAGATGATCACATCTCATTTTTTTTTCAAATTTGCACACAAAAGTTTTGATTGTGAGTTTTCTGTGCTGTCGTTCAAATTATGTAAAAATTTGAAAGTTTTAAAATTTTTATTTCTATTACATCATTTCATCAATGTTTGGTCGAGGTCGAGAAAACAATAAAAGAAATGAACTTTGTATTACGTGTGTGACATTTTAGGATCCAAAATCAGTTCGTCTTTATGTTCGTAATGGAACTGTCTGCTTTTATTCCGACGCCGACGCCGTGTGTGGCTGGTTGAAAACTGGGCTCCACATTCAGTTTCTTTGCAGTTTCATTTGCTGTAGTAATAACATAATTAAATTCGCTATCTGTCGTAAATTCAAGCAAGAATTGTTTTAACCCTTGTAAGCATTTAAGGCCTAAGGCCAGCTGCATATTCATTGGTTTTATTGTAAAATTTTGCTAACGAAGTTAAGTTTTATCGTAACTTCATACTTTCATACCATATGTGGACTGAGCATATGAATGTAAATGTTGATACATTTGATCTCCTAAACATTTTTTGGCTGCATGTCTTTAAATCTGCATAAACAATGCAGATTGTATTGTTGTGCCTACCTTTGAAGTTCATATATACAAGGTGGCAAGGTCGGTTAATGGGCAAGTGTTGTTTTGACCCGCGTAAAATTTTTGTAGCAACTCAGTGGCGCCCATTAATTGCTGGCGCCTGTGTGCGCCGCACATATTGCACACGTGGACGGCGCGGCCGTGGAATTATGACAGGTGATAAATAGCAGTCTGATTTTTGCATGAGAGTCTAATGAAAGGGTAACAAATCAATTGGAAGTTCTGTCGGACAAAATACATGTGACTTTTCGTGGTCTGACCGTTCCAAATGTTTAACCTGTTCCACAATTAAAACTTCCCCTATTCCAGTGTTCCCATATATCAAAGTTTGTCCGACTAGACACCCTTAAGCAATTAACACATTTTCAGCTTGCTACTAATCAACTTTTTTTCATACGCGGAATCCCTATTGGTCCGTTTTGATTTGGCATAAAAAATCGGGAAAATCACCCCCTCATTAACAACTTAAATAAAATTAATCGTTACCGCTTCACATGTTGCTTTATTTATGTTGTGTCTATATGATCTGTAAGTTCCATCGACTCAACGTGCTTATTTTTGAAAAAAAAATGGTTTTAAATCAAATTTTAAAAATTTTTAATTTTGAAAAAATGTTCTTTTTCAAAATAACTTAAAAATTATTAGTAATACCAAAAATCTCAAGAAGTAATAAAATGTACGTTTTGCTTTTCTGAATATTTTGGACTTTTTGTTTTCCTGTTAGACAAAAATCGGTTATGCTATGGCTGTTCAAAGTTTGCATACACTCGGGATTAGTGACTCATTCAAGCCATTTTAACTACAGCCTTTTCAAGAATAAGCACTTTAAACCGCTGAGACTTACAGATCGTATAAAGAATAAACAAGTTGGTAATTTGTGAAGCGGTAACGATTAAATTTATTTGATATGCTAATTAGAGGGTACTTTTCGCAATTCTTTTTATAAAAAAAATAAAAGGTACCAACAATGTTTTGAGCATAAATCATTTACTTTTAAGGTTAGAAGTTTTTTAAAAAACAAAACTAAACTTTTTTTAAACGCTTTAAAAAAGTTGAAACGAGTGTTCCCCGAAAAATGTTCCATTTTCTGGTTATTTCTCGATGAAATATTCGATTTGGAATTTGACGAATAAAAACCTACTTTTCATTAGCTACAACTTTGCTTTACTGGGTCGACAGACTTAATATATGCACCATTTTTTTCATTTGTTTATAAACATAAACTATATGTTTATTGAGAATATTTTTTCGACAAAATACTTACTTTTTGAGTTATTTGCGAAAAACCGTCTAAAAACGTGGTTATTTTGTTTAAAAATGAACAAATTCACTCGCAAATAACTCGAAAAGTATTGACTTGGTGAAAAAACTCTATAGAACAAAAGTTGCTTAGAATTAGTAAGTTTATCGAATTCCGGACTTATTTTGGACATATACTTTTTCTATCTGAGAAGGGGTGAAACACCCCCAGGGCAAAAGCACACATCGGCACAATATCACTTTTTTTCTTTGATTTATTAGCTATGTGTATGCCAAATTTCATGTCAATCCAAGGGGTTCTTTAAAATTTAGAGGTTTTGAAATATTTTACCGTTAAATAACGTACTATAATGGAGAACGAGCGAACTACTTCTACAATTCAAAAAAGGAGATCAAAAGCAGCCAGAAAACTACAGAGGTATCAACTTGTTAAATACTACCCTAAAACTTACAATCAAAATTCAACAAGAACTAATGAATTAGAGGATAAGTTTAACAGATGAACAACAGGACTTTCGTACTGGAAGATCGTGTACAGATGCAATATTCGCCATAAAGCAAATCAATAAGAAGCCACTAGAGCAGCGGTTCCCAAACTTATTTTTCCGTGGCCCGGTTATTTTTGTGGTCATCCTTTGTGACCCACTAATTTTTTTGCATATCCTGGCGTACGGATACAAGCAAACATATTTAAATATCTATTATAGTTTTATATACCTATTAATAAAAAATGTACACCCGCCTTAATAGAGAAGTTTGACGGGAGCATCACTGAGTCCTATGTTCTTTAATTTAACCATGGATGAAATCATAAAAAGCGTCAACAAAGGAAGAGCATACATAATGGGAAACAAAGAAGTAAAAATACTCTATCACGCAGAAGACGCAATATTAATAGCGCAAGATGAAGATGGTCTGCAAAGATTAGTCCACAGATTTAACATTAGAGCACGAAAAAAGAAAATAAAATACTCAATACTATGAAGGAAAAAAAAATGAGCTACTTTGGTCACATATTAAGAAATGAAAAATATGAGTTAATGCGATTAGTTATACACGGGAAAGTGGAAGGAAAAATAGGACCGGGGAGCCGACGCACGTTCTGGTAGAAAAATTTGAAGCAGTGAAGTAGAATAACCACAATAGAACTGTTCAGAACTTCTGCAGATAGAGTAGAGTGGGCCATGATGGTCGCCAATGCCCTTAAAGGATGAGACACATGCGGGAGAAGAAGAATAATTCTAAAATTAGTAATCTAGAAAGCTATTGAGAAAAAAACAGCCGCCAATAAAGAATTTAACCTGGTGTACGTAGACTTACAAAAAGCATAATGATAGCGTGCCTCTCAGCAAACTATGGTCAACCCTACATCAAACCAACATTAAACGGTCTTATCAAAGCAGTCCAAATTCTGTACAACGAAACGGCTGCAAAAATTAAAACTCTATCAAGGATGTCTGCGGTATTTAAGGTCACGAAAGGATGGAAGCAGGGTTGTTGTATTTCGCCTACGCTTTTTAAAATTTATCTGGAACAAGCATCTGGAATTCCCATGCCATTACATTTTATTTTCCTCAAGCTGAGGAAAAGAAAATGTAATGGCATGTGAATCCTTCTCAATGACGAGACAACACTATACACTTTATGTTTCGCTGATGACCAAATTCTGATTGCTCAAGATCATGACGACTTGAGTTACATGACGCGGAAGCTGATAAAAGAAAATAACAAATGGGGTCTCGAAGTCAACATTAAGAAAATTGAAGCCATGTCTATTGGAGGGACAAAGCAGTACATTGCATTAGACGATGGGGTAGAAATTAAACACTGTGATGAATACAAGAATCTGGGCATGAAGATAACTCAAGATGAAATACTCGATGCTGCTATAAAAGACAGAAACATACAGGGTAAAAAAGCCATATCCATGATGAACAGCATTCTGTGGGACCAAACAATAGACCTGAATCCCGGTTGCCAAAAAAAAGTTGATTAATAGCAAGCTAAAAATTTGACAACAGCTTAACGGTGTCTAGTCGGACAAACTTTGATGTATGGGAACACTGGAACAGGGGAAATTTTAATTGTGGAACAGGTTAAAAATTTGGAAAGTCAGGCTACGAAAACGTTCCATATATTTGGTCGGACAGAACTTCCAATTTATTTGTTACCATTTCCTTAAACTCTCATGCAAAAATCAGACTGGTGTTTATCACTAACTGGGCATTTTAATGAGTGGAACACGAAAAACATGTTAAATGACAGGAATCATGTTGGTTAGTAATAGCAGTCTGATTTTTGCACGAGTGTTTAATGAAAGGGTAACAAATCAATTGGATATTCTATCCGACAAAATACATGAGATGTTTTCGTAATCTGACGTTCCAAATTTTTAAACTGTTCCATAATTAAAACTTTCCCTGTTCCAGTGTTGCCGTACATCAAAGTTTGTCCAACTAGACACCGTTAAGTTATTAACAAATTTTCAGCTTGCTATTAATCCACTTTTTTTGGTACGCGGAATCCAGGCCTATAAAACGAAAAAACAGCTCATATACAATACCATACTTCAAAGGGTAATCACATATGGCAGTGAAGTTTGGCCACTGAAACAAAGAACGGAGAGAATGTTACTAGTAACAGAAATGGACTTCTGGTGAAGAGCAGCAGGCAAATCAAGAAAATATCAGATACCAAATGAGAGAATACGAGTAATGATGGGAGTCACACATACAATAATTGATGACATAAAAACAAAACCACTAGTATGGTACGGCCATGTACAGGGAATGCCAGATTACAGGTTTCATAAACAGATTATGGCATAGAAGCTGGAGGGAGGGAATCAAAAATGAACTAGAGGAAAGGAAAATCCCTCCAGGACTACGGTTAAACAGAGAAGAATGGCAGTTAGGAGTCGGAAGGCGTCGGAGAACGCTGTAAACCGATAGTAGTACAGTGGAACCCCGATAAGTCGGCCCCCGATAACCCGGAACTCCGGCTAACCCGGACCGATTTTTTCAGACAAACATTTCAACAATAAAAATGTATTGCTGTTACAAAATCTCGTGAACCTAATTCATTTATTTGGTGACGTCAATATATGAACGAAACGATTGAATCCGACATTACTGAACATATCAGGGTGCATATGGGACCCTGTCGCGCAATTCGCAGCAAATAAAATAGTCGTATGTTTTTGGCTTCATTTTATTTCGGTTATACATACGCATTTTCAAGGTTCACGAGGTTTTGTGCCAACATGTAATATAATATTTGAGAGATAATGGGTATTATTTGTGTAATTTCAACTACATATACCATAGTAAAAATGACTCATGGCACACCACATTCATTGTCGTGTTATCAAAAACAACAGGCACCTGTATTATCCTTTATTTATTTGAAACTGTCTTAGCATTGTTTAGAAAAGACTATTAAAATTATTTTTTTAACAATGGTCTTAGTCATCACTGTTATTAAATAACATAACATCAGAGAAGGTATTGTGTGTAGTAAAGTCGTATTGTTCGCTTCCGTTCTGTAATCGTTCGTAAATCTATTCAGATTTTGTGTGCGTGTTTTTTGTCTATAAGGGCAACAAAACGTAAAAATGTTGTAGTGACAATGGAAAAGAAACTAGAAGCATTAAGTAGAATTGATAAAGCTGAATCTTGCAGCATTATATGGTGTCGGTACATCTACAGTATCGGATTGGAAGAAAAATAGAACTAAAATCGAAAAAATTTTTTTTTAAAATGATAACAAAAGACAGTTTGGACAATCGATGCAAAGCTAATAAAGCTAAGAATGAGACTCTTGACGACGCTTTGTATATGTGGTTTTGTGTGGAATGCGAACGTGGTTTACCAGTGTCTGTGTGACAATTATAACGGAGTTTATCTGTAAGCATACCATATTTTATTAATTTTTACCATTTTCTCCGGCTAACCCGGATTTTCGATAACCCGGATCGGCCGCGGTCCCGATTAATCCGAGTTAACGGGGTACCACTTTAATAGCAATCTAGAGTATAATAGATAAGCATTTCTATGTTTGATTGAGTTGAAGAAAGAATTTGACAGAGTAAAGCTCAAATATGTAGCTATAATATAGCTCAAATATAAGCTATAATAGACAAGTTCCCTAGATATCATAAAAACTATTGCAAACATCTTCCAAAACAACAAAATGGAAGTCAGAATAGATACACAACTTATAGACATAGGCAGCGGAGTAAGACAGTGGGATTTATTGAGCCCTATGCTCTCCAATTTAATCATGGATGAATTCATCAAAAGCGTCAACAAAGAAAGATACAGAATGGGAAAGAAATGAGTAAAATCACTCTTTTACGCAGACGACGCAATATTGACAGCGCAAGATGAAGATAGTCAGGATCTTAGGATGAAATTGCTTCACTAAAATAATAGCAATCAGTAAAGAACCATTTAGATGCAAAATTTAAATTGATGGCATCAGTATTAAATAAATAATGGAAATAGAATACCTTGGAATTACACTGTCCAACTACGGAGACATGGACAAAAAGTGAGATATTGATTTGAGTACAAAAAGCTCATACACTAACAGGATGCCTAATAACACTATAGGCGAAATTGAGATGAAGTCAATAGTTTATAAAACCAGTGAAAGACCAATAATGACATTAGATGCATCAGAAATAAGACCCGATACAGCCATAACACAAAGACTTACGGGAATCAGCAGAAATGAGAATACTACAGAAATTACAGCAAATACGCTGATATATCGAAAAAGGGGTGAAGATATTAGAACAAAATGTGACATACAGTGCATAAACAAATTAAGACTAAATATAAAAAAGAATGGAATAATCATATATTCAGAATGGGAGAGACACGAGTGGTCAAAATAGCAAGGGATAAATCACCAATCAGTAGAGGAAGTAGGTATGCAAAGTCCGCAGATAGTGTGCTACTTTTTTTATAAACAAAATGGCGTCCGAAAATCGTGTTTTTTTTCAATTTTTGCTCTATAACTCCAAAGATTTTAGCTTTAGACCAAAAACACTCAAATAGAAATTCAACGTAATTAAATTCTACATAGGAGGTGTTTTTCCCGATTTACTACGACGAATATTTTTCCCGGAAAATGCGGGTTTTTCCAACAAAATCTTTAATTTTCAACTAAAATTTTAAATAAGTAGTTGTTTATCAATAATTAAATAACTTGGTAATATAAAAGCCCTGTTCATATATGTGATAATTCCAGAAGCCTATGGAAATTGAGTGAACATTTTAGCAACAATTGAATTGTTAATTAAAAATTTACGGTCACTATAAGAACCAGAATAATTATGATACATAAGAATTACTATGATTTTTATATAAAAAGATACTATGCCTATCTCATGTACTTTACAGAATTAAAATAGGACTATTTAAGCGGTCTCGGGAATATTTTAAAATTATAAACAATTTTTTGGCTTAAAAACAAATAAAATATCTCGGGAAATATTAAATTAAATTAAATCATGAAAACGGTATTGGTAAACAAGCGGCAGGACGCTTTATCTCAAAGAAAAACGTTTAATTTTGATAACTGGTTGCTGAGATACAACCGGTTAAAATTGACCGGCATTAACGGCAAAGATATAAACAATGTAATCATAATTTTCAAACCATCACCATTTTATTTTTGTCCCCTTTCTCCACACCAATTTTTTTATCTTTAAAATATTCGTAACATATATTATTATAATAAAAACTATCGATATTAGGAGTGAAAATTGCTAAAAATAGCAAAATTCCAATCAAAAATTAGGTTGGAGAAAATGTAATCTCAAAGTTCAAAATCTGTATACGTTAAAAAAATAGATTTTCTCGGCTTCCCATGGAGCAATTTTCTTCATTTTTTTTTTGTTCCCAAGTAACTCGAGTAGAGACATCTAACTAACGCATTATTAAATGTCGAACTTGCTTTTGTTTTGTTATAATAGATTAATTTTTTTATAAGAAAAGAAAACTACATATTTTTTCCAGTTGTAGTCTTTTTTTAGATAAACTTACTAGAGGTGTACCTTTTAACTTTAAGAACACAAATATTCTCATTTGAAAGCTGTATAATTATATAAAAAAATTTTATTTAAACAAATTAAAAAATTTTGTTATAATAAAAAAATTAATTTATTATAATAAAACAAAAGCAACTTTGACATTTAATAATGAGTTAGGTAGATGGCTCCACTCGAGATACTTGGGAACAAAAAAAGAATTATAAAAATTGCTCCATGGGAAGCCGAGAAAATGCATTTTTTAACGTATACCGATTTTGAACTTTGAGATTACATTTTCTCCAACCTAACTTTGATTGGAATTTTGCTATTTTTGGTAATTTTCACGCGTAATATCGATAGTTTTTATTATAATAATATATGTTATAAGTATTTTCAAGATATGAAAATTAGTTTAGAGAAAGAGGACCGAAATAAAAAGGTGATGGTTCAAAAATTATGATCCTATTGTTTATATCTTTGCCGTAAATGCTGGTGAATTTTGACCGGCTGTATCTCAGGAACAACTCATTACAATTAAACGTTTTTTCTTTTCAAAGAATCATCCTGCCGATTTTTTTCCAATACCGTTTACATGATTTAATTTAATTTAGTATTTCCCGAGATATTCTATTTGTTTATAAACCAAATTTTTTTTTATTACTTTAAAATATTCCTGAGGCCGCCTAAATAGTCCAATTTTAATTCTGTAAATTATATTAGATAGATACAGTGCCATTTTATACAAAAATTGTAGTTATTCTTATGTATCATAATTATTGTGGTTATTATAGCGACCGTAAATTTTTAATTAGCAATTCAATTGTTGCTAAACTGTTTATTCAATTTCTATCGGCTTCTGAAATTATAATCTATACGAAAAGAGCTTTTATATTACCAAGCTATGTAATTATTGATAAACAATTACTTATCTAAAATTTTATTTATCACCATATAAATCACCTGGAATGGACGGGATCTATCCAGCCTTCCTACAGAAGGGACAGGATGTGATTATCCCGTATCTAACAAAGATCTTTAAAGCTAGTTTGACATGGAGATATATTCCAACTGCATGGCGAAGGGTGAAAGTCACATATATCTCCAAGGTTGGTAGGGTAATGGACCAGACCCCCAAGTCATACAGACCAATAAGTCTATCCTCTTTCCTAGCAAAAACGCTGGAAAGATTGATAGACAGGTATATTAGGGACGATGTGCTGATGGAAAAGCCACTTAGCGATAGCTACAATACGCATACCAGCCAGGAAAGTCAACTGACTTGGCACTGGATGATCTTAACAGACTGCTCTCAAAGTCGCTAGATGACAAAGAGATAGCGGTGGCGACGTTTCTGGACGTGGAGGGAGCGTTTAATAACGTCTCCTTCGTGTCTGTAACGGAAGCGCTTAAAAGGAGAGGAGTTCCTGCCTTCATATGCGAGTGGACAAAGGCGACCTTAGCAAACAGGATCATGGTGTCCTCGTTAGGTGAAGCCACCATTGAAGCGAAGGCAGTAAGCGGCTGCCCACAAGGAGGAGTTCTATCCCCATTACTGTGGGCTACGCTTATGGACGACCTACTTAACACGCTGTCCAGGGAGGGTTTCTACTGTCTGGGATATGCGGACGACTTGGTAATTGTAGTTCGAGGACGCTTTACCAAAGTAATTTCAGAGAGACTTAAAGTCGCTCTGAGGATGGTGGACAGCTGGTGTGAGGAAGAAGGCCTGAAGGTTAACCCTCAAAAAACATCCGTTGTTCCCTTCACCAGGAAAAGAGCACTGCAAGGCTTACAGCCACTAGCGCTCAAGGGAGTAGAAATCCCATTCACAAGTCAGGCCAAGTACTTAGGGGTAATATTCGACCAGAGGCTGACATGGAATGCACACATTCAAAAAGTCACACAGAAGGCCATTATGGCCCTGAACAGATGTAGACGAATGTGTGGTAAGAATTGGGGGTTAAATCCTAAAATGAACCTCTGGTTATACACAAGGGTTATAAGGCCCATGCTAACTTACGGTTCAGTGGCGTGGTGGAACAAAACGCAACAGTCCGGGGCGATTCGATTGCTCAGTAGCACACAAAGACTTGCATGCTTGAGTGTTACAGGAGCCATGAGAACAGCCCCAACGGACGCGCTAGAAGTTCTACTAAACCTACCACCTCTACATATATACATACAGAGTGAAGCCAGATCAACAGTACATCGGTTGATCCAGGGCCAAGCTCCAATAAGTATGATGCAGGGAACTGATAACTTAAGGCTATACCAGGACATAAAGGCAGACCCCGTTCTAGGAATGCCTGTAGACCGAATGGTTACGAGGTATAGCTTTAACAAAAATTTTCAAGTCACAATACCAAAAAGAGGGGACTGGGAAACTGGTCCGCCGATAACGGCAAACTCAATATGGTATACGGACGGCTCCAAAACCGATATAGGTACAGGGGCTGGAATATATGGCTTAAAACCAAGGACGGAAGTCCGGGTATGTCTAGGGACATATGCGACCGTATTTCAAGCCGAAGTAGCTGCTATACAAAGGTGCGCTATGGAACTAATCAGTCGAAATCTAGATAACGACTCCATCGTTATCTATTCGGATAGTCAAGCGGCTCTGAAGGCTCTCAGTTCGGTACAGGTCGATTCATGGCTGGTATGGAACTGTTTGAGTGTCCTCTCTCAGGTGGGAAGTCGAAACAGATTGACACTTGCCTGGGTGCCGGGACATAAGGGTCATCGTGGCAACGAGAAGGCCGATGAATTGGTCCGAGAAGGCGCATCTACGCCACTGGTTGGTCCGGAACCCGTCTTTGGAATCGCAAATACGATCAAAAGAGCATCTATACAAAAATGGGCGTAACAGAAGTCTCTTGATGGTGGAACAACTCCCCAGGACAGAGGCAGGCCAAACAGTTCATCAAAGGACATTCGGCTAAATTTACAACAGACTTACTTTCGCGCAGTCGAAGCACTGTCAGAATCATAGTGGGTCTGCTGACTGGACACTGTAGACTCAATAGACACTTGAGTCTCATAGGCCTGACAGAAGAGGACACCTGTCGGTTCTGTCTGGAAGAAGAGGAAACCACTCTACACGTTCTGTGTCATTGCGCCGGTCTCGCACGAGTGCGGTTTCTAGAACTCGGTGAGGAAAAACCGGAAGCACCAGGCTACATGAAAAGGCCACTATCAAGGCTGTTAAGTCTCATTAAGAGGACTAAGCTAGATGAAGTGCTTTAAAAGAAAGGGGAAACACAATAGATCTACTAAGGTCGCAGTGTATCAGGCTCTATTGGCCGCCCCATTTTCTACATTCTACATTCTACATCTAAAATTTTAGTTGAAAATTAAAGATTTTGTTGGAAACATTCGCATTTTCCGGGGAAAATTTTCGTCAAAGTAAATCGGGAAAAACACGTCTCTATGCAGAATTTAATTACGGTGTGAATTTTTATTTGAGTGCTTTTAGTGTAAAGTTAAAATCTTTGGAATTATAGATCAAAAATTGAAAAAAACACTATTTTTGAGCGCCATTTTGTTTATAAAAAAAATAGCACACTATCTGTGGACTTTGCATACCTATATTATTAGTATATACAGTCATAAGATTCGATTTCAGCAATAAAATTTCTGGTAAATAACTTTTCCTAAAAATGTCCTATTTTCCGATAATCTGCCCAGACTATTTTCCGACCGGGCAAAATATGGAGTGACAACCTCAACAAAATGGAAGAAGAAGAAGAATATTAAATAAAAAAAGTCATAAGCAATTATAATAATGAAAAGTAACTTACCGTAAATTTAAATAACATATTATTACTCCAACAGTCTCCATGCAGGAATACGCCATGTTTTCCCTTATAGTTGTTCGACTGAATAAAGACATCGAGTCCAGTTGTATTATATTCTTTAATTTTATTTATAAGGTCTGGATTCTGAGGTTTCTCCGGTTTCTGTAGATATTTTATGCATTTAGTAAAGACGCCTGTGATCGAAACATTTAGTGGTACAATTTCCTTGGCTTGCTCCCAATACGGAACAAATTTCTGTGCTAGTTCATCGTATTTTCGTGGATCGCTCTTTTTAAGTACATATGACAAACCATGAAATTGTGCGTACTTTTTTACAATAAGTTCCATTATATCATTAGGTACGATTTCCCTTTTATTTATGTTGCGGAAACCTTTACTTCCTACATTTTCCAGTACAATGCATTCCTCTCCAGGGTTAACATTGTAATCGTAAGCCTTAGGGATATTATCGAAAAGAAGACGCCCAAGACGCCTTTGCTGTTGTTTCTCAAATTCTCTCCAAACAAGTTCGTAAAAATTGGCTTCATTTTTGTAAAAGAGGTTGACTGGAAAATATTCAAGTACCTTTTTATTAGTACTCGCCTGTTTAATGAGAAGTTCTAGGCGTTTATTACTATTTCTAGCATAGATATTTACAAAAAAGAGTTCTCCTGTGACACCTTGTCCTTTGCCAACTTGGCCGTAGCAGGTAATGTCTTTGTCTACAAACCCTTCATCTTGAGCGACTTTTTCTAACATTAATTTAGTTCTATCTTGTATAATCAATCCATTGTATTCTGCACGCGTACTCATCAGTCGACGCGAGGATCTTACTATCTCTGATACTCTCATTATGATGAATTCTGAAAAAAAATAAATGGTATTAAACTAAAAGTTATGATTATGGCGATTTCAACTATATGGCCCGAAAATTAATTGAAGAGTTAGACCAGGGCTCATCTGTAAAAATATTAGTAGGTACATTTGGATGTTAAGAGGTGACTCATATTTTTTTTCAGAAATTGCTTGAAAATAACTCATATATTAATTTGCAAAAATCAATCTGGTATTTATCACCAACTGGGTATTTTAATGAGTGGAACACGAAGAACATGTCAAATGACAGGAATCGTGTTGGTTAGTAATAGCAGTCTGATTTTTGCATGAGAGTTTAATGAAAGGGTAACAAATCAATTGGATGTTCTGTCCGACAAAAACCATGGGACGTTTTCGTAGTCAGACATTCCAAATTTTTAAACTGTTCCACAATTAAAACTTCCCCTGTTCCAGTGTTCCCGTACATCAAACTTTGTCCGACCACACATCGTTAAGCTTTTAACACATTTTCAGTTTGCTATTAATCAACTTTTTTTTGGTACGCGGGATCCAGGCCTATTTATATTGAAAATGTTTTCCGAAATACTTCTTAATCTCCGTAAAAGCAAAGGTAAGCGATAAAGAAATAAGACGTAAAATGGGGACAAATAGGAAAAACAGGTAAATAATAATTTATTGCGATTGAATTCAGGATGAATACAGCTACTCTACAGATCGCAAGAAGATGGACTCAACGATTAGAAAAAAATAAATGAAAATTAAAATCTTGACAACTTGATAGTTACAGATTTACTAAAAATATGAAAAATATGGAGAACTAGAAAAGTATTAAATGATGCTAACAAAAAAAATTTCATAAATAGTCAAATATCCAGCTTAGCCTCTTAGACCGGACAGTATCTTCGCCCCCGCTAGCGAAGTTATTCCGATTCGATTTTTTGCACAAACAAAAAGAGGTTCTATAACCACGGCACCGTCCGGCACAGGGTGCCGTGGTCGAAAAATTGTTTAGACAATTTTTTTAAAACAAATTCACAAAAATAATTTTTTCGTTTTGAACATTTTTTTTAGATAACTTGGCTTATTCTGAGCAAAAAAGGTCTCTTGTCATTTTTTTCTAAAATTGATTGTTGTTGAGTTATATGCGATTAAAAATTTGAAAATGCGAAAATGGCCATTTTCAAGGCTTAATCACTCGATTAAACATTATTATTATGAAATTCAAAAAGTGAACCAATCAAGTTTCAAACCCCTTCTTCAAGGTCCTGAAGAGATTTTTGTCATTATTTGATTACAAAGTTGTTATTTTTAATTATTAACAATTAGCGCTATAGTCCAGGATGTATCGTCGCCCCCGTCAGTAAAATTATTCCGATTCCATTTTTTTGCAGAAACTTACTCAAAACGAGGTCCTTATAATATATCAACAGGGTGCCGGGCGGTGCAGTGGTCTCAAAATTGTTTAAAACATTTTTTTTAAACAAATTCACAAAAATAATTTTTTCACTTCGAACAATTTTTTTTTTAAATAATTCGGGACATTCTGAGCAAAAAATGAATCTTATGATTTTTTTCTAAAATTGATTGTTGTCGAGTTATACGCGATTTAAAATTTGAAAAATGCGAAAATGGCCATATAACTCGACAACAATCAATTTTAGAGAAAAATCACAAGTAACCTTTTTTGCTCAGAATAACCCAAGTTATCTAAAAAAAATCGTTCGCAATAAAAAAAAATATTTTTGTGAATTTGTTTAAACAAAATTGTTTAAACAATTTTTCGACCACGGCACCGCCCGGCACCCTGTGGATATGTTATAAGGACCTCGTTTTGAGTAAGTTCTGCAAAAAATGCAATCGGAATAATTTCACTAACGGGGGCGACAATACATCCTGGACTATAGCGCTAATTGTTAATAATTAAAAATAACAGCTTTGTAATAAAATAATGACAAAAATCTCTTCAGGACTTTGAAGAAGGGGTTTGAAACTTGATTTGGTCACTTTTTGAATTGCCTAATTAGGGGAGTGCATTTAGATTTTCACTTCGGAAAAAATCAAACAAGATAGAACTTTCTGTAATTTCATTAAGAAATGTTTAATAAACAACATATCAAAAAGTTCTACTCGAGAAGTGGGTGCTTCATTTTTTATTAAACAAATGAACAGCGAAGTTAGATGTTTTTTTAAATAACTCCGAAAATATAATTTTTAGAAAAAAACTGACTTGCCCATTGAAAAATTCAGAAAATTTTACAAAAAAAACCTTATATAAAGATTTTTCTAAAATTAAATCTCTAGCTCCTGTAATTTTTTATTTATAACGCTAAAGTCACCCTTCTCACACACACTGGCGCACTGTAAACTAGCGTTGGAAGAAGTGCACGGTTGAGTTTTTTTAATGTAATTCTTTAACTAATGGATCAAAAGAAATTTTACAAATTGGATATGAAAGAAGATGAAATAAGCTATCTTATGGTTGTAATAAAAAGAAATAAAATGTATGGACATAGGTACGGTGTGGGCGGAAAGTGAGCCTTACATGAATTTTGTTTAAAAATGATTTAAAAATGTGTAACTAATACAATTTTACTTATAAAACTCTCAAATTTGCACAACTTAACTCTCAATCATCTTACTAAATGATGTTTTATTAAAAAAAATCTCAAAAATTTAATTCAAATAATACGATGTCTCAAAAAATGTAATTTTTGAAAACTTCGTAGTTTTACAGAATTCCCACCACTTTAAAACGGTATTACTCAAGTTTGAATAAATCTAATACAATTTTTTTGCTATTTTTTTTAAAGCTTGGGATGTAATCTTTAAAAAACACTGAATTATTTTAGTTTAAAAATGAAATAAACAATTTATTTTTGAGAAAACTTAGAAAGATAACAAAAATGTAATAAAAAAACCGAAAATTACCAGCTGAAAAAATGTATATACAGAGTGATCAAAACTTTTTTTTGTAAAACTTACCCAAAATACATTTAATAATAAGCTTCAACAATAATAAATGTTCAACAAAAAAATTTTTTTTAGCTCTTATACAGTATGTCTGCGTAAATTGGAACCTATTGATAACTTTTTAATATCAGTTTTACGAAAAAAAGTTATTCTTTATAAAATACCTTGCATCGTATATAATATAAGATGCAACCATCAAATATCAAATTTTGTTAATTTTGTACGAGGTATGTCAAAAATATGAATTTTACTCAAGAGTAAAGTACCTTTATATTTCACAATATCGAAAATTTTTATAAAGAAAAGTTGTTTGGAATTAAAAACTATGTTCCAATATGTAATTATATCCTTCTAGTCGAAAATTTGTTTTTCTTTAATATTCTTTCTAATACGTTTTAATTTTTAATATTATTGTGAAAATTATTTGTTTATCTTTTTTTAAGAATGAAATTCCATATTTGTTTGATTGAATTCTACTTGTTTTTCATTTAATTATCCGCCATTTTGGATCCGCCATTTTGAAATTAAAATTTTTAATCTTTAATTCAGATTCAACAACCTGTTAAAAATTAAGAAAATCAATGTTTTAGAAAAATGTTCTTTTTATGTTCTTTTATGAAAATCCGCATTTTGGATCCGCCATTTTATAGTTTATAATGTTAACATTTAAGTTCGGTTTATCAAAGCTCTCAAAAATAAATATATGTAGAAATAAATACATTTTGTAAAGAAATTATGATTTTACAACTATTTTTTAAGTTATCCGCCATTTAGGATCTGTCATTTTATAATTTAAATTATCAAAATTTGATTCAGGTTCAGCAACCTCTCAAAAATATCCACATATATGCAGACAAACACGTTTTATAAAAAAAATTCGGATTTTACAACTACTTTTTAAGGATTTTTAGGAAAAAATCCGCCATTTTGAATCAGCCATTTTGAATTTGCAAATTGTAATGTCAGATTCGGGTTCAGCATAATCAAAACTAAAATAAAAACATTTTTTATCAAAATAAAATGTTGAATTCACCCATATTCTTAACATTATTTATACAAAACAATTGTTATTGTTTAAACAATTAATAAACAATTAGCGGCGAAATTTGTGAGTAGAACTTTTTACTTTAACATATTTATAAACTAACAAAAACAGTTTTAGAAAAATATAACCTTGTTTGATTTTTTCCGAAACATTGTATCTTTTCGTTCTAATTGCACTCCCCTAAATAATAATGTTTAATCGAGTTATTAAGCCTTGAAAATGGCCATTTTCGCATTTTTCAAATTTTTAAGCGCATATAACTCGACAACAGTAAATTTTAGAAAAAAATGACACGAGACCTTTTTTGCTCAGAATAAGCCAAACTATCTAAAAAAATTGTTTGAAATGAAAAAATTATTTTTGTGAATTTGTTTAAAAAAAATTGTTTAAACAACTTTTCGACCACGGCACCGCCCGGCACCCTGTGGATACGTTATAAGGACCTCTTTTTGAGTAAGTTTGTGTAAAAAAATCGAATCGGAATAATTTCGCTAGCGGGGGCGACGATACTGCCCGTTCTATCTCTTCATCACGTGTTCATATACAAAAAAAGGGAACTATTAAAAACTACTTACCGATCTTTGAGAAAAAAGTCAAAACAAAGAAAACGACATAAAAACATAAAGACTTTGCATTGCCGGTCAATTATTCCACAGCGCTAAATATTGAAAAGGTTTGTATATTTTATAAACTACGTGTCAATCTCAGTAAAATCAAAAGTAAGCAACAATAAAATAAGAGGGAAAATAAGGACAATTTGGAAAAATAGATATAATAAAAATAGCAAAGAGAGGTAAATAAAAATTACCTACAGTTGAATTCAGGAAGCAGTGCCGCGCCAGTACGTGGTAGCGCCTGTGTGCAAAACATTTAATGGCGCCCAAAATTAACAATTACTTATTTTAACTAGTGGCGCACCCAGGGGGTTTTGTTGGGGGTTAAAACCCCTCTACGGCATATGTAAAATATATAACGAATAGTAGGAAAATGTAACTCGTCTTTCACAAACAATACAAAAAAAATTTGGTGCCCAAACCAACACCCCCCAGAAGATAATACTAGGTGCGCTACTGATTATAACCAAGTAAAAATAACTAGAAATTCTCACACATTCAATGGGAAAATAAAGTATGATAAAATAATTAAATAAAAATAAATCTTTGGCGTAACAACATAAAAAAACTAAAGATGTAATAATATGTAAACATGAAATAGCTATTTAATAAAAAATTAACATTTTGCGCCTTCAGTTCGGAATATCCTTTTGTAATATGGTGGATAGGTATCAATTTTAATTTAATACTGACTCTATAGAGATGATAGTGATAGATACATTTGTCAATCGCTCTTTACTAATGGTCGATCTTAAATAATTTTTTATAAGTGTCAATTTAGAAAAATATCGTTCACCAGTGGCTTCAGATATGGACAGAGTGAGCAAAATGCTCACTATTGTTAAATTTGGCAAACTGCAGTAGATTCGATTTAAACTATTAATTTTAAAATTTTACAAACATCAGGATTTAATTCAGGCCGAAGCTGTATAATTTCTTCAAACAAATCGTCTCCGGCTATAATATCTAGATGATCATTAGGATCACATTTTTTTTACAAATTTATAAAAAGTTTTAATAGGGCTTTTAATCGATTGTCATTTGTTTCGAGCTTCTGTCATATGTTGTATAATCTGTGTATAATATTAATATACACGGATTATACTACATATGACAGAAGCTCGAAACAAATGACTGTTGTTGAAAAGCCCTATTGTGAGTGTTCTGAAATGTTGTTCAAATTATATAAAAATTGCCAATTTCCAATATGGAAAATATTTCATTTAGTAAAATTAATGCTTGGTCGAGAACACAATAAAATAATTGAACTTTGTATGAGATTTTAGGATCCAAAATCAGTTCATCTTTGTGTTGTAATTGAACTGTCTGCTTTTATTCCGTAGCTGTGGCTGGTTGAAAATTGAACTCCTTATCCAGTTTCTATGCGGTTTCATTTGTTGTGGTAATAACATCATTAAATAAGCTATCTGTCCGAAACCCAAGCAATAATTGTTTTAACTCTTGTAAAGCATTTAAGGCATTTATTGTTTTTGCTTGTAAAATTTTGCTAACGAAGTTAACTTTGATCAGAACTTCATACCATGTCATATGTCATAACATAATATGGACTTAGCATACGAATGTAAATTTTGACATTTTATCTTCTTAACATCTGGTTTGATATTTTGAATCAAGATCAAAGTTATCCGAATGTGTTGTATCACATAAAGCATCATCAATTTCTGCCAAATTTTTGTACAATGGCTTTAAAGCATACATTCTGCTGGACCGGTGGCTTGATGACTGCATGTCTGTGCCTACATGATTTTTTTATTTATATGCAGATTGAATAAATCAATACGTAATGTGCCTACCTTTGAAGTTGAGTTATTCAGGGTGGCAAGGTCGGTAAATGTGTAAGTGTTGTTTTGACCGGCATAAAATGTTTTTAACAACTCTAGTGGCGCCCCTTAATTGCTGGCGCCGGTGTGCGCCGCACACATTGCACACGTGGACGGCGCGGCCCTGTCAGGAAGAATACAACTAGTTTACATGTCGAAAGAAAGAGGACTCGACGATTAGAAAAAATGAAAGAAAATTAAAATATTGAGAATTCGAGAATATCAGATTTGTCAGAAATATCTAAAATATGGAGAACTAGAAAGATATAAATAATCCTAACCAAAACTTTAATGAATAGTAAAATATCCAGCTTGCACCACGTGTTCTTCTCCGAAAAAGGGAAAAAGTATCGAAACAGTTATCTGTGCCAATTTATGGGAAAAAAGTGAAAGCAAAGAAAACAAAAAATATATTTAGGAACATACTTTGCCGGTACACTTCCACACAGCCAAATTAGTCCATGTGTTGATACCGCTCCCGTCTGAAAAATTTTCTGATTCGGTTTCTTTGTGGATTTCTATTCAAAAATGTCCCCTTTAAACACATCTGAAGGGTGCCGGGAGGAATTTTTGGACAGAAATTGTTTAAACAATTTTTTTTTAAACAAATACAAAAGATCACGTATTTTTTGTCCCGAAACATATATTTTTAAGTTTTGTGCGTAATTCTAAACAAGAAAGGTATCTTTCAAATTTTCTCAAAAATTGATAGTTTTCGAGTTATAGGCGATTTAACATCTGAAAAATGCGAAAATACGCATTTTCGAGGCTTAAAAACTCATATTTAAATTAGTATTTTTGAGGTTACCAGAACCTTAAATTGAAGTTTAAACATTCAGCTTCAAGATTCTGAAGAGTGATTGTGTCTAACCTTAATTTAAACCGTTGTTTTTTAATTGTTAAATTTGCAAAATCTCCAATTTTCCTCCGAAAAATATTTTTTATAGATTCTCTGGGAAATTCTAAATAAAATAAGTTTCTTGACATTTTTCTCAAAAGTTAATAGTTTTAAAATTATAAGCGATTTAAAATCCGAAAAATGCCAAAAAACGCATTTTTGGATTTTAAATCACCTATAACTTTAAAACTGTTAACTTTTGAGAAAAATGTCAAGAAACTTATTTTATTTAGAACGTCCCAAAGAATCTATAAAAAAAATATTTTTCGGAGGAAAATTAGAGATTTTTGAAATAAAGCGCGCCGCACCGGCAAAAAAAATCGGATGGACATGCATATTTAACAATTAAACATCAAAAGTTTAAATTAAGGTTAGCCGCAATCAATCTTCAGAATATTGAAGCTCAATATTTAAACTTCAATTTAAGTATCTGGCAACCTCAAAAATGCTAATTTAAATATGAGTTTTAGGCCTCGAAAATGCGTATTTTCGAGTTTTTCAGATGTTAAATCGCCTATAACTCAAAAACTATCAATTTTTGAGAAAATTTACAAAATACTTTCTTGTTTAGAATGACCCACAAAACTTAAAAATATATGTTTCGGAGCAAAAAAACGTGATCTTTTGTTAGTACGTTATTTAACGCTAAAATATTGCAAAACCTCTAAATTTTAAAGAACCGCGTGGATTGACTTGAAATTTGGCATACACATAATTAAAAAGTCAAAGAAAAAAAGGGATATTGTGCCGATATGTGCTTTTGCCCCGGGGGTGCTTTTCACCCCCTTTTGGGGGTGAAAAAGTATTCGTCCAAAGTAAGTCCGGAAATTGATAAACTGACTAATTTTAAGTAACTTTTGTTCTATAGAGTTTTTTCACTAATAGCCCAATAAATGACGGTTTTGGAGTGTAATTTCCAGGGGCAACTCCGAATTGCATGAAAATTTGGATTTAGGTTCTACTTACCCTCCACTTCAAAGTTGAATTTGTGCCGTTGGTTGCTTTTACTTGGGGGGTGACATTTACCCCTTCTCGGGGGGTGAAAAACGCGTGTTTAAAATAAGGCCGAAAATGGATAAATTGATTATTTTAAGCATCTTTTGTTCTATAAAGTTTTTTACGTAAGTCAATATTTTTCCAGTTATTCGCGATTTAAAATGTTGAATTTTCGACAAAAAAAATACGTTTTCAGACCGTTTTTCCCAAATAACTCAAAAAGTAAATATTTTATCGAAAAAAATATATTAAACAAAAGTGTAGCCTATAAAAAAACGAAAAAAATGGTGTACCAGTAAAGTCTACAAATTGAGTAGAAGCAAAGTTGTAGCTCATAAAAAATACGTTCTTATTCATCTAATTCCAAATCGAATAATTCAACGAAAAATCACCGAAGAAAGAAGCGTTTTTTGGAAAAATTCTTAATTAACATTTTTAAAGTATCAAAAAAATCTTATTATTTGTTTTTTACAAAAGTTTACAGCATCAAAAATAAACGAGTTACGATGAAAAAAATGGGCCCCTTTTTTTTGGTAAAAAAAATCGTGAAAACCTCCCTCTATTTAGTACCCTAAATGAAATTAATCGTTTGGCTTTACCATCTATTTTAATTGTATGTGTATTGTTTATATGATTTGTAAGTTTGATTGGTTTGAAGTGCTTATTTTTGAAAACATTTGATTTTATAATAAAAAAAAATTTCTAAAAATTTTTGAAAAATTTCATTTTGTCAAAATAACTTAAAAAGTATTAGTGATAAGAAAAATCTTAGAGAGTAAAAAAATGTAGGTTTTGCTATTATAAATATGCTAGTTTCATTTTGTTTCTCCGTAAGACAAAAATTGGTTAAGATATGGCTGTTCAAAATTTGCATACAATCGTGATTAGTGACCCATTCAAGCTTTCTAAATTATGACCCTTTCAAGAATAAACACTTTAAACCGGTGAGACTGACAGATCATATAAAAAATAGATAGGTAAGTAAATTGTTTGTAAATCGGTGGCGATTAATTTCATTTGGGGAGCTAAACACGGCGAGATTTTCATGATTTTTTACAAAAAAAAAGAGGGCCAACTTTATTTTGAGCGCAACTCGCTTATTTTTAATGCTAAAACTTTTGTTAACAATTAAAACAAAGCTTTTTGTAAACACTTTAAAAAAGTTTAAATGGGTGTTTCCCGAAAAGTGCTTAATGTTTCGGTGATTTCACCTTGAAATATTCGATTTGGAATTAGACGAATAAGAACGTATTTTTCATGAGCTAGAACTTTGTTTTTATTTGATTGATAGACTTTACTGATACACCATTTTTTGGGTTTTTTATAAGCTACACTTTTGCTAAGGATATTTTTTTCGATAAAGTATTTACTTTTTGAGTTATTTGCGAAAAACCGTCTGAAAACGTAGTTTTTTTGTCGAAAAATCTACATTTTCAATTGCAAATAACTCTAAAAGGATTGATTTACGTAAAAAACTCTATAGAACAAAAGTTGCTTAAAACCAGTAAATTTATCCATTTCCGGTCTTATCTTGAACATATGTTTTTTCATCCCCGAGAAGGGGTGACTGTCACCCCCCAAGTAAAAGCAACCAACGGCATAATTTCAACTTTGAAGTGGAGAGTAAGTAGAACCTAAATCAAAATTTTCATGCAATTCGGAGTTGCCCCTGAAAATTACACGGTATCGCCGAATTTCCCGTTCATTTACTGGGCTATAAGTCAATACTTTTCGAGTTATTTGCCAGTGAATATGTTCATTTTTCAATAAAATAACCACGCTTTTAGACGGTTTTTGGCAAATAACTCAAATAGTAAGTATTTTGTCGAAAAAATATTCATAGCAACAATAGAGCCTATAAAAAATTTTAAAAAATGGTGTACAGCTGGTTCCTAAAAAAACTGATACGACTCTTAGTAAGATTTGATCATTTTGAGCAGTGTATTTGATTGGTTTGACATTATATTATATTTATTATGACAGACAAATAATAAAATAAACAAACACACAACGAACAACTGATTACATGCATATAATATGTTAATTCTTAAACTGTAATAATTATTAAGGTCTAAATTTTTGATATTATTTTGAATTCTTTCAGCTTTCACACCTTTAAAACGATTCTCTTCTAATCTCTCCAAAAGCGTACGATCTTCATGAGCGGCAGATATTTTTGGTCTTCCAGACCCTTGCTTTCTTTCGAGAGTTTATTGTTCTCCCCATCTTTTATTAATATTAAAAACTGTTGTTCTACTTACGTTAAAATGGTTCTTTACGGTAGATAGTGACCAACCATCTTCTAATTTCGTTACAATTCTTGCTTTTAGTTCTTTGCTATCATGTGGAACCATTTTTTGAGGTTGAACAGAATACGTTATCTGACAAATTTTAAGATTTGACAGTGACAATATGTAAATAGTAAGTATTTATCCTTCAAAATACACTGCTCAATTTTCTACAAAATACGCTTTAAGAGTCGTACCAGTTTTTTTAGGAACCAGCTGTACATATCATGTTTCTATACCTAGTACAAGCAGAGTTATAGCTAATTAAAAATAGGTTCATATTTGTCAAATTCCAAATGGAATACTTTAACGTGAAATAAGCAAAAATGAAGCACATTTCGGCGAAAACTCATTTTAACTTGTTTAAAGTGTTTAAAAATAGCTTCATTTTTGTTTTATAAAAAAAATTTCTAGCATCAAAAGTAAACAAGTTACGCTCAAAATAAAGTTAGTCCCTTTTTTTTGGTAAAAAATCGGGAAATAACCCCCTAATTAGTATCTCAATGGAACTTAATCGTTACCATTTCACAAGTTTATTTATTCGTGTATGTATTTTTTATATGATCTCTAAGTTTCATCGGTTCAAAGTCCTTATTTTTGAAAGGGCTGTAGTTAAAAGGAGTTGAACGAGTCACTGATCACGAATATATGCAAATTTGAAAACACCAAATCTTAATCAATTTTAGTCTAACAGAAAAACAAAAAAATACATGATATTCAGAAAAGCAATGCTGACTTTTTTGTTTTTCGAGATTTTTGGTATCTAACATTTTTTAAGTTATTTTGAAAAAAAGCATATTTTTCAAGATTAAAATTTTTAAATATTTTACATTAAAATCAAATTTTTTCCAAAATAAGCACTTTGAATCGATTAAACTTACCTTACAGATCATATAAACACAACATAAGTAAACATAATTTGTGGAGCGGTAACGATTAATTTTGTTTAAGTTGCTAATTAGGAGGTGGTCTTCCCGATTTTTTTTGCCAAAACAAAAGAGACCAACTTTATTTTGAGCGTAGCTTGCTTAAATTTAATGCTAAAAACTTTTTATAAAAAGTATTCTATTTGAAATTTGGTGAATATGAATCTATTTTTCATTGGCTATAACTCTGGTTTTACGAGGTCCAGAGACCTAACGCGTCCACTATTTTTTTTTACTTTGTACAGGCTATATTTTTGCAAAAAACGTTTTTTTCGAAAAAATACTTACTTTTTGAGTTATTTGCGAAAAACCGTCTAAAAATGTAGTTATTTTGTTGAAAAATGAACATATTCACTCGCAAATAACTCGAAAAGTGTTGACTTGGCGAAAAAGCTCTATAGAACAAAAGTTACTTAAAATTAGTCAGTTTATCCATTTCCGGACTTATTTTGGACTTATATTTTTTACCCCCAATAGGGGGTGAAAGTCACCCCCAGGGCAAAAGCACACATCGGCACAATATCACTTCTTTTCTTTGACATGTAAGCTATGCATATGCCAAATTTCATGTCAATCCAGGCGCTTCTTTAAAATTTAGAGCAAAAACCGTGAAAGAATGGACTATGTATTTGTTTAAAAAAATTGTTTATAAACAATTTCTGCTCAAAAATTCCGCTCGGCACCGTTCAGATTTGTTTAAACGGGACATTTTTGAATAGGAATCCACAAAGAAACCGAATCAGAAACTTTTCCAGACGGGAGCGGTCACACCACATAGACTAAATATTGAAACATTTTTACAAATCGCTTGCCAAAAAAGCAAGTGAGGCGGTAACGAATTAAGACGGAAAACAGGGATCTAAAACCCATTACTTTAAATTTAAGCATAATATAGGTACCTATATAATACACATTTCTTCTAAAAAATTATATACAAAATTTTTTTATCATTTTTTTTGTCTTTTTTTGACTTTTTTTTAACATCTAGAATAGTTGTAGTACCAGAAAAGAGTGCTGTATAAAAATATATTAAAAACATATTTTTTGTAAAAGAAAAAAATGTTTAAGGAATAAATATCTATACAAAAGTAAAATTTTTGATTGCAACAAAAATGTTCAATAAATATCTATAAAAACGTCAAATTTTTGATTGCAACACCCATAATATAATAAAATAAGATGATTATAAAGAATAATTTTTAACTTACTGTAAATTCGTATGAATATGAATATGGGTAGGAAAAAGATTTTTAAAATAAAGACGAACCACAACACAATCCAACGGAACATTGAATGATTTGAAATAAACTATTTCTCCAGAATGAAGCTCAAGTAATTAAAATTAGAACTTTTTTGCTCAAACCAGAACGCCTGCTTTACTGTGTTTTTATATTGTTGGTAGGTACCTATAGTACTGAAATTCACATTAGTATTAAAGGTTAAATGAAAGACCAATATATTATTATAGTCCTGTCAATTATTAATAACGAATATAATTTTACAGTATATAGGGTGAGGCAGATAACTGGCCTATTAGAAATATCTCGAGAACTAAAGGCAACAGAATCATGAAAATTTTAATAAAGGGGTTTTGAAGGATGATCTATTAAATGAAAATATTTTCATCTCTTTGCAACTTCCGGTTATACCGGAAGTTGCTTATAACTTCGTTTTTTTAAATGGGACACCCTGTATATTTTTACATTTTTGGATTCTCTTTGATGTATTCTTTCTTAAAATATGAGGTTTTGTAATATTATACAGGGTATTTTAAAAGATAATTACGTTTTTTTATTAACTTCGTAGCAACATTCACACCCTGTAGTAGTTTGACATCTAA
Organism: Diabrotica virgifera virgifera; assembly: GCF_917563875.1. Lineage (NCBI taxonomy): Eukaryota > Metazoa > Arthropoda > Insecta > Coleoptera > Chrysomelidae > Diabrotica > Diabrotica virgifera. The sequence continues at coordinate 86,591,335 of NC_065448.1, forward strand.
AACTCTACTTACGTTCAAATGATTTTTAATATACTCTAATATTGTTAAGTATCATTAGTATAGCTAAATTTTTAATTTTAGTATACAGGGTTGGTCGAAACTCGGAATGAGTATTTTCTGAGTTTTCTTAAATGGAGTTTTTTTGTATTGTAGAGAAATGATATTTTATAGTACTTTTTTATTTCTTAAGCATTCCCTATAACTAACTGCTCTAATTTGTGAGTTATTGGTGATTCAAGTTAAACATTAATTGCAACAAAAAATACGTAAAATTTTATTAGGTTGGCCGTGAAAATACTCAATCCCAAATAATTTTTCAGAAATAAATACATATTAATCCAGACTGGTCCTTAAAATTACCAATAATGGTTTAGCTATCAAAATACCTACGTAGTTAAGATTGGTGGTGCGATTAACAATTAAGCACAAATTAAAGCAGTTAGGTATAGGGAATGCTTAAGAAATAAGAAAGTACCATAAAATATCATTTCATTACAATACTAAAATACAATACAGGGTGTTCCATTTAAGAAAACTTAGAAAATACTCATTCCGAGTTTCGACCAACCCTGTATACTAAAATTAAAAATTTAGCTATACTAATGATTCTTAACAATAGTAGAGTATATTAAAAATCATTTGAACGTAAGTAGAGTTTTAGATGTCAAGCTACTACAATTCTACAGGGTGTTAATTTTGCTACGAAATTAATAAAAAAACGTAATTACCTTTTAAAATACCCTGTATAATATTACAAAACCTCATATTTTAAGAAAGAAGACATCGAAGAGAATCAAAAATGTAAAAATATACAGGGTGTCCCATTTAAAAAAACGAATTTATAAGCAACTTCCGGTATAACCGGAAGTGGCAAAGAGATGAAAATATTTTCATTTAATAGATCATCCTTCAAAACCCCTTTATTCCAATCTTCATGATTCTGTTGCCTTTAGTTCTCGAGATGTTTCTAATAGGTCCTTTATTTGCCTCACCCTGTATATCATGCGACTAAGACTAAAGACAAATTAGTGAGAAGGAACAGGGGAAATGAACAAACGATGATATTGACTGATTTTAAAAATTTGCAATCTATTAATTGCTATCAACTCTGACTCTGTTTTGACAAAAAACAGCAGAGGTTTTAGTCTTTATTTCAACAAAACAAAATATACTGCCCCGTAATTTGAATTTATTTTAGCATTTATATTATTATTATTCTTTTTTAGCTATTTTCGGTTGTAATATACACACCCTGGCAAAATTAACCGTTCATTTTGTATTTCTTTTATCATCATCATAAGTGGCTCGACAATATTACCAGCTTGAACTCGAATTAAGGACCCCTCATTATTTCAGGCAGTTTTCCAATTCTGTACTGTTTGTTATCCACATATTTATTTTATGCTATTACATGTCAACACATAGGTCTGTTGGATAGTAGTCCAGGGCGCATCTGTTTTGAGATGGACGTTGAGAGGTGACTCAAATTTTTTTGCAGAAATTGCTTGAAAATAGCTCAAATAATAATATTTGAGTTATCCTCCCACTCAAAATGGTCCGGAACATTGTTTAAATAATCAAAATGTCAAAATATGAAGGAAAAATTCGATTTTTTTATTGGTTTTTTGATTATAACTTTAAAACTATTCATTTCTGAGAAAAGTTGTACTAACATAAAAGTTGTGTAATTAAATTTCCTACAATATAGAATTAGTTAAACATTTAAAAAACGGTCCCCCTTGTTGCAAAATAGCAATGATTGCGAAAAAAACCATACAAAAACAAGTATTCGCATTTTACGTTTTTCAACCATTTATGCTACACTTAGGACCTTTATGTTTCATCCAGAAAAACTTAATGATACAGTTAAACAATACTGTAAATTTCATTAAGATCGATTTAACAGATTGTGCAAAATAAATTTTGCAATCCAGCTTTCGCAAAAAAAATTCATTTTTTAAAAATGTTGCAGGACTAAAAATTAAGCAGATAGCAAATTGAATTGTTTTTTGCTTATAGAAGTGTACTGTACCTTTCATGTGCAATTTTCAAAATTAAAATCGACTAATTATTACGGCGTCAGGAAATTTTTTAAATAAACATTAATTATTGGTGCTACGCGCAGGACAGCGGTGTTCGATTCACAGAAGTTGATTTCCACCATAATTTCTTTCAATCTTTATCTAATATATTATTTTCTTACCCTATATTTTGTTGTATTTTAATATTTTAATTCCACAAAAATCAAACTAATTTTATTATTGTTTGTGAAATATTATTTAAACAATTGCATATGTTTAAAAATAATAAACTTTTATTCTCTAAGTTAAAATATATGAACAAAGAAAGTTTTTGCTAAAAAAAGTGTTATTTCAAAGGATAGAGTATGTGTTTTTATTTTGCAATAAACAAATTTATTTATTTATATCGAAATGTAATAAAAATTAAAATGTATCAATCATTATCAAAGGTCATTGGAATGCCCAATCAGAGCAAACTATCCGCTGTCCTGCGCGTAGCACCAATAATTAATGTTTATTTAAAAAAAATCCTGACGCCGTGGTAGTTAATCGATTTTAGTTTTGCAAATTGTAAATGAAAGGTCCAGTACACTTATATAAGCAAAAAAAAAATTAAACTTGCTATCTCCTTTATTTTCAGTCCTGTAGTATTTTGAAAAAATGAATTTTGTTGCGAAAGCTGGATTGCAAAATTTATTTTGCAAAATATGTTAAACCGATCTGAATGAAATTTACAGTATTGTTTTACTGTGTTATAAAATTTTTCTGGGTGAAATATTAAAGTCCTAAGTGTAGCATAAATGGTTGAAAAACGTAAAATGCGAATACTTGTTTTTGTATGGTTTTTTCTCAATTATTGCTATTTTGCAACAAGTGTGACTATTTTTTATATTTTTAACTAATTCTATATTGTAGAAAATTTAATTACGCAACTTTTATGTTAGTACAACTTTTCTCGAAAATGAATACTTTTAAAGTTATAATCAAAAAACGAAGAAAAAAACCGAAGTTTTCCTTAATTTTTCGACATTTTGATTATTTAAACAATGTTCCGGACCTTTTTGAGAGGGAGGATAACTCAAATATTATTATTTGAGGTATTTTCAAGCAATTTCTGCAAAGAAATTTGAGTCACCTCTCAACGTCCAAATGTACTAATATTTTTACAGATGCGCCCTGGTCTATAGGGAGAGAAGCGAAAACATAATAAGATCATGCAATGTATAGGGTGGCCGGAAAGTCCCTTTACACTAATGAATTATTTTTTTTATACAACAGACGGAAAAAATAATAACACAATTTTGTTTGTAAGTTATTTATTAATTATTTATTTATCTAAAACATGGGTGTGAATACCTACATTGCCGCAACACAACTTGGTACGACGCCATGTTCGCATGCTCATACATCTCAGCATGTCCGGAGTTACTGACGAGAAAGCTGGACGCACTCCGTTTCGCAAGTCCTTATACGAAACATTATTCGAAACATCTGCATTTCTAACGTTCTCTTTAATGAAATTCCACAGTGAATTGTCCGGCGCTGTCAAATATGGACGTCTTGGAGGCCGAGAAATTGGAGAACCACGTCCAATCCATCGCTTCGGGAAGATTTCATTCAGAAGTTTGCGAACAACGAGAGGAAAATTGGAATAAGGCGCCATCTTGTTGAAAAGAAATAGTGTCAGCAGTGCCCTGAGCTGTCAATTTCAATAATAACCTTTCTTTGATTATCTGCAGATAAATAAGTGTGATAAGTTATGGAGCCTTCAAAAAAATATGGCACAAACAGATAAGTTGAAATAATTCCAGCCCATGCCATAACATTAGGCGGGGTTTTTCACTTCCTCAAAGAAATGAAGGTTGTCATTTGCCCAGAAATAAACATTTTGATTTCGAGAAATCGCAAACTTATCGGTGAACAGAACATTTTGTTTGTCACATGCTCTCGGAAAGTTTTGAAGCAGTAATTGACACGTTTCAATTGTAGACTCTCTTGTGGCCGCCATCATGTTTCAATCGCATCTATTGTTGTCTGTGTGTGTGACCAGACAGGTGCTCTTGAAGATGCGCATGCGCCGAAACGCAAATAAATCTTGGCTAGATGTTGAAACATTATTATTATTAGTGTAACGGTCTTTCCGGCCACCCTATAGAAGACATAAATGGATGGGTGCCAAAACGGAAACAGGAGTGGAACGATCACATTAGTAGGATTTCAAAAGATAGGCTAGTACGAATAGCACGAGATAAGTCACCAAATGGACGAAGAAGTATTGACACACCAAGAAAAAGATGGTGCGGTAATTTAAACAATTTAGGAGGCTAATATTGAAGAAGAAGCAGGCTTAACAGCCTACATACAAGAAGGAAGAAGAAGAAAAAACCTGTTAACACATGTGTCCTATTGGCTATGATCAAAAAATCAATGGGTCATGATAACAGAGATCAAATCCTGAATAGGAAGGTGAGGTCAAGTTTCAGCTAGCATCAAAATGAAGTAGGTACATATTACGGGGTGAGGCAGATCAAGAACCAATTATAGATTCAGGCATCAAGGGCATACCAAGGCCAAGGGTAACTGAATCCTGAAAATTGAAATTAAGGTGTTTTGAAGAGTGAACTATTTAAAGCAAATATTTTTATCTATTTTCTACTTCCGGTTATATCGGAAGTTGCTTACAACTTCGTTTTTTTAAATGGTATATTCGTACATTTTTGGATTCTCAGTAGTAATTGCACAAGAGCTCTAAAACTCTATATTAATTTTAGAGATCGAGTGCAATTTGTTGCGATTATTTCATAAATAAAACTGTCCAAAACCAAAATTTTATTGTAATTTATCTATGTAAGTACAAATTAATACAATTAAACAAACAGTTGTTATAAATATTAATTTGACGGTTGAAAGTCATCACTTTTATAATTTTTAAAACATTAATGTCACTGAATGTATTTTTTCGTAGCAACGAAGGACATCTGACGTAATATACTTGACGACGGGAAATTAACAAAAATTATCGATTTAATTTAGATTTCTGTAGCTTTCTATTGGTCAGAATCTCCTATGAATGGAATAATCGTCGATATTTTATTTCTCAAAATATGAGATAAAGATTATTACGTTTTTTATAAATTTTTATATAAAAAAAATTTTATTTTGTGCCATTTAATCTTATTTTAAAACCTTTTTGGTTTCTTAAGCATTCCCTATACCTTTATTTTTGAGTTATTCGTGATTGTTTTAATTTTTGATTTATTTGTGATTCTTCAAACATTAATTGCAACAAAAATGACGTGAAATTTTATTAGGTTGGCCGTGAAAATATTGAATCAAAATAAAAAATAATTCTTTTAAAATAAATACATATTAATCTAGAATGATCCTTAATTTATTAATATTGGAGATACCAAAATGCCTACGTTGTTAATATTGTTATGGCTTAAAATATTAATCACTCTTCATTATTATATTATTCATATTATTTATTTTATATTTTTTATTTTAGAGTAACAAAGACCAATGGAGAATAATTTTTATTGCAATGTCAATATCGTATACGGTTACATGCTTAATATTTGTTACACTGGCTTCTTCTGATGTATAACTTTGGGATTCAACAACCAAAAACAACAATAGCACAACAAAAAATATTAATAAAATACACGAAGGGAAAGAAGTTGAAGTATCTGTTTAGTTCGTATGTTTGTTGTAATTTTGATATATTTCTAGATATCGCACCTGCGCTCAACAGTGTCATAAGTCAAAAAAGCAAAGTATCGAAAAAACGAGGTTTAAAATTTGTGCTAGAATTTTTCCAAGTTTTAATTCAAAAATTGTTATAATTAATATAATAACTATTTCAGTCAGTTACAAAGGTTTTTGAAGCTTTACAAAATAGTTTATTAATTCTGCTAAAAGTATAAAAAAAAAATTGAGTTGTGACGCTATACAGATAAAATAACGAAAAATTTGCGAAATATTATTTATCAAAACTGGCTCTTGCAGTACCGAATAAAATATCATTATTATTATCTGGTTAACAGGCTTATACTTTTTAATGATGTAACTTTAAATACAATTAAAAACATTAAACAAAAAATACTGCAAAAATAAAGTTAAATAAGTGATAAATGTGTCACTTTTCTTGAGCACATACGCAGATTCTTTTGAATAAAGTAATCAAATATACTGTCTTAACCTGACAAACGACGCCCTATAAACATCTTAGGTAGATGGACAAATGCCTTGCACAAGTCGATATGTGACACTGTTTATGTTCGGTGCACCGTTGATTTTGATTAATCATATATAGTCCAGAGAAATAAGGTTTTTGTCGTGACACTTGAGCAGCCAGATTGCAAATGAATTTTTTGGGTACTGTATACTTAATACATTATAAATACAAAAATTCCCGTTACAGTTCGGAAGAAAAACTTAGTTATTAACAAATAAGTGTCAAATATGGCAGTTTTTTCATTTAAATCGGTACAGGTAAAAATAGGGTAATTAAATATCTTATTTATAATATTCTTTTTTTGTAAATGAGCCAAGGTTTACAATGGCACTTTTTGAATTTTGGTCCCATCATTTTTTGTTTCGGGAAGTGCAAAATAAGACTAAAATTTCAAAAATAAAAAATGTGCTATAACTTTTGCGAGAATGGCCTTAAGACTTTCATATTGCACAAAAAGTTGAGTCAAATATTCCATATAATGCACACAAAATTTTAAGACGTTTCGTTAATTAGTTTAAATTTTATTCAATTTGTTTATCGCAAAGAGCTTTTTTTTTCGCAATGTTATTGTTCAGAAAATAATAATGACATAGCAATTCTGTGGAAACCACATGCAAGAATAATAGTTATATTTTTAAAGTATTAAAAATAATCATTAAAAAGTCGTTTTTATCACTCCGACAAAAATTTAATAAAATAGAGTCATTTTCGGCTTCTAAACAATTTGAGTAACTTTGTTAATATTGACCATAGAATAAATCTCCTTTGGGATTTCAAAATTTTTATACCAATTTTCAGAAAAAACACTTTTTGCCTAGGTTAATTAGGTTTAAAGTTAGTTACCTTTATTATTTAATTCGCAGTTACTTCTATATACATCAAATTCTCCTGTAACATTGTTAGTTACCATACTACTCCGAAAGGGCTTGGCCGATTTTATAAAATTTTACACGTTTATCCTGTATGACGTTGAAGAGGTTTTAATCTAATTTTTATACCCATAAGTTATAAAGGGGGGTTGGCACCTGACATTTTTGAAGTTATTCTTCTTTAGGCGCGATTGAGAGTAAAATTTCATAAATCTGTGCGCATGCGCAAACAGACAGTAATAGTTCGTTGCTAATCTTTCAAGATAGGTATGTATGTATCTGTATCAGCGCAAATAAGTCATTAAAAGAATATATTAGTGTTTTTAGTAAATGTATATTTATTACGGCTTGGTCTGGAATAGACTAGCGTGTGATCGGCCTATGGAGGAGCGATACGGCAAGGGATAAGGGCTTCCGGCTTGGTGATACTCCTCCATAGATCCCTACCGAAGGGCGTTGATGCCTAAGAACGGTGTATATATATATTTATTATAATTTTTGGATGTGTCTTTCTCTGTAGTAAAATAATAAAATATTATGTATGTAGGTACAACATTTTTATATGTCTATTTGTCACCGTGTTATGTAATTATATCCGAAACTTACGTGTCACTTGAAGAAGCTCGGTGGCGTAGTTGGTAGAGCGTTGGGCCAATGATTGGAAGGTTGCGAGTTCCAATCCTGGACGATTCATATAATTTTTTAATTTTTGGTTGTTTTAATAAAAATTTTTTGAAAGTGGTAGATAAGAAAGTTAGTTCAATATTTGAATAAAATACAAATAACCTGTTAAATATATTTACTTCGTTGAAGTTATATAATAGAAGAATAACTTCTTACGTGCGTACAAAGTACACACACATTCATTTTTTTTTATTTTTTTGGACAAAATTATCTACCTTAATTTTATATGATGTAGAATTAAAAAATACATACAACATACAACAAAAATACATACATCTATAAAATTTTCCTGTCACAGTGTTAGTTTCCATACTCCTCCGAGACGGCTTGACCGATTTTTATGAAATTATATATGTATATTCGGTAGGTCTTAGAATCGGTCGTAATCAATTTTTTATATCCCTGAGTGATAAGGGGAGTTCCCCCTAACATTTTGTAATGTTAGGTGGGGTTGTGTGTACATAACGTACTCTATAAGACTACGAGTACATACAAATTACAAAAACTATGATCAAAGCCATCAACAAGTTCCAGGGATATTAATCGCAGCATCTGTTTGCAGAATCAGTTTCATTTGTTGAGTGCACGTATTTTAGTAATTCCTTTCCACCGACCACGAATTAATTCCGTTCGGACGCCAATTTTAAAGCTTTATTAACCACTCTGTTGAGGTTCAAAGTTTACTGAAACTTTTACATAGGTATAACCTATATATCTTCAACTTCAAAATGGCTCTAGTTAGGTTGCATAATTGTTATAAACAAAGTAGCCCTCAATTAAATAAAAAAAGTGGCTAACTTTGACCGTAATTAACCTGGGCGAAAATTTTTTTCTTTGAAATTTCGTATAAAAATACCAGTTTTTTTTAAATTCCATTGTATGTAGTTTTAGCCTACAGTAAATATTAACAAAGTTATTCAAATTGTTTATAAGTCAAAAATGACTCTATTTTAGTAACATGTTTTCTGAGTGAAAAAAATTACTTTTTAATGATTTTTTTAAATGCGTTGAAAATATGACTATTTTTCTTTCATGTTGTTTTCACAGAATTGCTGTATCATTATTATTTTCTGAACAATAACATTGCGAAAAAAAGCTCTTTGAAATAGACAAATTGAATAAAATTTAAACTAATTGACGCATCATCTTAAAATTTTTTATGCATTGGATGGACTGTTTGACTAAACTTTCCATGCAATATGAAAGTCCTAAATTCATTTTCGCAAAAGTTATAGCAAATTTTTTATTTCCGAAATTTTAGTTTTACTTTGCAATATCCGAAGCAACAAATAATCGGACCAAAATTCAAAAAACGCTATTTTAAACCTTGGCTCATCTACTAAAAGGAACATATTATAAATAAGACACCTAATTACCCTATTTTTACCTGTAGCGATTTAAACGAAAAACTCTCATTTTTGACCCTTATTTGTTAATAATTAAATTTCTCATCCAAACTGTGACGGGCATTTTTGTATTTATAATGTATTAGGTATATAGTACCCAAAAAACCCATTTGCAACCTGGCTGCTCAAGTGTCCCGAACATGGTATATTTTTGCCTTATTTCCCTGGTGTAATAATGACTCAAGCGTCATCTAACGACAAATACTTGAACTATAAACGTAACATTTCTTGAGATAAGATTTTGCCGTTTTATTAAACTGTTGGTACAATAAAATCGTTTGTTTTTTAGTAGTGACTATTTGAGCGGAGGTGTGATGAGTTTTTGACAATTGGATTTGTTTTATTTTTATATTTCGATAAAATAAATACCATACATAAATCTGTTGAATTCATTTCAGTGTGCGTTGGTAGGGCCGCCGAGAGGGATGAGCGGGCCCCCGGCAAAAAGTGAATAGCGAAAAAAATGATTTAATTTTTATAGAAATAAAATTATCAATAATAAATAATAAGAAACGTTTCAAATATACATTTTTTTAAATTTTGATTATATTTATAATACCGTAAAATATGTTGACCGCTGGGGTGAATTTGACCGAAAACATAGAAAACTATCTATTGTGATATACTTCAGCCACCCTGTATAATTTTTAAAATTATTTTTAACGATTCAAATTTATAAATATCTAAGAATTCATTTTTAAATAAAAAAAAAGAATTAATATTCCAAGGGTTGTTAAATCTACCGATATAACGAATTAAGCTAAAATGGTTTAAAAAACGGTCAAATTAACCCCACCTTTTTTTTTTTTTTTTTTTTTTTTTTTTTTTTTTTGGATTTGGGTGGAAATGTTCTAAACACCGTACCATACTTGGCGTGTGTTGGATTCAGAATAGAGGAAAACATCCGAGTCCATTTTCCCCCGTGTAGGGAGATCCTGCAAACGGATGCCCTCCTGTTACCCTGCCTACCAACTAAAACCACCCGTCTTCGTCAAGACACTCCCGTACGTGTTCAGTTAGCGAACGAAACTTAGGAGTGCCTTGCGCAGCCTAGATTGGTCGCAGAAGTTGTCGGCTCTTACCTAGGAGCGGTAAGGAGCCGAGGGAAAGAAAGTATGAATATAACATTTTAGTTTAAATGTTATTAGTGTCTGTGATGGACATGTGGAGCTAAGAAAAAAGAGGTGGCCCCCAAGATAGTAATATCAGTAATATTAACCTAAAAATAAGAAGAAAAAAAAATATATACATATATACACAAAAATTAACCCCACCTAAAAGAAAAATAAGTTTAACAGGCAAAAAGCATGTACTGTCAACTTCCCCCCGGATGGAGTGAACTTGACCAAAGGCATTTTTTATTTTTTTTTCTAAGTCATATACAAAAATGTAGCAAAATTTAAAATATGATTTTTATAGGATTAAAGGTCAAAGTCACCCCATTTTACGGTGAAAATATTTGTAATACAGGTGCAATCTTCGAAAAAATCGCATGATTTCACCAAATCATTCTCAATGCTCAAAGTTGCTAGGCAAGTTAACCGAGACTGTTTCATTGTAGACCTAATAGCATTTTTTATGCAAGAAAGACAACTAAAGGATCTTTTCGCCTCTGCGACTGTCACCGGTAAGGGGCAAAATATTTTTTAACTCAAAAACGACGTTACGGAATAATGATTCTAGTTTAAGATATTAATTTCATTAAGTAAATCAATTGGAGAAAGTTGAGATTATGAAAAATTTCATTTGTCAACTCTTCACTGATGTCTTTATAAAAATCGTGCAATCTTTTAACTATAGTTTTGTTAATATTGTTGTCATCTTCATCTCGGAATGTCCATACAATTTTAAATAGCGATTGAATTTTTCATTTGCCGCATTAAATCTTCTCGTTAAATTGCAATACTTTTTTAAATAAACTTACGTGCATAGAAATCGGCCCACTTAAAAATTTGGTCATTTTTGAAGTCTCGTATTTCCTAAACCTGTTGGCCGATTTAAGTGGTTGTTTTAATATTTATAGCCTTATTCTTTAATAATATTGCTGTAATAATAATATTGCTAAACAGGTAAGTGTTATTGTATACCGGGTGTAACAATGATAGTGTGTTTTTCCCTCAAAGTTCGGAACACCCTGTAGAAAATTTTAGCGTATATACAATATTGAAATTAAAACTCAACTGTAGCCTTAGGCTTTTTTAACATTTTTCTTTTTGATTCATTCGCTTATGTTGGATAATAAAAAGGTTAGGTATTTTACAACTAGCAACGTTCTTCATCAATACAGGGTTTTCTAAATAAGTGCGACAAGCTTTAAGGGGAAATTCTGCATGAAAAATAATGACGGTTTTATTTATAAACATATGTCCGCAAATGCTTCGTTTTCGAGATACGGGATATTGAATTTTTTCTTACAAACTGACGATTTATTTACTGCTCTAAAACCGGTTGAGATATGCAAATGAAATTTCATAAGTTTTAAGAGGTAATTTTTGTGCATTTTTTGGCATACAACTATGAATTTTATATTTACCATTGGCGTGCATAGAGGTCATATTACCCGGTCATAACCGTATGCACTCCAATGGTGAATATAAAATTCTTAGTTGTATGCCAAAAATTGAGTAATAACTACCTCTTAAAACCTACCAAATTTTATTTGCATATCTTAACCTGTTTTAGAGCAGTAAATAAATCGTCAGTTTGTAAGAAGAAATTTAACATACTGTATCTCGGAAACGAAGCATTTGCGGACATATGTTTATAAATCAAACGGTCATTATTTGTAATGCAGAATTTCGCCTTAAAGTTTGTAGCACTTATTTAGAAACACTGTAATGATGAAAAACGTTGCTAGTTGTTAAAATAACTAACTTTTTTTATTATTTAACATAAGCGAATGAGTCAAAAAGCAAAATGTTAAGAAAGTCTAAGGCTACAGTTGCGTTCTAATTTCAATATTTTATATACGCTTGAATATTCCACAGGGTGTTCCGAACTTTGAGTAAAAAACACACTATCATTGTTACACCCGGTATACAATAACACTTGTTTAGCAATAGTCTTATTACAGAGATATTGCTAAGGAATAAGGCTATAACATATTAAAAAAATCACTTAAATCGGCCAACAAGTTTAGGAAATACGAGACTTCAAAAATGACCAAATTTTTAAGTGGGCCGATTTCTATGCACGTAAGTTTATATGGAATAACACTAAACACGACCCTTCACCATCACCTCCACCGCAGGGGTGGAGGTAAAGGGTCAAGTACTCTGAAGGTGAACTTTGAAATATTAAATAAGGACCCCCTTTTTTATTGCATATTTGGAATTTCTTATTAAAAAATAAAAATATATTTTATTCGATACATTTTTTCGAATTGTTGATGGATGGCGCTATAATCTGTAAAATACGATTTATCCTTATACCCTAGGAAAATCTTGGAAATGGTCTAATATCTCGAGCAATACAGTTCCACATAAAAAGAACTAAAAAACACCTGTTTAATATTTTTCAAAAACCTATCGAGTGATACTAAATTTCACTCCTGCCCCACCTCCTGGGGATGGGACAAGGTGCGACGGTCAACTTTAAAATCTTATATGGAAACCCCCATTTTTATTTCAGAGTTGGATTCTGTATTCAGTATTATAAAAATATTCCATGCCCGTTCACTCCCGGGGGTATAATTAAGAGAAAATCAATTTTTTGGATGAAAATATTAAAAACAGTTAAAATAATTAAAATTATCTATATTTTAGTGCAATATTGTAATTGTATTCTTTTTAATTTACACGACTTGAGAAAACCTAAAAGAATATTAAAGATTGAAATTTTATTTAGAGCCAGTAAATTCATGAGATTGTAAGGGGGAAAAGGTTTTCTTGCATCAGCTGAATGTATAGTTTATTTCTATGTATGTTAAACTTGTTACATGCAAAAAAAATGTGATTTAAATCGCTTGGTATATTACATATTTCACATAAATCAGACTCTATCAGACCAATCTTGAACAAGCAAGAAGGGAAACATGCATGTCCAAATTTTAAACGGCTTATGGTAACTATATCATATCTCGACAAATCTTGATTTTTGTGCCAGTACTGCGTTGGGATCTCTGGATATAAAAGTGTGTAACTTGTCGGGTGGTTTACGCAATATTGATTCCATCTTAATTTCCAGCTATTCTTTAAATTATATTTACTTGTCGAAATGCATTCTTGTAGCCCAATATCATTTGAAATTCCCTCGCCGTTTAGACTACCATCTTTCGCTAACTCATTTACTTTTTCGTTATTTTGGAGACCGATGTGCGCTTTAACCCAAGTAAAAATTATATTGAATTGTCTGCTCGTTAGTTCAGATATTAGTATTTTTAAGGCTACTATAAAAGGATTACTGCTTAGAGAATTTGCATCTAGTTGGCTAGAGAAACTTTTTAGGACTGGTGAAGAGTCAGGCAGTATGTTTATTTTTTTGATATCATGGTTGTCAGCGTATTGGCATGCTTTTATAATAGCTATAGTTTCAGCGGAAAATATTGATGTCATGGGATTAAGTTTTAATTTTTTTTCAACATTAAGTTCTGGTATATAAAAAGCACAGCCTACTCCATGTGTTTGTTTTGAAGCATCCGTGTATACTTGTATATGGTTAGGGTATCTAGCAGTATAATTCTTAAGGATGCATTTGCTAAGTAACATATTTTCAGAGTATATCGGAATTTCGATTTTTGAGATCTCTAAGGACTTAAAAAATTCGAATTTCGGTGGATTTTTAATAATGTTACTGATATTACAAGTATTTCGAAAAGCTGTGCAAAAAGTGTGAGACGGCTTTTTTGACCAATACTTTATTGTGAGATCGAAAGTGTTTAACATAGAAATTTTATGGATCAAATTCGGGTCTTTTATATATGATTTTAGAACAAACTTTTCCGCTAACATTTGTCTTCGGAGATCTAAAGCTTCCGCTCGCAAAGGTTCATTAGGGGTAGAGTCACCTCTAGTCGTTTTAAAATGTACAAACTAGCCGATCCATAGAAAAGACACCCATAGTCCAAAACTGACCTGATGAAGGACTTATAAAACATTAAACATGTTTGTGGGTCTGATCCCCACCACGTTTTCGAATAAGTTTTAGAAAGTTTATTCCTTTGCTAACTGTTGTTTCTATTTTGTTGATGAATGGTTTCCAGTTCAGTTTCTTGTCTAAAATAATGCCGAGATAATTTACTATATTTTCAATAGAAATGTTTATTTCATTAATACTGTGCATTTATGTTTAACTTCAGATTCTGTATACATTTTTCGATATTTTTTTCCGTGCTATATATGACAAAGTCATCAGCATATTGTATGATGTTTTAATTATTAGTTTTTGCATGCATTTCTCTAGTATATATGTTAAACAGAAGAGGAGACATGACGGAGCCCTGTGGTAAACCCACCGAAGCTAAACGGGGGCCTATTAATGAGTTGTTAACCGACCTAATATATATTTCTCTATCCAATACCATTTGGCATAACATATTGCAAATTCTAGGAGGAATGTTTACCTTTAATAGTTTTTCCCGCAATATTAATGTATCTACGCAATCATAGGCACCTTTAATGTCGAGAAAACCTGCTCTTAATACTGATTTTTCGAATAACACAACTGAATATCTAGAACCAAATGGGATACTGCATCTATCTATAGTACCGAAACCTTTTCTGAATCCAAATTGTCGTGCAGGCAAATAAGAGTTAGAATATAGATGAAATTCAAGTCTGTGTTTAATGATACGCTCAAATGTTTTCCAAATACATGATAGTAAGGAAATAGGGCGGTAAGAGTCGGCATGGTTAGGATTTTTTTGATGTTTGAGTATTGGGATTACTATAATTTGTTTCCATTTCTGAATAGTGCCGTTTTGTAACCAAATTTCATTAAATATCCCAAGTATAAATAATTTTGCCCTGCTAGATAAATACCAGATCATATCGTAAGTGATGTGGTCCAAACCAGGAGCTGAGTTGTTTGAGTTTTTTAATGCAAACGTCAATTCATTAAAACTAATTGGCTCGTCAAAGAGTGGATTGGGAGACCCGTTGTCGCAGGGTAAATTTTTAATATTATTGCATACGTAATCCGGTGAAATTTTTTGGAGAAATGGTTCTTGCCACTCGAAATTGTTACATTTATAAGTAGATATTGGGATTCTTTTCATTTTTTTGGCTTGCTGCCAAAGCTCAGTTGCAGAGGTGTTTTTGTTCAACTTAGTAAAATACTGCAAACAGTAATTTTTAGCTTTAGATTTTAGAAACAATTTTGTATTAGCTATTTCCTTTTTCACAAGTAGAAAATTTTCTACTGTACTATGTATTATTTTTATACATGCGTATTATTTTTTTCCTTCGACCGACTGCAAAGTTGCATTCCTCGTCCCACCATGGTGGCGGCAAACGTTTATTTTTAAAAGGTTTATTAAGAGGGATTGATTGATTAGCCGCAAATTCGATACCTTTTAATAGAAATTCGTATTTTTCATTAGTATTGAGTAAATTAGGCATGTTATTGTAATATATGTCAGAAAAGCAATGATATTGTTGCCAATTGGCCTTTTTTGTATTCCATTTAGTTTATATATTGTATCATCCTGTGTTACTACAGATAAATTAAGTTTCATGATAATGGGAAAATGATCGGAACCCAGTGTGTCTGACTTAACTGACCAGTCTATTTTGTTCACGATATCTGCAGAGCAGACTGTTAAATCTATTGCGGATTTGTAACCGAATCTAGAGATTTTTGACGGTGAACCGTCATTGAGGAGAACTAGAGGTGACTGATTTAAAGCATTAACAAAATTTGTGCCAGAAGTATTAACTTTGTATGACCCCCATAAATCATGATGGACGTTAAAATCACCTCCAATGATGGATGTGCCATTAGTATTGTTTAAAAGATTGTTATAATTTTTTGTTGATACTGTGATATCAGGTGGGCAGTAAAGGGATATGAAATAAATATTAGAATTGTTGCATTTAACTACCACTGCACATGCCTGTAAACCCTCTGCCATATTGCTTAGAGTGAGTTTGTTAAAACTAAATTTATTTTTTATTAGTATTGCAACTCCAGTTGTGCCATTAGCTTGATCTTCCCGGACAACCGAGAATCCCGAGAACTGATAATTCCGGTTTGGTTTAAACCACGTCTCGCTAATCAAAGCTATATCAATTTTATTCTCATACAATGCTTTAATTAAACTAAGTTTATTAGACACCGCTGAACGGGCATTCCATTGCATAATATTAAGTGTGTTAGTACTCGTCATCATATATATTTTCGGCTTGTTCCGATGCAATATTTTTAATATAATTAATATCAATGTTTGAAAGGTCTTCGACAGAGTTAACTTCTTTAATCACCTTTTGAAATATAACAAAGAAATACTTTATGAATTCATCTCCAGACAAATCTGGTACGGGTTATTCTCTAGGAGGAATAGTAATTTATTTTTCAGGACCAAAGCTAAAAGGAAACATGGGCTGGAATCTCGGATCCGCTACGGGAGAAGAAGCTTTACGTTTTTTCTTTGGATTTTCTTCTGCTGACGGGTGTTCTCGTCTTTGTGAACTAAGCGAAGAAGTGGATGCAGAAGTATGTGAAGAAAATTGTTTTGATTGAAACTGAGATGTTACTCGGGGTTGTCGAAGGGAGGGTAATTCTTTATCGATTGTGTTAGACAACAACTGAAAATTGTTCTGCAATTTGAGAGAGTTAGCATACGAAGTTATATTGAGACGTTTTGCTTCGGAAAATGTTAAATTTTCTTCAGCCGTTTTCTTTTTAATCTCATATTGTTTCATATGGGTTGGGCAATCTTTTGAGATTGATTTGTGTGTGCTATTTTTGCAGTATATGCAACAACTATCTTGTGGGTCACGACAAGAATGTATTTCCCCTTTTTCTTTACTGCAGTTTATGCAAAGTTGTGTTGCACTACGGCATTGCAGGGTCACGTGACCATATAACAAACATCGGTGACATTGAGTCACCCTGTATATATAAGGCTCTACCGGGCATGAAACAGAATTAATATATATGTGCTTTGGTAAAACATTTCCCTCGAATGTAACAATTACCGTTTGTCTCGGAACAAAAATTGTCTCACCATTTGATATAATTTTGCGTTTAACTCTCTGAATTTCAGTTATAGCTACATGTGATAAAATTTTTTTAAATAGATATTGTTCATCAAAGGTGGTGTCAACGTGTTTGATAACGCCTTTTCTAGACAATAAGTTATTAAGTATATACGCTTTTAGGTTTTCTTTTTCAAGAGTTTTATTATTAATTAAATTATTAGCATATCTGATAGTTTTTAATTGTACTCTAATTCTACTTTTTCCTATACGGTCTATCTTAAGAATGTTTTGAATAGCAAGTTTTTGGTGGAGGATATGTCCGACGGCCATTTCGTGAAGCTTTGAAATATTACGGTCGTTGGTACTCTCAATAAAAACATAAACAAAGTTCGAGTAAATATGTGGTTTTTGTAAATTAAAGACCTTACTTTTTTTTGCAACGTTTGTTCAGACCTGCTTTCCTTATCGCTGTTGTTTTTACCGCTGGTGTGTTGATCGCTATTTTCGATGATCATAGAATCCTGTGTGTCGTCATCTTCTTTCCCCCTGTGTCGGGGGGAGAATCGTCGGACATTTTAAAATTCACTAAACTTATTCACTGATATTCACTGATTCGTAAAAATAACGAGTGGAGAAAGATATTTATCACACACACTACACTTTTAAAACAAGAGGCACTGTAAAACACTGTTTACTGTTCGACTCTCGCAAGCGTACTGCGGATGGATGGTTTTATTATCAAGAAAAATAACATTTGTGAAATAAAAATCTATGAATGATAGTATGTATGTATATTTTTTTTCAATGAAATATCGTCGTTTAAATTAAAATAATAAAATCCTTCAAATTACTTCTTATTCTTTCCTTAGGACTTAGGCACTAAGGCCAGACAAGCGATAATTATAAGATCAGTAAAATTAAGCGCGAAAAATGGGTCCTATCCTATGTTGCTATTTTGCTGCTCGATATTTTACAGCTCGTCTGGCCATCCACTACTCTCACCCTGGGACCCATTTTCGCGCTTTATTTTACTGCTCTTACGTCGCCGTAAATTATCGCTTGTCTGGCCTTAGCCTTAGCGAAAAGCCACACGGGCGATAATTTACGGCGCAGTAAGAGCAGTAAACACGAGGCATTGGTTGACTAACTCCCTATTTCATCTACAATTATTGGTTAGTCAAATGCCTCGTCAGATTTACTGCTCTCATGTTTGATAACAATCAACAGATTTGTGAAAAATAATAAACACCTGTTTTTTAGTTTTTTATTTGGAAATGTATTTCTTTTGGTATTAGATCATTTTCATAATTTTTCTACGGTGTCACGATAAATCGTTTTTTTTTCGATTATAGCATCATCTATCAGTAGGCTTACTATACTCCCGGTCAAACCGGGACGGTCCCGGTTTGAGCTCCCTGTCCCGGCGTCCCGGCCGGTTTGCATTAGCGTCCCGGTCAAACTTGAACAACACTCCTCCCATTGATCAAGGAGCATCTAAAGTGCTCGAAACACAAGACCAGCGCAAGTTCCACTCTCTCTTCCCAAGCTATTCTATCACTGTTTTTCAAAAATGCCGAACCAGAAAAAAAGCACTTTCCAGTACTGCTAAAGAGCTAAAGAAGGTATCCCATGCAGCAATCCACGATATAATTTTTAAAACACCTGTTTGCTCCTCTAAATTAATAGCGAAGCTGTTTGAGCCTAAATTTGGGTCTGTGCATACCAAGTGCGAAGCGATTATCACGGGAGTGATGGAACTGATGGAAAAAGATCACAACGAAAGAATTACACAACAAGCTAAAAGAATGCAATTTTTTGAGCATTTCAACAGATAAATCAAACATACATGATGTTAAATTGGCACCGATAGTTGTTAGGTACTTTGTACCGGAGAAAAGCGTCTCTGTAAAGTTACCCGATTTCGTCTATTCCAGGCTAAAGTAAGGTTAACTAAAAGGCATTGGTTGCAGCGCACACATCGTTCACAATACAATCCAACATGCATTTGATGGTCTTCCTGCCGAAATAGCGGCTATCGTAAAAATATACGAATATTTTTGTATACCGTACCTACTAGGTCTGGATCCCGCGTATGAAAAAAAAGTTGATTAATAGCAAGCTGAAAATTTGTTAATAGCTTAAGGGTGTCTAGTCGGATAAACTTTGATATATGGGAACACTGGAACAGGGGCAGTTTTAATTGTGGAACAGGTTAAAAATTTGGAACGATCAGACCACGAAAACGGCACATTTATTTTGTCCGACAGAACAGACTTAAACTCTCCGAACAGAGATTAAACTCTCATGCAAAAATCAGACTGCTACTTATCACCTGTCAGAATTCCTATCATTTGACATATTCTACATGTTTCACTCATTAAAACTCCCATTTGGTGATAAATAGGAGGCTGGTTTTTGCATGAGAGTTTAATCTCTGTTCGGAGAGTTTAAGTCTGTTCTGTCGGACCAAAATACATGTCCCGTTTTCGTGATCTGACCGTTCCAAATTTTTAAGCCGTTCCACAATTAAAACTTCCCCTGTTCCAGCGTTCCCATATATCAAAGTTTGTCCGACTAGACACCCTTAAGCTATTAACAAATTTTCAGCTTGCTATTAATCAACTTTTTTTTCATAAGCGGGATCCAGACCTATACACGTTAGAAACTTAAAAGAGTTTTGTGAGACAGCTGACATCGAGTAAAAAAAATTAGGGAAACATGGAAATACAAGATTTCTGCCTTTATTACCAGCTGTGGAAAGAATCCTGCAGCTATACGAAGGCCTGAAATCTTATTTTCTTGTTGAAGTAAGCTGCCCCTGTATTGCGACAGTTCTTTACAACAGAAATTGAAGCACTTTTTACTTTTGGTTTGTTGGGGCAGTTAAATAATGTATTCAACAAAACCACTGAGTCTATGGAAAAAACTAACTCAACTGCGACAGATGTAGGTATGGAGTTGACAAAGTTAAAAATTAATCTTCAAAACAGGATGGAAAACAAGTTTCTTTCTCAAACAGCTAAACAACTCTTAAATAAATTGAGAAATTCCATAAAAAATGCCGAAAACTTTATGAGTGATGTTCACGCATGAATGAGCGAATCTGCTTGAAAAATTAGCTTACTGGAGTAAAATGGGAAAAGCAGCAGAAAGTATAAATAAAATAAAAAAAGAATGTGTGTGTACTTTGTACACACACATTGTACCAGGTACACATAAGAAGTTATACTTCTACTACATATTATGTGATTTTTAAGACAATACCAAAAATTTAAAAAAATAAAAGAATAAAACGCACACAAACACATTGAAAAATGCCACAAAGAAAAAATGATTTCTGAACGATAATAATTGTTGGCAAAAATTTTAAATACGCATTTTCTGAAAAAAAAATTATATAACAAATATACTTACAATCATAAAATGCATAAAAAAATAAAAAATAAAAACTTGCATCGGGAATCGAACCCGTGAATTTCGTGGCGCTTTGATTCGTAATCGAAGCCTAGACTCACTCGTCCAATTCCACATTATTTGTCATGTGGAAAAATAGGGTAACTGAACGTTTTACTGTTTGACAGTTGTTTTGAATGTAATTAAATTATGTAGTTTAAATTTTGTGGAAGAAAATATCAAAAAATATAACAAAACAATAAGAAAACAATATATTAGATGAAGATTGGTAGAACTTTTGTTGGTAATCAAATTAAGTAGGTAAATCAAAGCATTACATACCTACTAGATAAATAAATCTACGCCAAAAAATCATAATTTAAAAATAAAAATCGGACCTAATTTGGGATTTCTCTCTAAAATCCCCATTCTTGAGAAAATAAATGTACAGTAGAGCGTCGATTATCCGAACGTCGATCAACCGAACGACCGCTTATTCGAACTATCGACTCCCGCGTCCCGCACTCGAATACCGAGCAAGCGTTAGTAATTGACGCTTAAAATATCTTCAATTTTCTTCAATATTGTATCCAAAAATAATTATGTTGTTGCAAAGACTGCACTTTTTGTTTAGTTGCTAGTTGTCATTATCAAGATATAAATAAATATGTAGGTATATAAATATAGCTTTTATTCACTTGTGGATAAATATGTATGACTATAAATATGTATCAATATATTGTAGTTCGATTATCCGAAGAAATCGGTTTTCCGAACACCTATGTCCCCCAATTAGTTCGGATAATCGACGCTCTACTGTATTTCAACCTAATCCAAATGTATAATTACAATATGATTATAATAAAAACTACTTACCAAATTAGAATGAGTTTTCCTTGTCCAAAATAGTCCAAAAGTCCAAAAATATAGGTATTTAAAAAGGCAGTATAACTATTAATTAACTTTTGTTTGTTGTTTCTTTTCACACAAATTTTAAAACGCAACAACCATAAATAATCTTACTACAGCTGTGCCACAGCCGCCATATTGAATAATTTTTGACCTGTCATTTGAACATCCAATCAGAACAAAGTTATAATGAGCATCCGCCGGGATCATAAGTTTTAACATATAAAAATTCACCCTCATATCGCCGGTAAAGAAGTATAACTTCAAAAAACTTCAATCGAAAACACAAATAATGATTGATAAAGTGTTACTGGCAAAAGACTTCTTCCAAAATTCTAATAGTTACTTCTGAGAAATAGGGTGCCAAATGAAAACCATGAAAAACACAAAATAAGCGAAAAGCAAAACGAAAATGAGACTCTTCCTCTTCTGTGTCCCGGTTTGGTTTTTCGTAATTATGGTAAGCCTATCTATCAACAATTCTAAAAAATGTTTCGAATACACGTTAATTCTTTTTCATGAGAAATGCTAATCTGCAATAAAAAAGGGGGGGTTCTCTTTAAGATTTCAAAGCTGCTCCCCGCCACACTCCCAGGGGATGGTGATATAGGGTCATGTTTGGTGTCATTCGATATATTTTTAAAACATATTGAGAAGGTGCTTTTCAGTTATTCGCTCCGATGCAAATTTCGCGAAATATTCAACCGTTCCGCTTCTATTATCACAGACTATACAGTGGTGAATGCGCTAATAAGTGGCAAATTAACGCAAAAGATGGAAAACGTAATACGTTGTGTAATAAAAAAGATGAAACTAGTAAAGTTAGGAAATTATCGATAGAAACCTATAAATTTACATTTCCACTATCGATAGTGTGTAACAAAAAAGAAAGCTTCTGTTAGAGTGAAAGTAAAGAGAAGATAAACTCCAACAGAAGTAGAAATAAGAAAAAACTAATGAGTAGCAAAATTAACAAAAATGAAAAGAGAAAGAAAACCAGATGTAACTAATGGAACAAAAAATGAGAATAGAAAGAAAATAGCTTCTCGTTGGAGAAGCTGAAGTAACAAAATAGACACTTTTGCAGTAATACTTGTATGGGGGGAAAGTATAAGATGAAGAAAGTAGAAGAAAGTGAGATAGATGGACTGATAATAGAAGTGTATGGAGAGACAGAGGCAAACTGAATTGAGTTAGGCTAGCGATATAAGCAAGAGAACGACAACTTGACACTCGAGGATTGATACGCCCAATTTGCATGCCTGTCGAAGACGGTAGCTCAAAGTAGATAGTGATGATGAGTAGAAATGAAAATAAGGAGCATAGATGCTCAGAAAATAGATATAATAAATAATAATATAGTAAAAATAGAAGAATATAGTAGATAAATAAAATAGACTAAGTTACGGGCACCAGAAGATGGGATCGACCAATCTCCCAGGTATCTTACACTGCTGTCAAAACTATATTATTATATTTTTTATATCTATTTTCTGAGCATCTATTCTTCTTATTATTTCCATTTCTAGTCATCATCACTATCTACTTTGAGCTACCGTCTTCGACAGGCATGCAAATTGGCCGTATCCATCCTCGAGTGTCAAGTTGTCGTTCTCTTGCTTATATCGCTAGCCTAACTCCATTCAGTTTGCCTTTGTCTCTCCATACACTTCTATTATCAGTCCATCTATCTCACTTTCATCTACTTTCTTCATCTTATACTTTCCCCCCATACAAGTACTACTGCAAAAGTGTATTTTGTTACTTCAGCTTCTCCAACGAGAAGCTATTTTCTTTCTATTCTCATTTTTGAAGTTATACTTCTTTACCGGCGATATGAGGGTGAATTTTTATATGTTAAAACCTATGATCGCGGCCCATGCGCATTATAACTTTGTTCTGATTGGATGTTCAAATGACATGTCAAAAATTATTCAATATGGCGGCTGTGGCACAGCTGTACGTAGTTTGATTATTTATGGTTGTTGCGTTTTGAAATTTGTGGGAAAAACAAAGTTAGTTAATAGTTATACTGCCTTTTTAAATAGTTTTCATATACCTATATTTTTGGACTTTTGAATTACTTTGGACAAGGAAAACTCATTCTAATTTGGTAAGTAGTCTTTATTATAATCATATTGTAATTATACATTTGGATTAGGTTGGAATACATACATTTATTTTCTCAAGAATGGGGATTATAGAGAGAAATCCCAAATTAGGTCCGATTTTTATTTTTAAATTATGATTTTTTGGCGTAGATTTATTTATCTAGTAGGTATGTAATGCTTTGATTTACATACTTAATTTGATTACCAACAAAAGTTCTACCAATCTTCATCTAATATATTGTTTTCTTACTGTTTTGTTATATTTTAATATTTTCTTCCACAAAATTTAAACTACATAATTTAATTATATTCAAAACAACTGTCAAACAGTAAAACGTTCAGTAACCCTATTTTTCCACATGACAAATAATGTGGAATTGGACGAGTGAGTCTAGGCTTCGATTACGAATCAAAGCGCCCCGAAATTCACGGGTTCGATTCCCGATGCAAGTTTTTATTTTTTTATTTTTATTATGCATTTTATGATTGTAAGTATTTGTTATATAATTTTTTTTTCAGAAAATGCATATTTAAAATTTTTGCCAACAATTATTATCGTTCAGAAATAATTTTTTCTTTGTGGCATTTTTCAATGTGTTTGTGTGCGTTTTATTCTTTTATTTTTTTAAATTTTTAGTATTGTCTTAAAAATCACATAATATGTAGTAGAAGTATAATTTCTTACGTGCGTACAAACTACACACACATTCTTTTTTGTTCCATTAATTACATCTAGTTTTATTTCTCTTTTAATTTTTTGTTAATTTTGCTACTCATTAGTTTTTCCTTTTTTCTACTTCTGTTGGAGTTTACCTTCTCTTTACTTTCACTCCAACAGAAGCTTTCTTTTTTGTCACAATTGGCGCCCAACGTGGCCCCTAGAACGCCCAACAATATATAATAGACTCATATTGTGAAATATATGTCTTAAATAGTTTTATTGTTTTATTTTATAAACAATTGTAAACATGCTTCCTTCCGAGTTTAACATGCAACAACTTTTTTGTTTATAAATATTTTTTAATTTAGAAAATCTCATTTTAAAGAAAAATCTTATTTTCAAAAAGAAAGCCGTTTGTTGAATGTTTCCATATACAAAGCGTAGTTTTTCCACAATATTGAATTGAATGAAAAAAAAGCTTTTTATTTAAATGTTAATAAAAATGCCTTTTTATATATTTGTTAGATACTTAGTACCGTATATACAGTATGTCCCTGTAAGTTGTATCCATATGGATAAATTTTATTATTAATTTTACAAAAAAAGGTATTTTTCATAAAAAGCTCTGCATGGTCCAAAAAATAATATTTAACCATCAAATATCAAATATTTTGAATATTATACGAGGTATGTCAAAAAGTTTGAGTTGCACTCAAGAGTTAAGTAGCTTTATTTTTCACAATATTGAAAATTGTTACGATGAAAAGTTGTTTGGAATTAAAAAATATATTCTAGTATGCAATTACATCCTTATAATTGATTTTTTTTTAATTATGAATAACTCATTGTTAACAAAAAGTTCTGCATGGTCTAAGACCTAAAATACAGCCATCTTATGTCAAGTTTTATCAATTTTATACGAGGTAGGTATGTCAAAAAATATGAATTTCGCTCATGAGTAAAATACGTTTATTTTTCACAATATCGAAAATTGTTATTATGAAAAGTTATTTCGAATTAAAACTAAATATATGTATGTAATTACATCCTTCTAATTGAAATATTCTGAACTATAAAGGTAGGTACTTTACTTTTGATCTAAATTTATCTTTTTTTACATACCTCGTAAAAAATTGATAAAATTTTATATAAGATGGTTGTATTTTAGGATTTAGACCATCCATAACTTTTTATTAAGAATAATTTTTTCGTAAAATTAATAATAAAAGAGTTATCAGGATTGAAATAACTGAAAATAATGTTAATTATCAATGTTTCCAAAAAATTTTTTCTTTCAATTAGAAGGATGTAATTGCATATTATAATATAGTTTTTAATTCCAAACAACTTTTCATAATAGCAATTTTCAATATTGTGAAAAATAAAGCTACTTTTCTCTTAAGCGAAATTCAAACTTTTTGACATACCTCGTATAATATTCATAAAATTTGATATCTGATGGTTGAATCTTGGGTTTTGGACCATGCAGAACTTTTTATAAGGGATAGGTAACTTTTTTTCGTAAAATTAATAATAAAAAGTTTTCCATATGGATAAAACTTACAGGCACATACTGTATATACGATACTTTCCCCAGATATCCAGTTAAAAAATATCGGCCAGTAATTTTTCGATTTTTCAAGTGGTTTTTCGGCTTCGTTTACAGGGGTATACACCTATAATTTTGATGGAACTTTCCGGACATTATACATGGTGTCCAGAAACTCTACCGACAAACGAAGACAGGAGATTCCTCAGGTAATTTTAAGACAATTTAACCAAATTCACCCAGTCCGAAAATGCTTCCTAAAGGAGTTAAAGCTCTTTGAAAATGGCGCCTTGTAACTAGTTTCTCTTAAATACCTCCAGAACGCTTCTCGTTAGAAAAACAAAAATTTGTACGCCTATTTATCTTCCAGAGATAAATCGATTCCATCCATTGCGAATTTATAGTACCAGTCATATGCGTCCGTTTTGGGTAGGGTAACGGTTATTTTATCGCATAACTTTTTTATCTTTACATTTTAAGCATCTTTCACTTTGGATTATTAAATTGTGAGGTATGCCAGTACTAAAAAGTACTCTTGATTTAATTCGGTAGGGCACACCGTTTTCTAGAAAAATCGATTTGAAAATTTTTAGTCTCTTGAATTTGAAAGAAAAATTTTTTGAAAAAAAAACACGGTGTATTTTACCAACTTGAAGCAAGAGGAACGTTTACTACTAGAATACCTCATAATTTAATAATCTAGTCTCAAAAATGCTTAAAAATTAAAGACAAAAAAGGGATGCGATAAAATAACCTATGACCTACCTAAAACCGACTGATATGACCGATGCTAGAAATTCGCAATTACTGAAATCGATTCATCTCTGGAATATAATTGAACGTACAAGTTTTCGTTTTTCTAAATAGTTTTTTTTTGAAATTTAAAAAACGAAAAATTTTAAAATCAATTTTTCTAGAAAACGTTGTATCCTATCGACTTAAAACAAGAGTACCTTTTAATACAAAAATACCTCACAATTTAATAATCCAGAGTCAAAAATGCTTAAAAGGTAAAGACAAAAAGTTATGCGATAAAGTAGCCGTTGCCCTACCCAAAACGGACGCCTATGACCGGTACTAGAAATTTGCAATGGATGTAATCGATTTATCTCTGGAAGATAAATATGCATACCGATTTTTGTTGTTCTAAATAGTAGCGTTCCGGAGGTATTTAAGTAAAACTAATTACCAGACGCCATCTTCAAATAGCTCTAGCTCCCTTAGGAAGCATTTTCGTACTAAGTGAATTGGGTTAAATTGTTTTAAAATTATCTGAGGAATCTCCTGTATTCGTTTGTCGGTAGAGTGTCTGGACACCCTGAATATACAGGGTGAGGCAAATAAAGGGCCTATTAGAAATATCTCGAGAACTAAAGGCAACATAATCATGAAAATTGGAATAAAGGGGTTTTGAAGGATGATCTATTAAATGAAAATATTTTCATCTCTTTGCAACTTCCGGTTATACCGGAAGTTACTTATAACTTCGTTTTTTTAAATGGGACACCCTGTATATTTTTACATTTTTGGATTCTCTTCGATGTCATCTTTCTTAAAATATGAGGTTTTGTAATATTACACAGGGTGTTTTAAAAGATAATTACGTTTTTTTATTAATTTCGTAGCAAAATTAACACTCTGTAGAATTGTAGTAGTTTGACATCTAAAACTCTACTTACGTTCAAATGATTTTTAATATACTCTACTATTGTTAAGAATCATTAGTATAGCTAAATTTTTAATTTTAGTATACAGGGTTGGTCGAAACTAGGAATGAGTATTTTTTGAGTTTTCTTAAATGGTATTTTAGTATTGTAATGAAATGATATTTTATGATACTTTTTTATTTCTTAAGCATTCCCTATACCTAACTGCTTTAATTTGTGCTTAATTGTTAATCGCACCAACAATCTTAACTAAGTAGGTATGTCGATAGCTAAACCATTATTGGTAATTTTAAGGACCAGTCTGGATTAATATGTATTTATTTCTGAAAAATTATTTAGGATTGAGTATTTTCACGGCCAACCTAATAAAATTTTACGTATTTTTTGTTGCAATTAATGTTTAGCTTGAATCACCAATAACTCACAAATTAAAGCAGTTAGGTATAGGGAATGCTTAAGAAATAAAAAAGTACTATAATATATCATTTCACTACAGTACAAAAATACAGGGTGTTCCATTTAAGACAACTCAGAAAATACTCATTCCGAGTTTCGACCAACCCTGTATACTAAAATTAAAAATTTAGCTATACTAATGATTCTTAACAATAGTAGAGTATATTAAAAATCATTTGAACGTAAGTAGAGTTTTAATGTAGAGGTGTGAATGTTCCTACCAAATTAATAAAAAAACGTAAGTATCTTTTAAAATACCCTGTATAATATTACATAACCTTATATTTTAAGAAAGAAGACATCGAAGACAATCCAAAAATGTAAAAATATACAGGGTGTCCCATTAAAAAAAAACGAAGTTATAAGCAACTTCCGGTATAACCAGAAGTTGCAAAGAGATGAAAATATTTTCATTTAATAGATCATCCTTCAAAACCCCTTTATTCCAATTTTCATGATTCTGCTGCCTTTAGTTCTCGAGATATTTCTAATAGGCCAGTTATCTGCCTCACCCTATATATTTTATCGCCAACCGTCACTAAAGTCATTTATTATTGTACTCATTTGACGCCATTTGCGGCAGTAAAGTAACACTTTATTGTACTGAAAGAAGAATTTGACTTTACCTGCCGCGGTTAATCAAATTAACCGAGATTGAATGTAAGTGGTCGATGGCAGTAATCGATTATTTATTTGAGTGAATTTAAAATTTATTTACTTTAATTATTGAAAATATTGTACACAATTTACGTTATTATTAATTCAATTTATGCCAAAAGTGAAATTTTGTAGTATTTTGCAATTATATTCATATAAAATTAATCAAAATTTTACCGATTTAGTAATTATTCAATATTGATAACTATCTATCGATTAAAAATCGAAAGCAGCATGCAGAAGTCATCTGTCATCACTGTCATATTTAAAAAAATTAAATTGAAAATTGTATTTATTGTAATAAAAGTGTTAAAACGAATATCAAATTATAGTACAGTAGTGCTGCTTTGGAAATGGTAGAAATTACAGACATGTAGGTACGCCACCTGAAATACGCAAGAAATCGTTAGAGGCAGTTTCAGAGCTTCTCCCAGTAAAATCCTTCGAAAAATACAATAGGCAATATGACATATTTGAAGCATGGCGTGAAAAAAATAGTATTACAAATTATAGTGAAAGTGTTTTAATAGCATATTTCTCTGAATTGTCTAAAGAATATTCTCCATCGACTATGTGATCCTATTAATCAATGTTAAAGGCAACTTTGACCACAAATAAAGACATAGATATAAGCAATTATAAAAAACTTACATCTTTTTTGAAACAAAAAGGAAGGAATTACATTCCCAAAAAATCAAAAACCCTGCCTCAAGAAGAAGTGCTAAATTTCTTATTAAATGCACCTGATAACGATTATTTAATGATGAAGGTAATTCAACAAAAATACAATTACTATTACATATTATATTGTACGTAAAGTTCTTTTTCATATCCTTGAATCTACCATGATTTATGTATAATGTCTTTTCATTTGATGTCAATTATTTTCTTTACATTTTTTACTTGCCTATTTGTTCTTTTTATTGCTAATATCGGCCGTGTCTAGCAAGTGGTTTCGTAGGCTAGCGGTATGTGTATCTAGTTACGGACGTGTCAGTACTTGGTTCGAATCCCCCGCAAGGAAAACTTTTTTGTTTAATATTAATGGTTATTGACATACTTAGACTATTATAAGGACTTATGCCTGGTTGCACCAACAGATCTTAAGCTCCAGCTTAGCTAAGCTCTACTTGTAGATAGGGCCTCCTTGAGTATCACTTACGTTGCACCATAATTTTAGATTCTTACCTTATTATCAATTATATCTATTATTATATTATGGTAGACTTATTGTAATATATTATAATTATATTATATTAATTCTTATGATATTCTCGACTTAAGCTTAAGATCTGATGGTGCAACCGGGCGTTAAAAAACGATTAAAAATAATTAAAATAATTAATCCGGCTGTTGCCCAATGACTTCACCCGACAAATCCCGACAAGTTACCCCAATGACCTCACCCCGACAAGTCGGAGTCACGCGGGCTGTTGTATCGAAAGGCAGTCACGCGCGATGCTGTGTCGCGAGGGTCCAAAGTTCAAAGTGTCCTGAAGTGGCTACCCATCTACCCGAAGATTGTATGTATGTACATTGTACATTAAAAGGATTACACAAAATATGACTATTTATTTAGATTTTCTACGATTAAACAAGGAAAAAGCAACTTCGAAAGGCTGTTCTTTTAAGTACTTCTTACGTGCATACAAAGTACACACACTCTTTTTTCATTAGAAGGATGTAATTAAGTAAGTGTTAATGTTTTTTATGATTGGCGATAAAATTTTGTATGCACCACGTCAGTAAAGACTCTCTATCGAACTCATCTGTTATTCGCCTTGCTCGCTACGCTCGCTCGGCTCATAATATCAGACTCGTTCGATAAAGAGTAATTTTACTGACTTGGTACATAAATAACTATTATTTTTAATCTTTAAGTTTTATTTATTTTTTTCCGGCGTCCCATCTAATGGTTGGTTTTTGTCTGTTTTCTTCGATTTTCAGTACAACTTATTTCATTATTAAGCAAATAAAAAGTTATTGCATACTTTTATTGTCTTTATTTAAATATTTTCCTTTTTTATATAATTCATTTTATTTTTAATATGAATCATAGCAAGTTGACAGCTCCTATTTAGAACATAATTGCAACATTTCAATTATTGTTATTATATTTACATATTATAATTTAATCTTATCAACTACTAACAAAACTGAATACGAGATTGTTATCGATAAAACAATCAATATAATTCCAACGTAATTATGAAATCGATCAATACTTTATTAACAACCACAAATATTACTTAACTACCTACTTATTGAATTATTGAATAATATGACTAAACGAATAATAATTAGTGCATCTTAACCACTGCACTTGAAAATTTAAACATTTGGTTGAAGAAAATATAGTCCAGAGAAATAAGGATTTTCTCAGGACACTCAAAGATCCAGGTAGCTGACTACTTTTTTATTTATTGTAGACCTATAGGAAGAAAACCTACCTGTTTCCTGCCTAGAGTTCACGTCCGTTTTTAATTATTAACAATTTAGTGCAAAAATCGCGATTTTTTCGATTTTTTGCACCCTATTCAAAAACTAAACGATTGACATAAAACTACAAAGTTTAATTTTTTAGAACATTGAAAAACCTTCAAAATACCGATTTTTCAAAATTAAAAGGTTAATTTGTTGCTTCGAAAATTTGAAAATAAATGAAAATCGATATTTGTTAATAACTTTTACTAAATTTAATTTAGAATTTTAGGGTTTAACCCAAAGTTGGTTATTTTGGTATGAATTAGTTTAAAAGTTATTCTATTTGTTTTTCCCAGAGACCTTTATTTTGCAATAAAATAAGAAAGAAAATAATGAACATTGAACAATTCTGAGTATGCCAAATGAAAGTAGAAGACTGATTGTATCAAAATGTATTAAAAAAAGATAAAAAATTAATCAGTATAATCAAAAATCCTAATGCCAAATTTTTGAAATTTTGTAGCTTATAAACATTTAGAATAACTTTACAAATATTGTCCGTAGGAACAATCTTTTTATATATGTATATTCAAAAAGCTAGTATTTTAACACGAATTTTCAAATAAAAAATTTAGCCTGGTTTCATTAGGGACAAAGTTAGCCATGTGTTTTTTTTAATTCACAGCTAATTTGTTTATAATAATTAAGGATTAATTATTTATATGGGAAATAAGCCACAATTAAAATGAAAAAAATAATTTTATTAACGTTTCGACGCCCAAATCGGGTGCCGTTGTCAAAATACAAAATATTACTAAATAAACAAAAATGTTGTTGCTAAGCAAAAAAATTCTTCTAATAATTTATTTAATCTGACTCATTTATATTGGCAATTTAGACATATATTATACATTTTAAAGTAGAAGACTTTAAAATGATATTGCCAATATTTATGAGTTGCGTTCCTGGGACGACTTACTGAAAGATAGTTCATTCGATTACATGAAATCAACCCCAACTCAAGAATATCCGTCACAAAAAAATTATAGCATGTGATCTGTCTTTAAAAAGACAACCAAATGCAACGACAGTAAAATTCTCGCGTTAGAGACTTCATAGTAAATCACAAGGGAAAACCAGGAAAAAACTTTGTGATACTATCCCGACATCGTAAGTATTTGGTCTTACATTTCATTTACTCTCAAAAAATAATACCAAATTCTGACTTGTAACATGTTTAAATTATAAATAATATTAATAATACTAGATATATAAGTAATACTAAAATATAAAATATGTGCCAGCTCGATGTTATTGACTTACTAATCTTGGTATTTTCTTTCTGTTGACTTCCTCTTTCAGTATGGGCAACCACATCCTACTGCATTCTACCGAGGAATTTGCGACACAATTGGTCTCATTTAGCAGAATTAGAGGTGCTTCTTTGATTTTTCTCTTTTTACTATCTGATTCTTTCAGGACTATACTTGAATCTCTCCACTGAACTCTATGTTCATTATCCCATGCGTGTTGACATATTTGAGATCTATCAAATTCTCTATTTTTAATATAAGATTGCTGTTCACTTATTCTAACGTCTAATGGTCTTAATGTCTCACATCTCACATCACTCGCATGGGATAATGAACATAGAGTTCAGTGGAGAGATTCAAGTATAGTCCTGAAAGAATCAGATAGTAAAAAGAGAAAAATCAAAGAAGCACCTCTAATTCTGCTAAATGAGACCAATTGTGTCGCAAATTCCTCGGTAGAATGCAGTAGGATGTGGTTGCCCATACTGAAAGAGGAAGTCAACAGAAAGAAAATACCAAGATTAGTAAGTCAATAACATCGAGCTGGCACATATTTTATATTTTAGTATTACTTATATATCTAGTATTATTAATATTATTTATAATTTAAACATGTTACAAGTCAGAATTTGGTATTATTTTTTGAGAGTAAATTAAATGTAAGACCAAATACTTACGATGTCGGGATAGTATCACAAGGTTTTTTCCTGGTTTTCCCTTGTGATTTACTATGAAGTCTCTAACGCGAGAATTTTACTGTCGTTGCATTTGGTTGTCTTTTTAAAGACAGATCACATGCTATAATTTTTTTGTGACGGATATTCTTGAGTTGGGGTTGATTTCATGTAATCGAATGAACTATCTTTCAGTAAGTCGTCCCAGGAACGCAACTCATAAATATTGGCAATATCATTTTAAAGTCTTCTACTTTAAAATGTATAATATATGTCTAAATTGCCAATATAAATGAGTCAGATTAAATAAATTATTAGAAGAATTTTTTTGCTTAGCAACAACATTTTTGTTTATTTAGTAATATTTTGTATTTTGACAACGGCACCCGATTTGGGCGTCGAAACGTTAATAAAATTATTTTTTTCATTTTAATTGTGGCTTATTTCCCATATAAATAATTAATCATAAAAATGCCACAAGGAAATAGCTTCAGAACAACAATAATTAAGGATTTTCATTGATGCCATTTTAAAAAATGGGATTTGTATTTTTGTTAAAAAATTTGCATAAACATTGTATCTTCACAGCACCCTCTACGATTTTTGAAAATTATAGTTCAAACGGTTACTAGGGGGAACCTACGAATCCACCGAGTTAAAATACCGAAAAAGCAATTTCAAACTAATATAATTTTCTGTAACTGCGGATCAACTCAACGGATTTTCATCTTTCTTTTTTTAATTTGTATTTGATTTCTACGTACATTACAAATATGCAATTTGTTTATAAATTTATTAATCTATAATCAGTCTAATTTGTTTAAACAATTCTTAAAAAAATATTTTTTACAAAAATCTATTTTTTTAATCATAGAATCATTAATGATCATACAAAAAGTTAAAGTTCATTTTATAGGCTATTGATTATGTATTTTAGAAAGGAACTACAACGTTAACGGGGTTTTATTGTTTCATATAGTCAATGGACTCCTCAGTATGAAAAAACCGCGGAGTGCTACCATTTAAAGG
Organism: Diabrotica virgifera virgifera; assembly: GCF_917563875.1. NCBI lineage: Eukaryota > Metazoa > Arthropoda > Insecta > Coleoptera > Chrysomelidae > Diabrotica > Diabrotica virgifera. Next base: position 86,625,533 of record NC_065448.1, read on the forward strand.
GGTGCGTTTTTGAGAAAAGGGTGAATTAGTCCCTAGGCACAGGGCGAATTAGGGTGAGTTCTATGCACATTTGGTGCAAATATGTCTACAGAAAAATTGTTTCAGGTTAAATTTACTATAGAAATATCACATTTTAAAGTCAAAAATATTTTTTTTACAAAAATATATTCAAAAGAAAAGCAAGAAAAAAGCACGAAAGGTAGCATTTTTGTTTCTTGCCATATAATTTTTTTCCACGGGGATATAGATATAGGCATTGCTTCACAGAAATAAAAATTATTTCCATCATTTTTCTTTAAGCGACGTTTGGTATAAGTCCCTATAATTTATAGTTTCCAAATTATGATTTTTTAAAGTTCCACTCACAACGATTTTGGGACATTTTCCTTGTTACTTCGCAAACATTGTTCTGTAACTTTTTTCTACGCAGTTTTAGGTATATGCAATGTTACAATTAATAGGAATAAAACAATTATCTTTAAAATGGTCTATCGTAAAAGGCTGTGTGACTATTTTTAAGCAATATATGGTTTTTCAAAGTTGAATACTTTTAATGATTTTTAATATATTTTACGATTATTTTTAAATTTCTCATTTAGGGGAGTGCATATAGATTTTCACTTCGATTTTCACAAAAAATCAAACAAGATAGAACTTTTTGTAATTTTATTAAGAAATATTTAATAAACAACATATCAAAAAGCTCGACTCCAGAAGTGGGTGCTTCATTTTTTATTAAACAAATGAACTACGAAGTTTGATGTTTTTTTTTAAATAACTCCGAAAATATAAATTTTAGAACAAAACTGACTTGACCATTGAAAAATTCAGAAAATTTTACAAAAAAAACCTTATTTAAAGAATTTTCTAAAATTAAATCCGAATCTTTGAAATTTTGAAATGAAATTTTACATATTGAACCTAAAGGAAGAATAATTAAGCTATCTTATGGTTATAATAAAAAGAAATAAAATGTATGGGTATAAGTACGGTGGGGGCGGAAAATGAGCCTTACATGAGTTTTGTTTAAAAATGATTTAAAAATGTGTAACTAATAGAATTTTTCTTATTAATTAAACGCTTTTATTTAGTTCAATAGTTTGCGTTAAATATTTAGACGTTAATTTGCCTGCCTTTTCTCCAATGCAAATGAATGAAAATTTGCAGAATAGTCAATAAAAAATAAAAATTTTATGTTTATTAGTTGTTTAAATAAAGAAAAACTATTTTAATGGAAAATGCTTAAATTCTCTTGTTTTTTACAATGTAAAAACTTGAAACTTTTACAAAATTATAGCTAATGATATGAACCATACATAATTTCACTTTTTACGTTAATTGTTTACGTTATGCTTAATAAATAAACAATAAAGTTTCAATTTTTTTGCCGATTCCGACTACTTTTCATGCTAGTACATCATAATATGTTTTACCTATATATATTTTAATAAACATGACGATATATTTTAATGTTTGAAAAGTGTAAGACTAAAAAGTAAAAAATAAAAAAATATAAAAAAAAAATTTTAAGAAACGCTTTTCTTTAGTTACGAGTGACTAAAATTAAACATATAAAAAAACCAACTAAAAAGCAAAAAATAAAAAAAATTGAAAAAATCTAACACATTCGTTAAAGAAAAGCGTGGGACGATAACTGTTTATTCGATGAAGACGCGCCACGCTTTTCTTTGACGAATGTGTTAGATTCTTTCAATTTTTTTTATTTTTTGCTTCTTAGTTAGTTTTTTTATATTTTTAATTTTAGTCACTCGTAACTAAAGAAAAGCGTTTCTTAAAATTTTTTTTTTATATTTTTTTATAAAACCCTCAATTTTGCACAACTTACCTTTCAAGCATCGTACTAAATGATGTTTCATTCAAAAAAAAATCTCAAAAATTTAATTCAAATGATATGCGTCTTAAAAAATGTAATTTTTGAAATCTTCGAAGTTTTATAGAATGACCACCACTTTAAGACGGTATTACTCAAGTTTGAACAGCTCTATTACAGTTTTATAAGTGCTTTTTTTAAGTTTAGGATGTAATCTTTAAAATGCACTAAATTATTTTACTTTAGAAATGAAATAGACTATTTCTTTTTGAGAAAATTAAGAAAGATAACAAAAATGTAATACAAAAACCGAAAATTACCAGCTAAAAACATGTTTATATAAAGTGATCAAAACTTTTTTCTGTAAAACTTACCTAAAATACATTTAATAATAAACTTCAACAATAATAAATGTTCAGAAAAAAAAAACCTATACAAAATAATTGTTATTGTTTAAACAATTAATAAACAATTAGCGGCCAAATCCGCGAGTAGAACTTTTTATTTTAACATGTATATAAACTAACAAAAAAGTTTTAGAAAAATATAAGCTTGTTTGAATTTTTCTGAAACAATGCATGTTTTCGTTCTAATTGTACTCCCCGAATTATAACTTTTTTATTGTATATTTAGGTATATACATTGTGCAATAAAAAGAAAACTTATTTTATTTACGTTAAAACTGTGTATTGTAAAAAACTCTAGGACTATTTTTAAACAAGATATGCTTTTTTAAAATGTCACATACACATGCAATAGGTCCCACTAAGCTGGAACCATAATATGGAAAACTTTTTTATTATTAACTTTATGAAAAAAAAGTTACTCCTTATAAAATGCTCGGTATAGTCTAAAACCTAAGATGCAATCATCAGATATAAAATTTTGTCAATAGTGTACGAGGTATGTTAAAAAATATGAATTTCGCTCAAGAGTAAAGTAGCTTTATATTTCAAAATATCGAAAGGTGTTATTAAGAAAAGTTGTTATTTGGAATTAAAAATTATGTTATAATATTATATTCGTATAATTGAATTATATTATATTCGTATAATTGAAAAAAAATTAAAATTTTAAAATTTTTCTCAAATTACGGACATCCTTGGATATCCTACGGATATCTTGTTCAAAAATAGTCCTAGAATTTTTTGCAATACACCATTTTAAAGTAGAGAAAATATGCTTTTTTTATTTCACAATGTATATACCTGAATGTACAAGAAAAAAGTAATAATGAAAAATTCTAAAAATAATCATAAAAAATATCAAAAATCATAAAAGTATAAAATCTTGAAAAAGCATAACTTGCTTAAAAATACTCGTACAACCTTACACAATAGACCATTTTAAAGGTAATTGACTTATATTTCTACTAAGTTTGCGATTGCATATTCCTAGAAATGCGTAGAAAAAAGTTACAGAAAAATGTTTGCGAAATAATGGGAAAAATGGCCAAAAAATACTGTAAGCGACGAATTTTGAAAAATCTTATTTCGGAAACTATAAATCCTAGAGACCTCTACCAAACCTCATTTTAACGAGGAAGGATGGTAATTATTTTTCGCTGAAGCAATGCCTATACCTATATCACCGTGGAAAAAATTTATGGGGTAAAAAACAAAATTGCTTTCTTTTGTGTTTTTTTCTTGTTATTCTTTTGAGTATATTTTTGTAAAAACAAATATTTTCGACTTTAAAATGTGATATTTTGATAGTAAATTTAACCTGGAACAATTTTTCTGTAATTTAGAGGTCCATTGACCATATGAAATAATAAAATTTCATTAACATTGTAGTTCCTTTTAGCTCTCTTATTTTGAACATAATCAATAGCCTATTAATAAATAAATTATTTTTATTAGATAATTATTTATTGAAAATAATTTATTTATTAAAATATACCTTAACTTTTTCTATGATTAATAATGGTAGTCTAATTAAAAACATGGATTTTTGGGACAAAATAATTATTTTTTCAAAAATTGTTTAAACAAATTAGACTGTTTATTAATTAATAAATGTCAAATTACAAATAGACAAATTACATATTTGTAATGTACAGAAAAATTACATACAAATTAAAAAAAAAGAAAGATCAAAATATATTCAGTAGATCCCGAGATATAGAAAGTGATAGTAATATAGTTTTAAGTTGCCTTTTTTAGTTTTTGAACTCGTGCATATGTCGGCTCCCAGCTTCCCCTTCACTTCAGCCATTTGAGAAATTGGTGATCCGATATAACCTTGAAGTTGTACCCTTCTATGTATGGCTTCATTTGCTTTATCCCGTGCACTATGGATAGTCATTCTTTTTCCGTTGTGGAATATTTTGACTCGGCTGGTGTGAGGGTTCGACTAGCGTATGCGATTACCTTATCTTGGCCGTCGTATTTCTGTGTTAGCGCAACTCCAAGTCCGCAGTTTGACGCATCTGTCTGTAGGTAGAACGTTTTTGAGAAATCGGGACACGCTAATACTGGAGCCATCGTAAGTTTTGCTTTGAGTTCCTTAAACGCGTTTTCCTGCTTACCCGTCCATTTACATCTTATCTTCTTCTTTAGAAGCATGTTTAGTGCTCCTGCTATTGTCGAATAGTTCTCTATGAATCGCCGATACCATGAGGTTATTCCTAAAAAGCGACGGAGCTGACGTACATTTCTAGGTGCTGCAAGTTCGGTTATAGCGCTGGTCTTCTCCGGGTCAGTTTTTATTCCTTCTGCTCCCACAACGTGTCCTAAATATTTGAGTTCTGACTGGCAGAATGTACATTTTTCGACGTTAAGTTGTAAACTGGCTTCTTTTAGTCTTCGGAAGACCTCTTGTAGGTGATGTAAATGCTCTTGAAATGTCTTCGATATTACCACGATATCATCCAAGTATGCGAACGCGAATTCTACATCGGGCGGTATTACTTTGTCTAGCAGTCGTTGGAAAGTTTCTCCGGTGGAGTGCAGTCCGAACGGGGTAGTTCTGAATTGAAAATGACCTTTTCCGGGTACGCTAAATGCTGTCACTGGGCGGCTTGATTCTTCCAGGGGTATTTGAAAATATCCCTGCTTCAAATCGAGGGTTGAGATGAAATTTACTTCCTTAAGGGCCGGTTGTTCGAAAGCCAATCAACAATGATCATTATCAAATATTTAATTACTGTCACCAACTGTCAATGTCAACTTTGTTTGGGTTGCTGAAAACATAATATGAAATTACTCAATCAATTATGTTAATTGATTAACTAATCTCATAATTTTAATCAACTATGTTTTCAGCAACCCAATAAAAGTTGACATTGACAGTTTTGGTGACAGTAATTAAATATTTGATAGTAATCATTGTTGATTAGCGTTCGAACAACCAGCCCTTAGTCTATCCAAAATTTCTGATATCCGAGGTAACGGATACGCGTCCTTTTCTGATAGTTCGTTGACTTTTCTAAAGTCAATGCAAAATCTGTACGAGTTATCTTTTTTCTAACTAGTACAATCGGTGAACTCCAACCACTTGCGGAGGGTTCGATAGTTCCTTCTTTCAACATTTTCAACCGCCTCTTGGTTGATGATCTGCAACATTGCGGGATTGTGCCGCCTATACGGCTGTTTGACGGGATCGCACCTTTTCTTCAATTTTAAATCGTGCTTTTTTAAGTTGGTGGGACCTGCTTACTTCTCGAATTCCCTAAGTTCTTTTCTTAGGAACCTTTCTAGCTCTGTATTTTGAGTGGAGTCTTTTAAAGTGTTACATGTTTCCTCTTGATGTTGTTCGTACTGTTTGGATGCATCCCTATCGAACTTAAGTTCGATTGAATGTTCCCTGAGGAATTCCACTCCTAGTATTGCATGTTCCGTTAACCCTGGCATTATTATAAATGTTTGTCTTGTTTGTAAATTATCGATCTCGCAGTCAATTGTTAACTTCTGGTTGAGCTCCATTGAAGATCCGTTTGCTAGTCTAGTTCTTCCGTTATAGCTATGTAGGGAGTGTTTTAATATCTGCGATATTCTATCTCCTGCGTAATTTTTGGTGGTCCCTGAGTCAATTAATGCTTTGTAGGAACTTTGTCCGATTTTCAGTGATGCGAACAGTCGCATGTCGTTGCTTGCTTGTTGTGTAACGGCTAGAACGAGCGGAGTCGAATCTTGCTCCTCAGACTGGGACGACTCCTTGTTTCTCCAGTCTGTTATTCGTTTCCCTGACGTCTGGAACAGCAGTCACTGCTGTAGATCCCTTCTTTGCCGCATCGCGAACAAAACTTTTTCCATGGGTTTTTACAATTCCTCCGGAAGTGACCTGGCATCTTGCACCGTAAGCATGTCCTTTTGGCATCGTATTCTGTAGGGTCTGTACGTCTCCAATTTCCGTGAAAATTTTGATTTTCTCGGGTCCTTTCGTCTTCCAAAGTTTCGTATTCTTGGGCCAAGTCTTGCAATCCCGACAAGTGTTCGAAATCCCGGCGGCGAGCATAAAGCTTATATTCTGGCAGCATATTTTTATATATCCCGTCGAGTTCTTGGTTTCTTGAAAAAGATCCCTCTCGTCTGATTAATGTTTGAATATCCGTGATGTATCTATCCACTGGTTCGTTTTTCCTTTGCTTCCTGTTTCTGATCTGCTCTTCTAGCTGTAGTAAATATTCTCTGGGATAGAAAGCTTTCTTAAAATCTTTTATGAAGTCCGTCCATGAATCCCAATTTCTGTTGTTGTTTCGGTACCATAATAATGCGTGGTCTCCTAACAATAATAATGCTTTTAGCAGATCTTGCTTATCGACCTCGTAGGCTAGGCTTAATTCGTCCATCCTCTCTATGAAGTCTACTGCATCCGAATGTTTCTTGACGAAGTGTGTGTTCCACCTCCGTACTTGATTTAGCAAATCTGATTGCCTGATTTGTTTTGTCATTGTTAAGTCTTGTAATTATTGGTTTCTGATTAATGAAATTTCTTGGGCCAGTGTGTCTGGTTCGGCTTCCTTGGAAGTATTGATTTTTGAAATTGTTCCTGTCGCTTCCCCGCGATCCTAAAAGATTCTGAGTTTTAACCTTAACTCGTCGACGGTTCCTTTGGAATCCAATCCGCACCTTTCGGCGTCGCGCTGTAATTCCTCTTTGGAAAGACGATTTATCCATGACGTACCCGTCGTGGCACCTGATACTGAGTCTGTGTCTTTATCTGTCGGCATTTTTGGTATTATCCGGGCGTCGAGTAACGACTTTTACTTGCGTATTTCTATCTTTTGCTCGGGCGCCAAATTTGTAACGGGTAGTTCTTTTATGGACGACAGACTCAGTAAAACACAGGTTGAAAACAAAGCAAATATATTATTTCTAAATTATCTACAAAATTAGTCAAAATAATAATTCAATATTCTATTTTGTCCCAGCGAAGTCCTCCTCCGGATGGGCGTCTGTAACAGAAGAACAAAATTAACAGTGATATTCAAATATATATTTATCGGGGCTCGCTCACTACGCTTGCCTCCGTTGAATTACGAGTCGCAAGTTACCTCACTTCGGTACACCTTGCGTCTCGTCTCTAGTTGGCCTGCCTGAGTTTACGAATCACCTCAAAACAGTGTACGTCGCGACTCAGGTCGGCTTGCCTCGCTCACTTCGCTTGGCTGGTTATGGAGCCCAGAACGGTCGTTCAGGACTGCTTGATTTCTGCTTGCGACCTTCTTAAATATCCGTGTGCCGGTGTTGTCTCGGAGAGGTGGAACTCGGTGGGGGCATCTGCGTGAATTGAGAGAATCGCTCGGTTCCCAGTGTCGAGGCATGTTCAGCATATAGGCGTATCATTACACCTGCTTGGTTATCCCTTTTATTGCCACCTTTCTTTTATATCCTATTTTGTCTTTTCGGCCTCGTAGATGTCTCAGCTCCATTGCTTTTATACCAATATAAGTTAGTGCGTAAGTACAGTTTGTTCGGTGTTTTTGTTGCTTGTTACTTCGAGGTCTATGGTTCCATCCTTGGTAATTATACTTTCATATTATATTATATGCGGTAACTATTTCCAGTTGAATATTTTTGCATTTTGCATTTTATTTCGTTTTCTTCCTTTTCGCGGATTACCATTATTTTACTTTTCTCGATGTTTATTTCCATTTTTAATTTCTCTATTGCCTCTGTCCATATGTTTATAAGTTCTTGCATTTTGTCACAGAATCTGCTATAAGGACTATGTCATCCGCATACAATAAGTCTTCTATTTTTACTGGCTGTAGTCTTTGGTATCTTGTTATGGTCAGTATTTGGTTAGTACTTTCTCCAATATTTCTAGTCAACTCGTTCATGACTATTATAAATAGTAGCGGGCTAAGACTTGTCTCCTTGTTTAATACCTCTTTCTCAATTGAATTCCTCAGATCTTTCTTCTGCTATCTGTACATGTCCTTTAACTTCTCTGTATACTTTCAATTATTGTTATCAGTGTAATTGGTACTTCCATTTTCTGCAAGCATTGGCATATAATTTTGCTTTCTATAGAGTCGAATGCTGCTCTTAAATCTTTGAATGCCAGATTGATCTTTCCCCCGAGTCAACATTTCTTTCCCTTATATTTCTAATGATGTAAATGTTATCGTTTGCCTGCCTTTCTGGTCTAAACGCTGCTTGTTCTTCTCCCAGTTCTTTTTCTACCTCTTGTCTTAGCCTCTTCTCTACTATTTTCGTAAATATTTTAAAACATATAGATGATAAACATATTGCTCTATAATTTTTGTGGTTCAAGTGTTCTTCCTTTTTGTATCTTAGCACTATAAGCTTTCTGTGCTAATCTTTTGGGAGTTGTTTCTTTCGCATGCCTCTTTGTATATTTTCCATAATTACGATATTGAACATCATCCTCTACAGTTTTGCCTGTTTTAATTCGATACTTCCTGTATTACGGCTTCTCTACTTATTTGCTCTAAATCTTTGTTCTCAGTAGATAAACTAAGCCGTTCCTGGATCAAAGCAGGGTGGGGGAAACCGGTCAAACCGGTTTATGTCAAAGTCACTTGCCGTTGAGGTGACCTTGACCTCTACGTGACCTTGACAGGAACCGGTCTAACAGGTACGTGACCTTGACAGAAACCGGTCAAACCGGTTTCCAACATCCTACTTTGCTTCAGGAACGGCTTAGTTTATCTACTGTTCCCGTTATCGTGATATGTTGCATTTCTATCGTCTATTGTTTCATGTCTAAATTTATTTTCCTAGTATTTTTTCCATACTTTATATTCCATACGTAGTATTTCTTTTTAAATGGGAAAGTACATCACGTGACACCTCATTTAATAACTTTTGAAATACTGATTACAAAAATGTATAATAGTTTAATCCTTTTTAAGAGCGTAGGCGTAAAATTCCGTTCGATTTATTTTTAAACGCATTTATTTTTTTCGAATCCTGAAAAAAAAATAAGTATTTTTGAAAAAAATAAACGCAGAATGAAATATTACCGTGTTAACGAGGGTCGAAAGTCCCTGAGAACTTCTATAATAATTATTTTAATAAGTCACAGGGGTGAAAAGAAAAAGAGAAAATTGAGTCTTATGTTTAATTTCAAATACAGTCGGAAAAATGAAAGAATACCCATGAACGAACATATAAAACAGGCTGTATTTTCCTGTCACCGTGTCGCAAAGAAAATTGCCCAGCGCAAGTACATGTAATAATAATTATTACATGTACTTGCGCTGGCCAATTTTTTGTTTGACACGGTGACAGGAAAATACAGCGTGTTTTATATGTTCGTTCATGGATATTCTTTCATTTTTCCTACTGTATATCATTCAAAAGAAACTTTTTGTTTATTCTAAGGGACTTTCAGCTCTCAGTAATAATGTAATCTTTCATTCGCGTTTAAATTTTTCAAAAATATATTAGTTTTCTCAAGATTTGAAAAAAGTAAATGCGTTTAAAAATAACTCAAACTAAATTTTGCGCCTACGCCCTTAAAAAGAATTAAAGTATTTTTGTATGCATTTTTAAAATCAGTATTTTAAGAGCTTTCTAATGAGGTGTCACATGATGTACTTTCCCATTTAAAAAAATCAAATTTATGGCTGTCACCTGAAGAGGGATCGCGTAAAGTTCGAAACGTTGATGCTATAATATACTATGGTTAGTTTAAAAATCGACCTGTCCGAGCGTTTTGATTATATTCTTAAAATAAACAAGTTAACAGGGGGGGTAACACTTATTCCACCGCACTGTATATAAAAGAAGCTATAAAACAAAAATTCGTACCACAGTTTTACAACACATCTTAAAAGAGATCAAAATGTTGCAATTACTGGAGTACCTATCTACATAATGCAGATATAAATCTGTATATTTAGCTCAGTTTTGTGTGATATCGTCATGAATGAGGTACTAATCTAATCAATTTTGGCTTGGTTATGTTAAGTTAGGTTCAATATAACCACCACTCTTAACCTCATTTCCTTCTTCTTCTTAAGGTGCCTATCCGTTCAGGATGTTGGCGATCAGCATGGCTATCCTAACTTTGCTTGCTGCTATTCTGAATAGTCCGGTTGTCGATGTATTAAACCACTTTCTCAGGTTTTGAAGCCAAGATATTCTTTTTCTCCCTGGTCCTCTCTTTCCAAATACCTTGCCTTGAAGAATGAGTTGCAACAAGCCATATCTCTGTTCATTCCTCATAACATGGCCAAGATATTCTAGTTTGCGCTCTTTGCTTGTGTTAATAATCTCGCATTCCTCGCATTCATGTTAATAATCTCGCATTCCTCGCCTATTCTACGTAGAACCTCAACATTAGTCACACGATCTACCAACGAACTTCTCAAAATGCGCCTGTAACACCACATCTCGAATGCCTCGAGTTTTCTCAAAGAAGTCTCGGGAAGTGTCCAGGCCTCTACTCCGTATAATAACGTAGAAAATACATAGCATCTGATGATAGAGATTTTGGTAGCAAGAGGTAAATCGTGGCTTCTGAAAAGAGACTTCATCATCACGAACGCTGATCCCGCTTTTCCTATGCGTTGTTTTATTTCACTTGAGTGGTCCCACTGACTGTTTATGTTGGTACCAAGGTATGTGTAGCTGTCGACCCTGTCAATTAGTTGTTGGTTAACCAAAAAGCTGTGTATTTATTATTTCACGCTTACTGACTACCATGTAGGGGAGAGTTGGACAAAACCGGGTACCACTCCAAAAACCGTCTGTATCTTTTGCTATGTGAGAGTAGCAAATGTTTGCTGCAGATTGAAATATTCTCAAATTACTTAAGTTTGATATGCCAATGCCAATTTTTAAGAATATTCTTAGATTTTTAATTTTTTTTATTTTTATGAAAATATTGCAAAATACCCGGTTTTGTCCAACCTGTATGATAAAACTGGGTAGTAACTTAATTACCATGTAAAAATACTAATGGGCAAAAAATAAAATATTTATTAAAAGTATGTGAACAAAAATCGAAAATATATGAACAGAAGTCACAAATAAAAACTTCATTTACATCATCATATGCACTACAGGCTAGGAATGGCGGTTTTTGACAAAACACGGGTTTTCAGTTATACTGTTTTTTTTTCTTACGGTTTAACCTGGCCGTTATACCCGGCTAAAAAACCGGTTTTTGGAAAAACCGGTTTTTGGTTTTTTTAATCCAATAGGTTACAAAGTGACATTTACAATACACTTTAGTTTGCGATACTCCATTCGACTCGATATCAATATGATCAAAATTAGTACTATCGATAGGAAATGTATTACTTTTAACACGTTTGTATATTTGTAGAATAGGTACATTTTAACTCATTTAATACTTCCTGTATTATGAGTGTATCGTTTTGAAAACGTAGCGAAATCCTTGGAGATTCGTATTCGTAATCAGTAATTCGATATTCATAGTCAGAGCATTATTTTTGGTAATCAGAAAAAGTCATTCACCCACTTTCAATGTCAAGAGTTAAGTGTGAAAAATAGATGACGTTTGCGTCTAATTCAACCAGATCACTTCTTATGTAAATATTATGATTACAAATACTTTTTCAAGGAAATATTATAATAAAACTTAATAATTGTTTTTGGCTGATGTGAGATTGCACTTTCAGTTTGCTTCTGTATTTTATAAAATAAAATAAAATTTGAATTATGGTTTTGTTTGGAATAATTACTTGAGAATAATAATTATGATTGGGATCCAAAATAATACCTAACCTAATCCTAATCACCGTAAAAACCTAATAACCGGTTTTTACTTTAAAAAGAAAAAACCGGTTATAACCGGGACAAAAAGCAACCGGTAAAACCGGTTATTGCGAAGTAAAAAAACCGGTTTTAGGTTTAAACCGGTAGGTTTTTCCCATCCCTACTACAGGCGTCATAAGCCCATTTGGTGCAGGACACACATTTTATCCAGCCTTCCTTCGCATTATAATTTGAAAATAGTTAATTGTAATATAGACACGCATCGTCATTATTATCTTCTTCCTCCAAACTCTCCAAAATTTTGTTTTTGGTTCAGCCAAGGTGTTTTTGGTGTTTAGTTTTAATTTTTTTACGACTGGAGATTTTTTTAATTGTTCCTACTAGCTTTCTTACTAGCTTCTTCAACAGAAGAAGCCACACGTTGTAGTAAACTAAAAGCAAAAAAACCACTGCAGAAACTGGAAGTAACAAGGGGTCTGATAGAATCGGGTACCCGGTTTTGTCGATTTTCGGACTACCCGGTTTTGTCAAACTAGTAAACAAGATATTAAATATTATTTAAATTTTTAAATTATAATAAAATATTCAAAATTTTTGGCCAAATTAAAGGTAATATACTAGGTTACATGTATTAAATTTTAAAATGGCCATAAGTTATTCATTAAAGGAGAAAACAACTATCAACTTACCTTAAAAATCGAGTTTCCTGCATCAAAAAACAGGTGAGGTCTTACTGCTCCGGCACAGATTACTCAAATGAGGTAGAAATGAATACACACGACTGTTGGTGATAAAGGGACACTAATTTTAATATTGTCTAATACAGGGGTGTCAAACTCAATTTTGCAGAGGGCCATATATTAAATTCAGAATGTGTCGGCGGGCCAGATTCAAATAAAAAAAAATGTACTGAATTATTATAACATTTTATTTAATAGTATACTTATAATATACGGTTGTTAAAAATCATATCAAAGTTATAAAAGAGGGTAATTATTTTGAGCTCGAGGATCCAGATACCTGACTTCTCTTGTTTTTGACAAGCTCATTGATGTCAGGTATCATATTCGTTGTATTTATTTTAAGAATTGATTGGATATGTTCATTTGTAAGTCTTGTGCGATGTTTGTTCTTATTTATTTTCATGACGGAAAACATCTGCTCACATAAATAGGTGCTACCAAACATGCACAGAATGCGTGCTGCATGCTTTTTTAATTCCGGGTAGTTATCCAAACTCTTGAAATATTGTGTATAAAATGTAAGTGCGTTAACCTCTTTAAATTTTTCTTTCAAAATACTGTCCGATTGAAGATCTATCAACTCCATTTGCAAATGAACTGGTGCCTGTGAAGCTTCAAAATTGAATGGATTGTTGAAAATTGGGAATTCCATTTCATTCATTTTGTGGAAGTCTTCAAAACGATTGTTGAATTCCGTGATAAGATTTTGCAGAAGTTGAGAATATTGATCCAATTTTTTTTGATCCACTGTGCCAAATGATTTTAAATGAGGGAAATGATCCAAAGTTTGATTTTTTACCTGATTTTCCCACAGCCTCAACTTTGTTTCAAAGGCTTGAATACATGAGTACATTTGAGTGACAATCAGATTTTTACCCTGTAACTTTACATTCAGATCAGTCAAGTGTTTATTCATATCTACCAAAAAGGCACAATCAACCCACCAGTCATTGTCATAATCAATTGGGTTGCCTTTTTCTAACATGAAAGCTTGAATAGGGTCACGTAATGCAAAAAATCTTTCTAAAACTACTCCTCGACTGAGCCAACGAACTTCGGTGAAAAAAGGGACATCAGAAAACTTTTCGTCCAAATCTTGTAAAAACTGCCTGAACTGTCGGTGAGTTAGTCCTCTGCTCCTTATAAAATTTACTATTTTAATTATAGGTTGCATGACATGGTCCATTTTTAAATGTTTGGATGCCAATGATTCCTGGTGAATTATACAGTGAAATCCCACAAAATTTCCTGATGTTTTCTGTTTTAATTTAGTTACAACGCCCGAATGTTGGCCAACCATGGCAGGAGCGCCATCCGTAGTTGTGCTGCTAAGTATATTCCAATCGAGTCCATATTCTGCCATCAAATGCTCCAATGCAGAATAAATATCATTTGCTGTTGTAGTACCTGTCAATGGAACGCACTTTAATAGTTCTTCAGTTATTTCAAAGTTACTGTTAATACCTCGTATAAAAACAGCAAGTTGAGCTGTATCAACAGTATCAGTGCTCTCATCAACAGCCAGTGAAAAGTTTGTAAATTCCTTAATTTTCTCCTTCAGTTGAAGAACCAAATTTTGAGATAAATCATTTATTCTTGAAGCAACAGTGTTTCTTGACAACTATGTTGAGCATCTCAAACAAATTACCATTTGTTTAATTTTAAAACCTACTAAAGATAGAAATATGCCTTCCTCTTATCGCCCTATATCTTTAATGTCATGTATAACTAAAACGTTCGAAAGAATGATAAAAGCAAGACTGGAGTGGTACATGGAGTATAACAATATCTTACCTAATACTCAATACGGTTTTAGAAGGGGATATGGTACTTTGGATGCAGTAACTCATTTAGTAAATGACATCCAGATTGCCTTTTCTGGCAACAAGTATCTAGCTTGTTTATTCCTAGATATAAAAGGGGCTTACGACTCTGTAAATATAAATATACTTAAACAGAAAATGGTTAAGATTGGTCTTAGCGAAACGACTGCTCTAAATATATTGCAACTATATTTTTCTAGACATGTCTATATTAGAGACCATAGAAATGTGTTACATGGTCCAAGGGTTGTTTATCATGGGTTGCCACAGGGATCCGTACTTAGTCCTATACTCTTTAATATATATTCTGCCAATATTCATTCACTATTTCATAATTCCGTAAATTGCATACAATATGCAGATGATATCTGTATATACACCATCCAAAATAGTTATGAAGCATGCACTGAGGCTCTTGATAATATTATGCATAAGGTAAGCACATGGACAGAAGAAACTGGTATGACCCTTTCAACAGAAAAATGCTCTATTATGTTTTTTACCAGGCATAGACTACGTGCACCAGAGAGATTAACCAGACCCTACGTGCACCAAAAATATTTTGAATTATTGACTTTTGAAATGGAAATGAAACATCGGCAACTTTCAACATACAGTCTTTAATAAAATCACCATCAGTGAAAGGTTTTGATCTCTTCGCGATTTCTAATGCAATAATAAAACTTGATTTCAGGGCATCTTCGCTCTCAGTATTAGCTTTAGTAAACATCGATTGTTGACCTTGAAGTTTAGATTTTAAAGATGACAATCTGTCCATTCTTATTTTTTCAGTGTAACAATCGAATTTTGATTTATGATTCGTATCATAGTGTCTCTTCAAGTTAAACTCCTTACAAACAGCAACTGTTTGATTGCAAATCAAACACAGTGGTTTACCTTTCCATTCTATGAAAAAATATGCATTTTCCCATTTAGACTGAAAAACTCTACGTTCACTATCAACTTTACGTTTTTGTGACATTATGCCGAAATCGTAACAAATATGGAACTCGACACAATTATGGATATCGCACACGCACGACACAAACAAATGTACAATACCTTCTCAACCACTACTTCGCAACTGACTCACGTGACACGTCGACGCACTTCTTTTATATCGATAAGGAAGGTTCTAGTCTAGACCACAGCATAATAAACGAACAGCAAGGACACTCCCTGATGCCGCCTTTGAAGTTGAAAAGTACAGAGTCGCCATTTTAAGCGTAGTACATATCAGTGGTGTTGTGATGACTGTGATGTGTTCGTTAAGTTAAGTTCGCAGTGTTGCCGATGTCACTATATATGAAATTATATTAAGCCACTGCTAAAATGATCGGATTTTGCCAAATTATGTTAAAATTTTTAATCTTGGTAGTTTCTAAGGATAATAAAAATACATTAAGAAAAAATTTATTTTATTCAAGCAATCGAGTGAAGTCTAAAAGCTCTAAAAAACATGATTCTTCTTTCTGTGACACATTGCGATCGCGGGCCGTATTGGTATGGCCCGGGGGCCGGATGCGGCCCGCGGGCCGTATCTTTGACATGACTGGTCTAATAGATAGCAGCAGGCAGTTAGAAGACTTAAGGGGTACCCGGTTTTATTAACCTAGCCGGTATTGTCCAACTCTCCCCTACTTTGTTTTTTTATTATTGAGATCAAGTCTCCGTATTCTCTACTTATATCTGATATGCGCGACATTATTCTTTGCAAACCATCTAGACTGTCTGCAAAAACTACAGCGTCGTCGGCATATCTAATGTTGTTCAGACACTCCATTGACCTCTTTTCCATTGAACATAAATAAATAGCCTATTGTAGCCCATAGCTAGGTTAATGTTGTCCCTTTGTAACGTTATAAACGTCACATTGTCATTTTCGTTATTTTTTTCAATATTTTTTTTATTCTAATTTCTTTTGATTTTATTCATTTGTTAACTTTCTGTTTTACGAATATTATTCTAAATATAGTTGGCGCTTAACTTTTTTATCAACTAAATACTCTTTTTAATCTTTATTTTTCAATTTAAATGTTCGTCCATTTCGATTTTGTTCCCATTTATTCTTTCTATTCAAACTCCGTCCAAAATTGAACACCATTTTTGCCAAATACTTGCTAACTGTTATTCATTCTTCTACCATGCTATCCGATCGCGGGTAATAGGCTGTAGTTTTTGCTTTCTTCATGCTCAGTCTATCCACTATGGATCTCCAAAGGCTTCCAGTATTTGCTAGTGTACTCTTAAATCAACAAATCTGCAATAGTGGCGGCCTTCTGGTCCATAATTGCGTAGATCTCGACCTACTTCGTGAAGTAGTCATGACGACCACTGTGTACTTGTAGCCATCTTCACTTTCTGAAAATGACCCGGCAATGCCCAAAGCTATTTTTCAAATGGACTTACAACATTGTATTTTCTCATAGGAACCTTTCTTTTTCGATAAGGTCCGTTACTCGCAGCACATGTAGTACATTTCTTGCCCCAGTCCTTTACATCGTCGAAACTAATCATCCAATAAAACTGGTCCCGAATTATTCTCTGAAGGGTTTTCTTTGCACCGAAATACCGTCCTGATGCACTGTCGTGTAACTGACTAAGTACTACGGTTATTCTGCTCTTTGGAATCACCAACTGTATTCTCTTGTCGGAACCATCATCATTTTTTAGTGCTCATTTAAGCAAACCCTTTTCCATGATAAAGAATTCCTACTGGGCCCAATACGTTTTAACTACTGGACATGAGTATGCTATTTCTTGGCAAAATGGTGGACAGTTTTCGTCTTTCCATGTTAGAATTTTCTGTAGAACTGGATCCCTTGATCTCAGGTCTTAGTAGGGGTCCACTCGTCGTTGATCACCGTTGTTATTAGCACGACTGCTTCCTTTGGTAATGCACTACTTTTTTTATATATGTCATGCGCTGAAACGTAGGTACTGAGTGGTTTCCTAACGTCGTTATAACGTATGTGAATGTCGTGTTAATGTTAGGTGCTTCAGGATGGTTCTCAGTTTTACTGAAAAATTTTTTATCGTGGAGTAACACGGCTCTCGCTGATGTGACGTCACGCGCGAGGAGAATGTTTTGTAAATGCATATCATTTTAGGAGATACGTTCCAGTTTTATCGAATTTAAAATAATAGCGTCTGATTTTTTTATTAAAAATGATTATAAGAGAAAATTGTTTTATGTACTAATATTATTCCTAGGGATTTAAAATTTGTCCACCTAAACATTGTTCATTAAAAATGTATTTTAAAATTATTTTCGAGGAAATACGTCCGAAAATAATAAGCCTTGATTATTAATTCATGAATAATTTAAATACTTTTTTGCAGTATTGTCTTAATAACCTGATGAAATGTGTTCTCTTTTAAATTGCCAGGTAATTAAAAAATATTTTCAAGAAAAGAAAGTATTATGTTATAAATAATACTATTAGTTATATGGAACTTCCAAAAAAAGGTTAGAAAAAATGCAGACATTTTATAGAATAATTTATTCAAGAGAACAAAAAAAATAAAATATTTTAAAATTGGTTAATTTTGACATTTTCTTCTCTAGGCTCCTTTGAGCATTTTTAAACTAATTTTTATATTTAACTCTCGTAGCCTAATATAACTTCGAGCTTTAGCGAAACAAAGGACAACTTCGTAAGGCACTGATGTAGTTGTTATTTGTGACATTGTTTTATCAGCTAATTTGTGAAAAATGTTCTCCTCTTTAGATAAAGAGTTACCATGCATCTTATGGAACTCCGTCTCCAGTTTCAGAGCCACTTCCCACAAATCATCATTTGGATGTAAAAGAGAACCTCTAGAGACAACTTGTATCCAGTAAGGGGCTCTATTCATGTCTCTATTAATGTTGAAATTAATTGTTCATCACATGTTGGAAGCTGTGACTCCTCAGTAATCGTCTCTATGTTCTTTTATGTGCTAATGTACAACTTGAAATACTGTTTGATGATTTTATAATATCTTCCACTTATTCTCTACGTCTTCTTTTTGTGATTCTCAGTGTTCTTTACGCAGATTTTCCCTTTAGGTTAGTATTTGATGAGCCTCCAGGTAAGTTTAAAGTAGGTACCTTGTAGAGATTCATCAGCTTTTAAATGACGGACATTCTTTGGAGAGTAATTCAAAAGCCTTTGTTTTAGACGAATTTCATAATGTTTTTCTTCAAAATGTATTGAGCAAATCGTTACTGAAAAAAAGTTAAAATTACTTATAAATAAAATATATTATTATAGATATAAATATTTATTTAATACAGCTCTTTTTTGATACCTTCTTATTACTTATCTTTGATATTTTATCAATTTCTTATAAATATGCATTTTAGAATTAATTCCAAACTTAACATTTTTTAAATTTTATATTCTCTGCGACCAGCGATTATCCATTGTTTCGACAAATTATCTGTTTTTGGAAAGCTGAAATATTTTATTTTCGTACCTTTTGTACTTTGATTACAGTTTTTGCGATTATATACGGCACAATTCGGCATTGTAAATTCATGCCAGACCCACACTATACCAAAAACAATACAAATAATAAATTGAATATTAATACGTTCAATATTGTCTAATAATTAAAAATATCAAAACATATTCTTCGCTCTGTAAAACTATCGGGTGTAAAGAATTTCACAAATGCATGTAAAAATGTATCTGCAAGTCAAGTGGGAAGTGTGTGGGTTCCTCGGAGCTGACGTCATGCGCGAAACGGAGGGAATTAATCGCCAAAATCGGCATACCGTCTGTACGTGTACCGTGGTGGAGTACTATTTTTGGTCATACGGAAAAGGTCCCGAAAACGGTCCAAGCTTAAAATCAACAATGGTTTTAACAGGACAGAGCAGCCTGTTACACGGCCAGGGAGTCTCTTCGAATACTGCGCGATCATTTTGGGAGATCATTATCACCAGGCCTAACGCCACCTGATACGTACATATGGGGAATGCTGAAGGAGGTATTTCGACCCACCGTCTGAAATTCCGAAATTGCGGACTAGAATTAAAAAAAAATTCGTGTCAGAGGACACCATTAACATCTGGCTTATCGGGAATGTCGTCGTCTTAATGTTTGCAAGGCTATATCATATATAATAAATATCTGGACCTCGGACGTAAACTACACTATATCGATATGGGGTTGTTTTGTTTTTTTTTTCTTTAACTCACTCAGCTCTCTAAGAGCTTTCTAGAGGTATAATACTACACTTTGTGCTAATGACCGCGAAAACGAAATTACCAAAAGAATAGAACACCATGTTCAAATAATTTAAAAGGTAAAAAGCGCCATGTAAACTTGGGTGTCTTTAGCTCACAGATACTAGCTGGAGGCTGATGGCAAACAACTGTTTGCTGTTCTGTTGACATAGTGCACTGAGCACCTGATAGCGGCAAATGGGTCATAGATAGATGACTGTTCTTCTTAACAGAAATAAATCTGTTTGTTTACATCTATTCTTTTTCCATAGTTATATTTATAGTTTTGTTGTTTTTATAGAAAAAAGCGTGGTTATTAATACATTGTAATAAACAATCTACAAATATTGTGTACCTTCTCTTAAAAATTGGTGTTTTTATTTAGAGTGATATTATACACATAGTTTCAAAAGTTTTGCATCCCTTAAAATTTAATGTAATCCCTAAATTTAAAGAGATTATAAAAGAAACAGAAATAAATGTATTATTAAGTGTTAATTTTTTGCTGAGCTACAATATGACAACAACAAATTGACAACATTTAATTGTCGTTATTTCTGTTTTTTTTTTCAAGAGTCAATAAATACATATTGGTTGATTAATAATAATGTTCTATTTGTGATATAATATAGACAATTAAATGGACAACCAAACAGCATACCTTGTGTTTGGTACATACAAAAAACCTATTTAGTATTACAATGGTATTACCTCATAATTAATATTTTTTATAAAATCTTTTACAGTGCGTCTAATAATTTAGCCAGAGGCTGTATACTACGGAAAAACAAAATCTATTCAAATTGTTATCAGATTGTAAACACCTGATGTTGAGCGTTTTAAAGAATTCTTCGACTCACTTTTATTTTTTTTTATAATATAGCTTGATAATTTTGCAACACCATATTTTTCGGTGAATTTAAACCATACTTTTCACTTTCTCAGGTATTATATTTTTATTTTATTTCTTAGCGACAAAGGTTTCCTATTTTACGACATATTATTATTATAGAGCTTTAAGAACTTTGTAACCGCCGACACCGACCCTAATTTTTATGCAGGTTATTATTAATCTCATTTTAGATAAATAATACGATAAGTAATAAAATAGTATTGGGTATTTCGCAATATCAACAGGTAAATATACAAAAATATTTTGGCCGATATTAACTGGTAAATTTCTATGAAATGGATTTTAAAAATAACGAGACTGGCCGTTAGTACAGGTTGCCGATATTGACAGGTGGCCGTTTTCACAGGTTTTAACAATTCTTTCAGCTTCCTCTCTCTTCGCCTGTATTAATCATCGAGCTGTTTGACGAATTGGTTTGACATTATCAGTATCGATTTGACGTTAGAGAACGGTAATTCTCTCTATGTTTACTCCTTTCGCTACGAAGATGTCACGATACCGCCGAAGAAATTCTCTTAATTTATACACTGTGTTGTACACCACAGGCGGCTCTGAATACACTGAAAAGTAGAAACTTAGGTCAGCCGATGGTGGTGGCCTCCTAATCGAATTAAATCTAAAAATCTAAAGCTGTCTTTCTTTATTCCCTTAATTTACTTTTCTCCACCTGATTTAGATACTCTCCAGCAACTGCAATTATTTGGCCGAATTTGTCGTTAGATCTATCGGATGTTGTCGAGTAACGAAGTATGAAGGCCACTAATAGACAGGTTTCTACTTTTGTTTCTTTCTTGATGGTCACTGGTAATTATTGACATATTAATAAATTTTACAGAAATTTATTTATAGGGGAGTGCATATAGATTTTCACTTCGGAAAAAATCAAACAAGATAGAACTTGTTGTAATTTCATTATAAATGATTAATAAAGAACGTATCAAAAAGTTCTACTCGAGAAGTGGGTGCTTCATTTTTTATTAAACAAATGAACTGCGAAATTCGATGTTTTTTTAAATAACTCCGAAAATATAAATTTTAGAAAAAACTGAAACCATTGAAAAGTTCAGAAAACTTTACAAAAAAAAACTAATATAAAGATTTTTCTAAAATTAAATCTGTAGCTTCTATAATTTTTTATTTATAACGCTTAAGTCACCCTTCTCACAAACATTGGCGCACTGTAAACTAACGTTCGGCGAAGTGCACGGTTGAGTTATTTTAATGTAATTCTTTAACTAATGAATGAAATGAAATTTTACAAATTGGACGCGAAAGAAGAATAATTAAGCTATCTTATGGTTGTAATAAAAAGAAATAAGATATTATCTGGACATAAGTAGTACGGTGTGGGCGGAAAGTGAGACTTACATGAATTTTGTTTAAAAACGATTTAAACATGTGTAACTAATAAAATTTTTCTTATAAAACTCTCGATTTTGCACAACTTACCTTTCAAATATCTTTATAAACGATGTTTCATTCAAAAAAAATCTCAAAAATTTAATTCAAATTATACGACGTCTCAAAAAATGTAATTTTTCAAAACTTTGTAGATTTACAGAATTAATACCACTTTTAGACGGTCTTTAGACGGTTTGAACAAATTTATTACAAGTTTATAGGTGCTTTTTTAAAGCTTAGGATGTATTATTTAAAATGCACTAAATTATTTTACTTTAGAAGTGAAATAAACTATTTCTTTTTGAGAAAATTAAGAAAGATAACACAAATGTAATACAAAAACCGAAAATTACCAGATAAAAAAATGTTTATACAAAGTGATCAAAACTTTTTTCTGTAAAACATACCTAAAATACATTTGTTAATAAGCTTCAACAACAATAAATGTTCAACAAAAAAACTTTTTTTTAGCTCTTATACAGTATGTCTGCGTAACTTGGAACCTATTGATAACTTTTTTATGAGTTTTACGAAAAAAAGTTATTGATAAAATAACCTGCATCATATATAATCTAAGATGCAGCCATCAACTTTTAAGAAAAAATCATATTTTTCACATACCTCGTATAAAGTTGAAAAGTTTGATATCTGATGATTTTATCTTAGATTTTAGACCAGGTAGAGAATTTTATGAACAATAACTTTTTTCGTAAAATTGATAAAAAAATAGTTATCCTAATTAATAAAATGATGATGGATATATCCGTAATTTGAGAAAAAATAAAATGTTTTTTTCGATTAGAGTGATGTAATTGTATATAAAAATATAGTTTTTAATTTCAAACAACCTTTCATAATAGCATTTTTTGATATTCTGGAATATAAAGGTACTTTACTCTTTAACGAAATTCATATTTTTTACATAACTCGTATAAAATTGATAAAATTTGATATCTGATGGTTGAGTTTTAGATTTTTAACTATCCAGAGCCTTTTACGAAGAATAACTTTTCTTCGTATAATTGATAATAAAAAAGTTTTCCATGTGGTTCTAGCTACGCAGACAAACTGTGTAAGAGCTTCTGTATAAGAATGTTCAAATTGTAATGTCACATTCGGATTCAGCATAATCAAGAACAAAATAGGAACATATTTGATCAAAGGAAAATGATAAATTCAACGATATTTTTAAAATTATTTATACAAAATAATCGTTATTGTTTAAACAATTAACAAACAATTAGCGGCCAAATCTGCGAGTAGAACTTTTTACTTTAACGTGTATATAAACTAACAAAAAAGTTTTAGAAAAATATAAGCTTGTTTGAGTTTTTCCGAAAAAATTAATGTTTTCGATCTAATTTATTAGCAAAAGTAAAAAATTTCTTTTCAATTACAATTTCTTGGCCAACATTCCCTTCGATGGGGATGTTCGCTTTCGATGTTTGCAACTATGACAGTATTGACGAACTTTTCTGTCCCAATTCCTAATTTGATCTAAATTTCTCCATGGATGTTGGCATTGTCACCTGTGACAGTCCACAGTCGCAATCTCGTTAGTTAAAGTTTCTTACGGCTGTATATAATTGTCGGACATATAATGGTCATTGTCGCTCCGGTCTGAAACAACAATGTATAATTTTTATCATTTATTTCTTTATCTACGTATACATTATCTTTACATTTCAAAGAAACTATTAGTATGAAAGTGTCTTTGAAAAGTTTCGCGCCGAAGCTTTCCCCCAAAGGCCGACCATTTTTAGTTTCCTGCTGGCGAGTTTCTTGATTTGTGTTGTATCCAGAATGAACTTCTTACATGTGTTGTTTCGCCACTATCTCAACATCTTATCGTATTGGTTTTCTTGTAAGTAATGCCTTTCATTACATTAAGTCCTGTCCTGTGTCCTTAGTATCTTATTCATATTCGAGGGCGAAGGACAAAACATCGACCAGCGTCTTGTGATAAGCTAATTGCAGTGTTCTCTGCATTTCATGCTCATGATCACCACAGAGGCAGAGAGATTTGCCACATATTTAGAAAATACATTAAAACCGCATGATGACCAAAATAATGATCAAATATCGACAAAGCCTAATCAGACAGAGGAGAGAATCAGACCAACATCCCCGAAGGAAGTAGCTGATGAAATAAAAGATAATATAAATCCTAAGAAGGCACCAGCATATGATCTAATTACTGGAGAATTACTAAAAAACCTGTCTCGTAAAGCCATAGTCAAATTGACCAACATTATCAATGCTGCATTTAGATTGAGATATGTTCCAAATTTATGGAAAATAGCTGAGGTTATAATGATTCCAAAACCAGGAAAATCATCAGATGAAGTCTCTTCATATAGACCATTATCACTTTTACCAGTGATGTCGAAGCTTTTTGAGAAACTTCTGCTAAAAGGAATGAAACCAATAATAGAAGAGAAAACAATGATTCCAAACCACCAATTTGGCTTCAGCAATAAACATTATACGATTGATCAGGTCATAGGCGTAACCAGGATGATCCTAAGGGGGGGTTACAACTACTGGAAGGTCTCTGAGGGGTATGGTGTTAAGCGTATAGAGCTCAAAGTACATCCCAATGGGGGGTTATAACCCGCAAAACCCCCTGGTTACGCCTATGGATCAGGTACACAGAATTACTAACATAATTGAGAAATCATTAGAAGAAAAGAAAGTCTGTTCTACAATCTTTTTAGACGTAGCTCAGGCCTTCGACAAAGTATGGCATGAAGGTTTAGTCCACAAACTCAAAATTCTTATGTCTAAACAATTTTCAGAAATTTTACAATCATCTATATCTGACAGATATTTTAGAATTAAGCAAGAAGACGTGTACACTGGTCTAAAAGAAATCAGAGCAGGAGTCCCTCAAGGAAGCATATTAGGTCCTGTTCTCTACCTGTTATACACATACGATATACCTGAAATGGAAAATGATACTCATAGATACATTTGCAGATGACACCGATATCTTAGCAGTAGGTGATACCAGCGAAGAAGCAGCAGAAAAATTACAGTTGGCAATAAATAAAATACACAACTGGACTAAAAAATGAAAAATCAAATTAAATGAATCTAAATCTATTCATGTAAATTTTACAAATAAAAAAATCGAAAACATTCCAATTAGAATAAATGATGCCGAAATACCATATGCATCTTCTGCAAAATATTTAGGTATCACACTTAATGCACGTCTTCGCTGGAAAGTCCACATTAAAAAGAACAGGGAAGAATTAGGTATCCGTTACAAAAAAATGTATTGGCTGATGGGAAGAAACTCTGCATTGTCCACATATAACAAAATACTGCTATACAAAGAAATACTTAGACCAGTATGGATGTATGGTTGCCAACTCTGGGGCTGTGCCAATTCAAGTAATATCCAGATTATCCAGAGATTCCAGAATAAAGTACTAAGGAACATCGTTGATGCTCCTTGGTATATCCGAAATGTCGACATTACATTTTCAGGAGTTATTAGATAAGCATATTTCACAAATCGGGCAATATCTACCTCATAGAACAATGAAATCACAAGAAACTTTATTTTCTAACGACGTAATTGACGAAATCACAGCAGCATTCCTATCCTCACACATACACGTTTCTGGATTATGACCCTCTTCTTTCAGGGCATTCCATTGGACTAATTCAGCCTTTTTCCCAACAGAATTTAATTATCTCTCTTTCAATTTACGTCGTCGTAAATCTGTTACATTTTTTTATTTAGCTAATGCCTCGACAACTAATGGCCATTGGCATGGTAAGTATGGTAATTTTTGCAGTTCGGTACCTAGTGGCATGCGTAGAGTGTGTGTTGAGTAAGTGTCTTTTTACTTTGCAAAGTCGACGTCATTGTCTTCGCAAAGAGACGCTAATTGTGTCCGAACTTCTGCGGTCTCTCCGGTGAGTACCGATCCCACAAGACAGAAACTATTTTCATTTATTAATTTATAATAAACGAAAAATCTCTGACCCTGGTGAGATTCGAACTCACGACCATTCGGACCTTTCGATCCAAAAGTAGGCGCTCTTGCCACCGAGGGGGTTTCTGTTACATTTAAATTACTAATTCTCGTAACTTTTTCAGAGAATTTATTTAAATAACCATTTCTGACACCAGTGTAATTTATTTTAATCTATTATTTCATTTACACTCGACAAAGACTAACACTAAAAACCCAATTAATTTATAACATTTATTTACTTAACCGCACAAATTTATATTACCGGCAAGCTTATACTTATTTTAATTGTAATTGCTCTTTTAAATATGGTTGGCTTTTCGTTCCGGATACCCCACCTAGGTAGGGTTACCATAATTTATTAAGGCCAAATCCGGACAGTGGTAGTCCAAGGGGTTGTAGAAAATGTAAAATGTGAATTTGACTGTGTTGCTACCTCTACATTGTAGATACATAATATATGCGAAATGCATATGGCACAATTAAAAGTACAGCTGTTTCGCTACAATATGCAACTAACATCGAAAATCTCTGCCAGTTTAAAATACATATACCTACTCCTATGTTTTAACATACTTTAGACCTAGAAAATAATATTACAGAACGATATAAGAAAATATTTTTAAAATAGAAAAGGTAGTTAAAATAATAATCGAAAAGATACGTTCAGCAGGAGCCGAAGTACCAGGCAGACAAAAGATGAATTCCACTATTTTAAAAATATTCGTAAAGGAAACGTTGCTTTTGGAAAATGCTTCAAATATTTCTTTCCATTTGTCATGAGTGTTTGGGGATTCTTCTTTATAGGTTATTGATTATATTCAAAATAAGATAGCTAAAAGGAACTACAACGTTAACGGGTTTTATTATTTCATATGGTCAATGGACATCTATATGTGAAAAAACCGCGGAGTGCTACCATTTAAAGGGGTGCGTTTTTGAGAAATGGGTGAATTAGTCCCTGGGCACAGGTTACATTAGGGTGAGTTCTATGAACTTTTGGTACAAACATGTCTACAAAAAATTTGTTCCTCATTAAATTTACTATCTAAATATCACTTTTTAAAGTCAATGATACTTATTTTTACAAAAATATATTCAAAAGAAAAAGCACAAAGAAACCCAGAAGAAAGAAATTTTGTTTATTGTCCCATAACTTTTGTCCACGAGGATACAGGTATAGACATTGCTTTACAGAAAAAAAATATACATATTTCTTCTTTAAAATGTGGTTTAGTAGAGGTAATTGGGATTTATAGTTTTCGAAATATGATTTTTCAAAGTTCGCCACTCATAGCAATTTTGGGCAATTTTCCTTGTTATTTCGCAAATATTGTTCTGTAAATTTTTTCTACGTAACTTTAGGTATATGCAATGGTACAGTAATAGGAATATAAATTAATTTACGTTTAAAATGGTCTACTGTATGACGTTGTACGACTTTTTTAAAGAGATTATGATTTTTCAAGGTTTAATACTTTTAACGATTTTTTATAATATAATATAAAAATAAAATAATATTATTATATAATATATTATATATTATATAATATTATATAATATATTATATATTATATAATATTATATTATATATATTTTATATTAGATAATATAAAAAAATATTATTTTTTTATATTTTTTACGATTATTTTTGAAATTTCTCATTATAACTTTTTTTCTTCTACATTTAGGTAGGTATATATTATATTATACTGGGTTGGGATAAAGTATGGAACCAAGCAAATATCTTTGAAAGGAAAACAACAATATTTATGAAATTTTTCATGCAAGTACAGTGACGCAAAAGGCATCTGTTGCCATATTTTTTGTTACTATTCCACATCCGGTTTCACCGGAAATACCCCTAACTTATTTAATTTAAATGGGACACCCTATATATTTTTGCGGATTTTAAAAGATTTTGTTATTTTTAATTCATGCATACCAAATTTGGTAGAGAAAATTTGTTAAAAAGTGTCTGTAGATAATTTTTTGTATTAATACAACGTAATAGGAAATAAACGAGTACCATCTATACTGTAGACTGTAGACTAAAATTTGTTTTTTACATGCACTGCATGACTTATTTGAATTTAATATATTAGGTAAAACTGTTACTGAACTAATTGACAGAAATAAGTTGTATTAAAAATGGTTCATTTAAGTGGAAAAGATCGTATTGAAATATTAATGATAATAGGTTATGGTGAATTTTCATTTTTTTGAAGTGAATTTTCCAAATCCATGGATTGGACGTAGAGGATTCATAGAGTGGCCCGCTCGTTCTCCGGACCTCAACCCGTTAGATTTTTTTCTTTGGGTTATTTAAAATTACGTGTTTACGTTAGGCGACCAACATGCTTGCAGGATTTGAGACAAAGAATAATAATTTATGAATGTGAACTAATACGTGGAGAAATCTTGCAAAAAGTGACTCACGAATTTATTTAGGTATAGGCTTGCACGTTGTCAGGAGGTGAACAGCAAACATTGTCAACATTTGAAATTATTTTTTTTATTTTTAATATCATTGGTCTAATGTAAATAATTAACCTATTTTTTAACTCTAAAGAGATTTATTTCTTGTTTTAATAGTTTTTTCTTCCAAATTTGGTATGTATGAATTAAAAATAACAAGTTCTTTTAAAATTTGCAAAAATATACAGGATGTCCCATTTAAAGTAAATAAGTTAAGGGTATTTCCGGTGAAACCGGAAGTGGAGTAGTAACAAAAAATATGGCATCAAATGCCTTTTGTGCCACTGTACTTGCATGCAAAGTTTCATAAATATTGTAATTTTCGTTTCAAAGATATTTGCTTGGTTCCATACTTTATCCCAACTCTGTATAATAAAAAAGCTTTACTTTGTTTACTTTAAAATGTTGTATTACAAAAAATTCCAGGATTATTTTTGAATAAGATATTATTTTTTTTAAATGTAATAAGTACTTGCAACGATTTTTGATTTTAAGATTATTTTTTAAATTTCTCATTATACTTTTTTTCTTGTACATGAATATACTCAATATTGCTCAATAAAGATAGCTTACTTTCTGTTCTTTAAAATGGTGTATCATCTATATTTAAATAATGGAAACCGAGTGATTCTTTATATTTTTTTACCTGTATTATTTAAAATTATTTCTTTTAGAAAAATTACATAAACATTAGTATTAGAAAACATCACTTTAGTTAAAATTATTTAAACGTTGACATTTAAAAAATTTCAAAATCAAAGTCCATCTCTTCGTCAGCATTAGCTTCAATATCTTCCTCTGATACCTCAGTTATCTTAGAGTTCTAACAATTAGTACCCATGCACATGCACCCTTTGCAGAATATTGAACAACTAATTCCTATCTTCCTACAACCGCAGTTTTGTGTACATCCTTTGGTACATTTACATGCTATTTTTTTCAAGCAAAGCTTGTGGTGCAAGAGCTTTGACAGTAAATATTGGAATTAACCAATATTTTGAAGTTTGCCCGGACGAGTCAAGTGGATCCAAAGTATTACCTATAAAAAATAAGATTCAATTATAACACACAATCACATAAAAAAGTTATAATGAGAAATTTAAAAAATAACCTTAAAATCAAAAATCGTTGAAAGTACTTATTTACGTTTTGAAAAAGATAACCTCTTTAACAGAAGTCGTACAACATTATACAGTAGAACATTTTAAAGGTAATTGATTTCTATTCCTCTTACATGTACCATTGCATATGCCTAAAGTTACGTAAAAAAAAGTTACAGAACAATATTTGCGAAATAACAAGGAAAACTGCCCAAACTTGCTGTGAGTGGCGAAATTTGAAAAATCATATTTCGAAAACTGTAAATCCTAATGACCTCTACTGGACATCATTTTAAATAAAAAATATGTTAGTTTTTTTTTCTGTGAAGCAATGTCTATACCTATATCCCCGTGGACAAAAGTTATGGGACAAAAATTTCTTTCTTTTAGGTTTCTTTGTGCTTTTTCTTTTGACTATATTTTTGTAAAAAAAATATCTTTTACTTTAAAAAGTTATATTTAGATAGGAAATTTAACCAGGAACAATTTTTATGCAGAAGTGTTTGTACCAAAAGTGCATAGAACTCACCCTAATGTAACCTGTGACCAGGGACCAATTCACCCATTTCTCAAAAACGCACCCCTTTAAATGGTAGCACTTAGCGGTTTTTTCATATATAGAGATTCATTGACCATATGAAATAATAAAACCCCGTTAACGTTGTAGTTCCTTTCTATAGTACATAATCAATAGCCTATTAGGTAGTCCATTTAGGTTTCAGCTTGTTTAGAACTTGGAAAAGTGACGAGCGCTCATCAAATAATTCACCTTTGGGCCAAGTGTTTTCTATTTCTTTTTTAAATCCGGACATTTCTCATATCCGGACGCCAATCCGGACATGTCTTTCAAATCTGGACTGTCCGGACGAAATCCGGACGTATGGTAACCCTACACCTAGGTCTCTCGGAGGCGTTGTCTCGTTTAGAACGTTCCAATTGTTCCAAAGGTTTCTAGACCTCTCGTGGCGTCAAAACATCGTAGATTCGTAGAAGAAAGTCGTCGATAAGTGGCGTAGCAAGGGCTTGGCGTCACAGTCGTATTGTATTCAAAATATATTCAAGTAGAACAACAAAAACTGATTATATTGGTTAAAAAACGCTTCCAGAGTATGCACTAAAAACGTGTGCACACATAGGTACATACATATAGGTACGTACGATACATATCGTATATAGAGTGCGTTTGACCTTAAAATGCTGTTACTAAAATTTTTTTTACAATAATTTTAGGAATACAGTCGAACCCGCTTATTGGAATAGTCTTCGTGCCAAACAAAAATATTCCTATAACCGGGATATTCTAATAACCGATCACTGTAACTAATATTAGAAATAACTTTACCAAATATACGTATCTAATAATAGTACATAATGTACTTTGTACATACTATGTATGTACATATATACGTATATTATGGTTTTATTTTTTTGTGTTAACAATAGAGTAGTGTACCTAACTATTACTTATTTTGCTATACATAATATAAATATATGCAATATATAGATAATATACTTACATATTTTCTTATTTAAATACATACAACAGAATTACTTATTTTTTCTGGAAAGATCATCGATAATCTTAGACAAATTTATTTACATAAAATATTATTCACTTTTTGCTCTAAATTATAATGATTAAAAAATTTACATTGGATTGGCCTCAAAGAAAACTTCTTATTACAAGCGGTTATGACTTCCAAAAACTGTTTCTTAAAATCTATTAACTGGCAACACAATGGGTTAGCAATAAAAATTTTTACAAAAATTAAAAAGATGTGAATATTTTTGTCAGATGGTAGAATTATTGGTGCCAATATCGAAGTAATAAAGTATTACCTGACAGACTCTATAAACCAGACACCATTTAAATTTGTAGGAATTTATACATAAAAATTTTTGGTTTATCTGAAAAATATTTTATTAAGCGGTACTGTTTTACTAAAACGTATTCCTATAAGCGGTTACATTTATTAAGGAGTAAATGGAAACGTTTAGGGACCTCAAATTTCTATTCCTTAAACCGGGAGATTCCTGTAACACTGTAACAGGGATTCTAATAAGCGGGTTGGACTGTATATAGACAAGGCGAAAACGGCGGGTCCGTTGGGAAAATATTCCCATGAGATTTTTTTGCATAATAACATTTGTGAGACATCCCAGAATAAGGTTCAAGAAGTCGACCACGTGAAAAGTGGTTCAATTTGTTTTAAAAATTTTTTTAATCAAATTGAAAAAAATCAATATTTTTGGCTCTAAAATTTTTTTTTCAGGTTTTTTGGACTATTCTGGACAAAAAAGGTTTCTTATAATTTTTCTCTAAAGTTGATCTTTTTCGAGTTATAAGCAATTTAAAATTTGAAAAACGCGAAAATGACCCTTTTTAAGACTTAATCACTCGGTTAAAAATTATTATTATGAAAGATAGTAAGTGACTAAATCAAAATTTAAAGCCTCCGCTACATGATCCTGAAGAAATCTGTGTTATAAATTTATTGCTAAGCTGTTATTTTTATTTAACCATAATAGGCGGTTAGATCGTATTGACGCGGCTGTAAATGTGAGTGCAAGTAAGATGCACAATTGGACTGCCGGAATGGCATCTCTCTCGCACTCAGCATTTACGGCCGCCTAACACGTGCATGGCGCTCATTATTATTACTTAAAAATAACCGCTTAGTAATAAAATAATGACAAAAATTTCTTCAGGATCTTGTAGGGGGGCATTAAATTTTGATGTAGTCACTTTCTGACTTTCATAATAATAACTTTTTTGCGCTTGAATCGCCTTGAAAATCGCCATTTTTCGTTTTTTTCAATTTTAAATTGCTTATAACTCGAAAACAATCAACTTTAGAGAAAGATTATAAGAGACCTTATATCCAGAATGGTCCAAGAAACCTACAAAAAAATTGTCCGGGCGAAAAATATTGATTTTTGCAATTAAAAAAAAATTAAAAAAAATTTGGACCACTTTTCACGTGGGCGACTTCTTGAACCTTATTCTGGGACGTCGCACGAATGTGATTATGCAAAAATATCTCATGGGAATATGTTTCCCAACGAACCCGCCGTTTTCGACTTGTCTAATATGATACTGTCGCATTTACCTATCGAATTTACAACAAATTTGTTTCACTTATTATAATTAACCTATATATCATAAACCTAAACCACAAACTGCATTGATTTTAAGATAAAAAATTTCTTTAATAATTCGTTAGACATTTAAATAATGTAATCTCAAGTGTTTATTTAAAATCTTACAAATATCTATCACGCTAACTATAAAATAATAACTGATCAGTTATCTAAATAATCTTAACAAGTGTTATTGGTGTATTTGTATAATATGACAAAGACAATCAATTAAGTGGAAAATGAAACATATTATGTGTTTCTCACCTGACGTATCTGCAATGATAAAAACGTGGAAAATAGTCGTTAGGTACTTATGTGTGGCTAAAAATTTAAAGTTCTGATATAAAAACTTATGATGTTATAGGTACCACATAATCTAACCAGAAAAGAATAGCATAAATTCCACAAGTAAAATCTTCTTTTTCCTTGTTACCATTACAGTAGAATGTTTACTCCAAGTCATAAAAGTAATTTTATTTTTTTCTATTTTTATTATTACCTACATTTTATTTATGTATGTCATTCTTTAATAAAATCAACTTTAATTTAATAATATACACTTGAGCAGTTTTGTTTCCTTTATTATTGTCCTTAATGAAAATAAAAAAAACTATTATTTAAATATACTAAGGTGGGTGAGCCAAAGGTGGCCCATACTCCTAAGGTGGCCACTTTTAATTTTGTCCTAGTAGTTGACCTAATAACCGCCAGGTACCAGCACGTAATTGAAGATATATGCCATCTAGCGCTGTTATCAGTAACTGAAGACGCAGAGACGAACGGCGGTCATTTCGTGCCTTATAGTATAGTATGTTGTTACGTTTGAGGTTAGAGGGAAGCTATTATATTCCGGTAAGTAAACTTTTCTTCATTATTACAATTAATTAGGCGTAATCTACAAGTAACAATATATGGCTGTTATATACATTTCATCACCTTTCATAATATGCATGTATTTTTTTATCTGATGTTACCGTTCAAGAGTAGTTATGAAGAAAACAAAAGCAAAACAAGGTTTTGGTAGTGGTTCCTAACAGGGCCATGGTGGGCCACCTTAGGAATACTATATGTTTAAACTCTTTTATTCGCTTATAACGATGTCATAACTCCCATTATTGTATGTTTTACTTTTAAAATGTATTATAATACTTTCTATAAGTTTTTTTGTTTCTTGGTTTCAGATAAAGATGGCTCGATAACTTGGGCGGTCATGGACGGAAGAAGACCTAGCAAACACGATGAATTCTGTTCTCAGTGACAACATGGCTGTTAGAAAAGCTGCCGAGACGTTTGGTATTCTAAGAAGAACTCTTTGAAACCATCTAACTTCAGGTAGTTTTAAGAAAATAACAGGTCGTCAGTCTATTTTGACCTCTGAACAAGAGCTGGAATTGTGCGGGAGAATTAATCGCTTAGCTAATGTTGGAATGCCCATCATACCAAAATTGGTGAAACGGACTGTTTACACTTTTTGTCAAATCAATAAAATTAAAAATCCATCCAATGATGAATTAGGCTCTGCAGGGAGAAAGTGGTTTAAATTGTTTATTCAGAGACACCCTGACATCAGAAAAAGAGAATCTCAAAATCTCAACCCAGCCAGAGCTCAAAAGCTTAACAGATTCATTGTGCGTGACTATTTTGATAAGCTAAGAGATGTCATCATCAAAATGAACGTCATACAAAAATATCAATCAATATACAACGTCGACAAAAAGGTAACCGTTTATGTTTGCATAAAGCTCCGACAGTTTTAGCTCGCAAAGGATCCAAATGTGTGCATAACATTGCTTCTGAACACGGCGAGAATGTTACAATTGTTTCTTGTGGCAACGCTCTTGGCCAAGTTATTCTTCCAGTCATTCTCTTTAAAGGAGAGAGGTTGCGTCCAGAATGGGCTGAAGATTTACCACTTAGCAGCAGTGTTTTTATGACACCCAAGGGTTCCATGAATACCAGGACTGGTTCTTCTGATCTTTGACAGCGCTTCTTCCCATTTGGATGCTAACATTGTAGAGGCCGCAGATGCTCATGAAATAACGTTTTTTGTTTACCAAGCAATACCACTCATGAGCTGCAACCAATGGACAATAGCGTGTTGCATGCTTATGAAGCTTATTGGGATGATGAAGTGATGCTACTTTGGACTCGGCATGCTCAAAAAGACGATTCTGTCGTAGAAGTAAGCGCTGGTCGAGTCATTACAAAGAGCAAGTTTTGGAAAGTATTTTCACGGGCTTGGGTCAAAGCTGCATCTCTTTCCAATGTTATTTCCGGTTTTAGGGCGACTGGGATTTTTCCTTTCGACCCTAATGCAATCAAAGATAAAGCTTTTGCTTCTAGTGACCTTACAAACAGAGTAATTCCAACCGAAGAGAATGGTGTACTTTCACCTGAGAAGCCAGCCTGTTCTGACTCAAGGAAACGAAACCCTGAATGAAAGAAGAAAAAAGCTACTTTGAATACCAATAAGAGTGCAAAGAAAAGACCAGAGGAAGGAAGTGACTCTTCGTTATCTGGCAGTGACTACTCAGTACACAATTCATCTGCAAGTGATATAAATTGTGAATCTGACACGGAAATGCTTGAGAACGAACCAAAAGAAAGATGTTTCAATGAAATTTTGAAAACCCTGGAAGCTCCAGCCAGGAAATGTTTAAAGCCCAGGAAGAAAGCACTCAAATATCGTGCTCAAAAGATTGTGGTTAATTTATTTGAAGCAAAAGAAGAAGATCAAGCAAAAAATACCCATCAAAAACAAAACATTTTAATGAACCAAAATGCACAGGAGATAAAAAAGAAAAGAGTAAACTTAAAAGTGAAGAAGATGCTTAACCTGGAACTAGCAGAACAAACAAATTCATTAACAGCAACAGAGTAGAAAGCTGGTATTGTCACCTTTGCAATACTGATCGTGTAACGGACATTAGGCTTTGTAATCAGTGTTACCGTTGTGTACACGAAGAATGTGAAGGGCTCACAAATATATCGTCGGCGTCTTCTAGATCACTTACGTGTGGTTAACGTCATTGTATCCCTTTTGTGTCGAAGTCTAGTTTGGAGAGAACATAGTCTAGAGCTATGTTAAACAGAAGCGGAGAAAGCACACATCCCTGTCTGACTCCAGTAAGTACGTCAAATTCGTCACTGTTGATCCCACTGTGTGTCACGCTGCACGTCGCCTCAGTGTACAGTGACTTTATAATGGAAATTATTTTATGAGGAATGTTTCTTAGCTGTAAAATTTTCCATATAGCAGCATTAGATAGGCTGTCAAAGGCAAGTTCGAAATCAACAAAAACCATGTATAGAGGTGTGTTCCATTCAACCGATTGTTCCATTATTACCCTCACAGTATTAATGTCATCTATGCAGGAAGATTCTGATCTAAAACCTGCTTGATTTGCTCGAAATTCAACCTTGTTTGTTAATATTTTATGTATGATGGTCGTAAAAATTTTATTTATGACGGTAAGCAAGGTTATTCCTCTCCAATTTTTGCACAGTGTGAGGTTGCCCTTTTTTGGAAGCTTAATAAAGTTACCTTTTTTCCTGGAATGCGGTTTGTTTCCCACACCTCTCGGATTATGGGGAGCAAAAGTTCAGCGGTTAGATGCGGGTCAGTTTTAAGTAGTTCGGCAGCAATGTTATCGACTCCCGGGGACCTGTTATTTCTCAGAGATTTGATAGCTGTTATTATCTCCGTTTTGGAAGGGGACTCGCAAGAT
This sequence comes from Diabrotica virgifera virgifera, assembly GCF_917563875.1. Lineage (NCBI taxonomy): Eukaryota > Metazoa > Arthropoda > Insecta > Coleoptera > Chrysomelidae > Diabrotica > Diabrotica virgifera. The sequence continues at coordinate 86,662,055 of NC_065448.1, forward strand.
ATATGCAAGTCTATATTTTGCGGGTGTTCAACAATTTCATCTGCGTTATCCCTGGGCGTGCCTAGCATCTCCTGGAAATGCTCTTTCCATCTCTCTACTTGGTCATCCGTTGTAGTAAGTAATTCACCTGACTTGGATCTTACAAGGTTCGAACAGTTGGGTCCATTTTTTGTTAATCGTCCAGTAATTTGGTACAGCTCTCTAGTCCTGTTGTGTTGTGCAGCTGTTTCTGCTTGTTTTGCCAGTTCTTCAGCCCACCTTTTTTGTCTCTTCTTGCATTCCTTTTAACTGCTTTATTTAGTGTTTCATATCTTGTTGTCAGTTCGTTCTTCCTTCTACAGTTCTTGCTTGCAAGATATCTTTTTTTCGTTGTGCAAGATATCTTTTTTGCTGATTTAGCCATACGGCTCACATTCCCTCTAAGGAGTTAAATTCACAATTCACTAATCCCAGATACTTATGGTATCAAAATGATTGAGCACTAGAGGGACTCTTTTCGTCTTATCCGAGACCTAAGTGACATGATTCTGTGACGCCTCACAACCCGGCCTAGTTATTCTTGAATCTTCTCGGCGTTACGAGTAAAGGCCAGACCTTCCACGGCGATTCGAGACGACCGCTGTCAGAGTATTTAAGAATAGGAATTCGAGCACAGGCCAGTCAGTCAATGAACGAGCCGCGACGCGTGATATAATTGTATTAGAATCGGATTTAGTGAAATGTATTTATTAGTTATCGTAATTATTATGTTTAGTTAATTAAATCATAAATTTGAGTTTGTAAATAAATTAGATGTGTTAGTTGGTGTTATTTGTAATTATTAAAATAAATAAGTGATGTAAATAAAATAATATAAGTAAGTCTTCCTTTATTTAAATTAAACTTAGTGCCTAAAGATATAAATAAATAAAATAGTAGAGTCAATCGCGTAACAAATGGTGCAGAAGTGAGGATACTTTAAAAATAAATAAAATATAAATCGTAATAAATAAAGTGTGTGATCATGTCTACCTTGTGTAAGCTAAAAATTGCAGACCTGAGACTTGAATTGGAAGAACGGGATCTGAGTTCTACTGGGAAAAAGGCTGATCTGGTCGAACGTCTAAAGAACGCTCTTCAGGAAGAGGGTCAAGATCCACAAACCTATTTGTTTGAAGACAAGCATGCTGCTGTGATCTCGTCGATTTCGAAAGTTTCCTCCGATGTTTCCCAAGTTTCGACAGACATTACATTGTTAGAGAACAAAGTTTCTAGTGAAATCTCCCAAGTTTTCTCCGATGTTTCTAAAGTTTCGACAGACATTACATCGCTGGAGAACAAAGTTTCAACAGAGATCACATCGTTAGAGAAAAAGGTTTCTAGTGAAATTTCCCAAGTTTCCTCGGATGTTTTGAAAGTTTCGACAGACATTGCATCGTTAGAGAAGAAAGTTTCGGGTGATATTTCATCCCTTGACAGCAAAATGACTAACGAGATCTCTAGGGTCACTTCGGATTTTGACGACAAGATATCGTCCATAAAATCTACTTTTGAAGAAAAGATCAAGGAAATAGAAAAGAAAATGCAGGAAACGGAAAAAGTAGACAAAGGTATGGAACCCATCTTAACAGACATTAAAAATGATGAAACCAAATACAAATTGGAGCCACAGTCGATAGTTGAAGGGAGTGTGAGTCTTGCTCGTGTTAAGGTGCCAAATTTTGACGGAAAGTCATCATGGAACAACTACATGAAACAGTTCGAATCGGCGGCCAGAGCGAACGGATGGTCCGAAAAAGAAAAAGCTGTAAACCTCACTATTGCTCTTCGAGGCGACGCTTTGGATATCCTCCAGACCATAGCCGTAGAGGAGACAGATGACTTCGAGCAGCTTAAAAAGAAACTGAATATGCGATACGGACACGAACATTTAGAGCATGTCTATCAGTCGCAGTTTAAAAATCGAAGACAAAAGAAAGATGAAGCTCTTCAAGAATACGAGGTCGATATTGTCAGGTTGGTACGATATGCATATCCAACAGCTCCCGAAGACACGATAGAAAAGTTGGCTGTTCAAACATTCATTGATGGCCTTCGTGATCATGAAATGCAAAGAACACTGCGATTAGCTCGTCACAAGACGCTGGTTGATGTCTTGTCTGCCGCCCTCGAATACGAATCAGCTACCCAGGCCTCTGGCGGGTACAGTAAAGTTAGGACTGTGAAAGAGGAAGAGGATGAAGACAAACTGGACCAGATTGTCAATATGATAAAGGGCATTTCATACAAGAAAACAAAGACCATAAGGTGCTGGAATTGTGGGGAAATGGAACACGTACGGAGTTCATGTAAGTACCCTAGGTACAATAACAGTCAAGAGACTCACCAGCAGGAAAACTAGAACGGGTCGGCCTTAGGGGGGCAGCTTCGACCCGCAACTTTTCCAAAGACCCTCTCATACTAATAGCTTCTTTGAAATGTCGTGAAGATAGTGTATATGTGGATGGAGAAATAAATGGTAAAAAGTATACATTGTTGGTGGATACCGGAGCGACCAGGACCATTATACGACCGTCAGTTATAAACAGTCATAAGAAGTTCTTACCAACGAGGCTGCGACTGCGGACTGCCACAGGTGAAAATGCCAACATCCACGGAGAAATCCAGATACAATTGGGGATCGGAGCAGAAAAGTTCGTCCATACTGTCATAGTTGCAGGCATCGAAGAAGATGTTATATTATGAATGGACGTAATGAATTTGCATGGATTTCAATTGGATTTTAAGAATAGGGTAATCAAAGTTGGCAACGAGGAGGTATTTCTTCATCCACATGATGACAGCACTGTGCTAGCAGCCATTAAAGAAGATACAGTTGTGCCTGCGAGGAGTGAAACGATCATAGTAGCGCGGCTACAGGGAACTGTAGAAGAAGGAACGCCTGTTATGATGGAGCCATGGAACCACGACGAGGAGGTTGGCCGAGGAATCATAATTGGAAAGGAATTGGTTACTTCTGCTAAAGAAATTCCCGTGAGATTGATTAATGTCAATGACTACCCAGTGACCATCAAGAAGGAGACAAAAGTAGGAACTTGTGTACCCGTGACGTTCATAATCCGTCAGACGACAACATCAGATAATTCCAACGACAAGTTCGACCAAATGGTTGCAGTTGCAGGCCAGTCTCTAAATCAAATGGAAAAAAGAAAATTAAGGGAATTTCTTAGGCAATATCGTGATATATTCGTACCGAAAGGAGGAAAGACAGGAAGAACGACAGTTGTCAAACATAAAATTGACACTGGTACCGCTAGGCCAATTCGTCAAACAGCTCGACGATTACCACAGGCAAAGAGAGAGGAAGTTGAAAGGATTGTTCAAGAAATGAAGAAAGACGGGGTGATAGAGTCTTCTACGAGCCCATGGGTCTCTCCGGTGGTCCTGGTCAAGAAGAAAGATGGAACTACGAGATTCTGTGTGGACTACCGTTTGTTGAACAATGTTACCAAGAAAGATAGTTATCCTCTGCCTCGGATCGACGACACGTTGGACACACTGGCTGGAAGTAAATTGTTAGATACGTTGGACTTGAAGTCTGGATATTGGCAGGTAGAAATGGATCCAGTGGACAAGGAGAAGACGGCCTTTACGACAGGATCTGCATTATGGGAATTCAACGTTATGCCGTTCGGACTCTGTAATGCTCCTGCGACATTTGAGAGGCTTATGGAAAATGTGTTGAGAGGGTTATCTTGGAAGACGTGCCTGGTGTATTTAGACGACATAATCGTTTTGGGGGAGACGTTTGAAGACCACCTGAAGAATTTAGAAGACGTTTTTAATCGACTTAAAGCTGCCCAGTTAATGTTAAACCCCAAGAAATGCCAGCTATTTCAAAGTAAAGTCAATTATCTAGGCCATATAGTCAGCAAAGAAGGAGTGGCCGTGGACAAAGGAAAAATCGATTCCATTAAGGAATGGGCGGAACCAACTGATAAACATCAAGTGAGAAGTTTTCTGGGACTATGTACTTACTACCGGAGATTCATTAAGAAGTTTGCAGATATCGCTAAGCCATTAACGCGACTTACAGAGGAAGCAAGGGATTATTGCTGGGATGGAGACTGCCAAACGGCCTTTGAAACTTTGAAGAGGCATTTAATTACAGCGCCAATATTAGGGTATCCACTGCCAGAAGGAGAGTTCATCCTAGATACGGATGCAAGCAATGTGGGAATTGGAGGAGTGCTGTCGCAGATCCAAGGAGGACAGGAACGAGTCCTTGGATATTTTAGTAAAGTGCTTTCAAAACCTGAACAAAATTATTGCGTCACGAGAAGAGAACTTCTAGCAGTAGTAAAATCAGTGGAACATTTCTATCAATACCTCTACGGAAGGAAGTTTCTAATCCGAACCGACCATGCCGCCCTTAAATGGTTAATGCAGTTTAAGAATCCAGAGGGTCAGATAGCCAGATGGATTGAACGACTTCAAGAATATGATTTCAAGATCGAGCATCGGGCCGGAGTTAGCCACAGGAACGCTGATTCTCTATCTAGAAGACCGTGTCCAGCAGAATGTTCCCATTGCAACAAAACAGAGTCAAAGGAAGCAGCAGTACTAAGAACAACAGTGGTCAACGACGAGTGGACGCCTACCAAGATCAAGGAAGAACAAGAAAAAGATCCAGTTTTACAGAAGATTCGAAAATGGAAAGAAGAAAATCGTCGACCATCTTGGCAAGAAATATCAAGCCTAGGCTCAGTAGTTAAGACGTATTGGGCCCAGTGGGACTCATTTATCTTGGAAGACAGCTTGCTTAAACGAGTAATAGAAAATGATGATGGTTCAGTGAGGAGAACACAGTTAGTGATTCCAAAGAGCAGAGTAGCCGAAGTACTTCGTCAGTTACACGACAGTCCATCAGGAGGGCATTTTGGTGTAAAGAAGACCCTTCAGATAATTCGGGAACGATTTTATTGGATGAATAGTTCCGACGATGTGAAGGACTGGTGTAAGAAATGTACTACCTGTGCTACAAGTAACGGGCCCTACCGGAAAAGAAAGGCTCCTATGAGACAGTACAATGTTGGAAGTCCGTTTGAAAGAATAGCTTTGGATATTGCCGGGCCATTTCCAGAAAGTGACAATGGATGCAAATACATGTTGGTGGTAATGGATTACTTCACGAAGTGGGTGGAGATCTACGCAATTCCAGACCAGAAGGCCGCCACTATTGCAGATGTGTTAATCAAAGACTGCATCAGCCGATTTGGAGTACCTCTGGAGATCCATAGTGACCAAGGAAGGAATCTGTGATAAACTAGGCATGAAGAAGACAAGGACCACGGCCTATCACCCGCAATCGGATGGAATGGTGGAACGTATGATTAGGACAGTCGGCAAGTATTTGACAAAGATGGTGTCCAATCATCAACGAGACTGGGACCAGTACCTTCCGTTCTTCGCAATGGCCTATAGATCTGCTGTTAATGAATTAACTGGGCAAACACCAACAAAAGTCCTATTTGGACGTGAGATGCGTCTACCCTGTGATCTAGAGTTTGGATGTCGACCTGGAGAAGATGTTTCTGGTGAGGATTACGTGAATGAATTACGAAGAAGAATGGACGATATACATGAGTTGGTCCGTTCTAATCTTCAGATCGCTAGCGACCGAATGAAGAAACGATACGATACCCAAGCCGAGAAGGGATGTTTCAAGGAGCACGACAAAGTCTGGCTTTATAATCCAAAGAAGCGAACAGGTTGTTCTCCCAAGTTGCAGCAGTTCTGGGAAGGTCCGTACCTCATTGTCAAGAAAATCAATGACGTTATCTACCGAATAAGCAAGATTCCTAGGGGAAAGCCGATGATAGTCCACCATAACCGGTTGGCGTCGTACGAGGGAGACCACGACGTAGATGAAGAAGTGGAAATCAACCAAATTCGAGGAATACCTGACCTTACCTTTGAAGAGTTCATGGGTGCCTACGGAGGTACCGGTAAAGCAAGACATGGTGTTACCACTGAAGAAAAGCGAGATCTTCTCGCACTTCCCGATGACTATTCGCTGGCCCATACCATCCCGGCCAGTATCAAAGGCGCACGAGGGTTGGCATCCGCCTTCCGAAGGAAGTTTGGTCGAGTTGCAGAACTTCAATGCCAACTGCCAGCTCCTGGCAAAGCATTGAAACTCCAAGATGCATCACGTTACCTATTCTATCTGGTGACAAAAGACACTGTCCGTGACCAACCTACCTACCAAGATGTATGGGATGCATTAATTCAATTGAGAGAGCACGTGTTGGAGTCCGACGTGCAAAAGTTAGCCATGCCAAAGTTAGAATGCAGCCAATTAGACTGGAGAGTTATCCGAAATATGGTAGAAGAAATTTTCCAAGACACCGAGGTCCAGGTGTTAGTCTGTTGCAATCCGCATAGTTACTGGTGTGGAGAGAAGACCGTCCCCTGTCACTTTTATACAACTGGGAGTTGTAAAAGAGGGTCCAGTTGCAGATACCAGCATCCAGTTCCAGTCCCGACAAGGTTCCAGGAGGAACCATCTTTTAAGGAGGGGGCAATGTGACGCCTAACAACCCGGCCTAGTTATTCTTGAATCTTCTCGGCGTTACGAGTAAAGGCCAGACCTTCCACGGCGATTCGAGACGACCGCTGTCAGAGTATTTAAGAATAGGAATTCGAGCACAGGCCAGTCAGTCAATGAACGAGCCGCGACGCGTGATATAATTGTATTCGAATCGGATTTAGTGAAATGTATTTATTAGTTATCGTAATTATTATGTTTAGTTAATTAAATCACAAATTTGAGTTTGTAAATAAATTAGATGTGTTAGTTGGTGTTATTTGTAATTATTAAAATAAATAAGTGATGTAAATAAAATAATATAAGTAAGTCTTCCTTTATTTAAATTAAACTTAGTGCCTAAAGATATAAATAAATAAAATAGTAGAGTCAATCGCGTAACAATTCTTTAAGTGACGGATTATCTCCCAAAAATTTTCGTACGCATCTGGGCGTCGGTCGAGAGTAGCACAGCTTTCTACATAGTCTTATACAAACTTGTATACTTGCAAATATGTTCAATTATTAGGTATACCCAGCTTTTTGATATTTTATACGAGGTTCTTTGGAATGACTCCAGTAGTAGAAAGAACAGTAGGTATTGTCTGAGTACTTTTCATTCTCTATTTATTAGTATAATCGTTAATTGATAAATAAACTTGTATTTATCTATCAATAATTATTATTCTTAATAAATCTTCCTGATTATTGTTTTGCTCTATATTCCGATAATATGCAAAAGTAACAACTCCATTTCTTCATATTCTTTAAATGACAAAATAATTAAATTTACTGTTTTAGTCTTTCAATGACCTTATTTTAATTTTTAATCTAGTATTTTATCATAGGTATCAAAAGGATCTTATGTTAATAATACCTCTATTCCGGACATGTAGTATATTGTACCTTATTAAGAGGCAACAGTAGCGATCAACAGGTAGCAACAAACGCGGTCCAAGATTGCGGCTGTAATTTTGAATATTTTGTCGAGATATTTGGCATACATATCCGTAATATAATCAAGAATGGCGGTACAGAGCCCAATTTGAGAAATATGTTAGTATGTGGAAATTACTCTATAACTAAATAAAATATTGCAAAAGGAGCATTTACCGCCATTAAGAAGACCAAAAAATAAACTTTCTTCAAATAAACTTTTTTATCTAATGCCTAGATTTTGTGTCATATTGGACCTAGTAAAATTTTTTATGTCTAACAAGAAATCGAACAAATTATAACTAAATAACTGATTAGTCAACATAGAGAAAGTGTCACTGTCATTTTGACAAACCTGCGTCAGATTTTTGTTCTGTTATCTGCATAGGAATTACGAACACTCTACGGCGCTACGGTCAAACATGGCGGATACGATTCGTATCGATTGTTCGTAATTCCTATGCAGATGACAGAACAGAAATCTGGCGCAGGTTTGTAAAAATGACAGTGACACTTTCTCTATGTTGACTAATCAGTTATTTGGTTATAATATGTTCGATTTCTTGTTAGAGATAAAAAATTTTATTAGGTCCAATATGACACAAAATCTAGGCATGGGATAAAAAAGTTTATTTGAAGAAAGTTTATTTTTTTGTTCTTCTTGATGGCGGTACGGGCTCCTTTTTGCAATATTTTATTTAGTTATAGAGTAATTTCCACATACTAACATATTTCTCAAATTGGGCTCTGTACCGCAATTCTTTATTATATTATGAATATGTGTGCCAAATATCTCGACAAAATATTCAAAATTACAGCCGCAATCTTGGACGGCGTTTGTTATTGCTACCTGTTGATCGCTACTGTTGCCTCCTTTTATCTTACCCTTTCAATAACTCTCGATTATTTCTTTTACAAAAATCTTCATTATTATGTTTACATAACAAAAATTATCTCAACTGAACGTCAATTTGGTTGTTCCAACACTTATTTGAATTGAAAGATATACATTAAATCTACAGGAGCTATAAGATTACATGTTAAAAGTCGTTAATATTTTTTTATGCAGCAATATCCCAATTACACTGTAAAAGTATACTGTAAGTAACAAAGAAATCCGAACACCCTTCACAAATTATTATGTTTTAAATATATTTTGTATAATAATTATACAGGGTAGCGAAGTAAACAAACGATAAAATTTTCAATATGATTGAAACAACTTACAGGGATAAACCAATTTATTAATTAACTCCTACTGAAGTTTGAACGGGATGCTCTAAGTTAAGTTGTCTCCGACCTATCACGTCCCACACTTATATATTATGTATATATCGGGTGTTCTACAGCATTCGCCGTTTCCCACATCCGATTCGCCATGCTTTTCGGTCACGAATATCTTCCTCGTTGAGTTGTCTACTGTTCATTGCTTTCTCTACATCTTGTATCCATGTTCTCTTCGGTCTGTCCCTTTTTCTTCTCTCGGGTGGTGCATACTCGATCATTTTCTTGGGCCATCTTGTTGGTTCCATTCTCTGGACGTGCCCGTACCATATTAATCTTTTTTGTTCTATTCTGTCTATAATATCCTTTTCTACTTCCATTCTTTCTTTTATTTTTTCGTTTGGGATATGCTGCAGTTTAGATATTTTGCAGCTTCTTCTAAGCGCGTCCATTTCTAATGCTTGTAGACTTTTATTTTGTCGGTCTTTTACTTCCCATACTTCCGAGTTGTACAGGACAATTCCTTTCACGATAGTTTGGTAGATTTTTTTCTTTGTCTGATTTTGCAGTCCTGTACTCCACCAAATGCCATTCAGCTGGTGATCGCATGTGGAGTTTTTGTCAAAAATAGAACCTAGATATTTAAATTCATCACATCCTTTTATGTATTCCCCTTCTAATTCTAAGTCTTCAGTATCACCTCTGACTACAAGGTATTCAGTTTTCTCCATGCTCATTTCCAAACGCCATTTTCGGTACTCCTCTTTCAATTTTCTAATCATGTAACTGGCGTCATCTTTATCAGCAGCAATCACAACTTGGTCGTCAGCAAATAGCAACGTATACAAATAAGAATCTCCTACTGGTATCCCCATTGTTTGGCATTTCCTAGTCCAATATTTTAACACATGTATAAGGTAAATTTTAAATAAAGTGGGCGACAGACAGCATCCCTGCAAAAGGCCTTTCTAAGTTTCAAAGGTATTTGAAAGTTTTGTTCCAAATTTAATTGCTGTTGTTGCATTAGCATAGAGATCTTTTATTGTTTGGATGTATTTTCTAGTTAAAGTGGTTTGTTGTAATACCTCATTTTAATACCTCATCAATAACATTTTTTCTCTGGGAACGGTATCGTATGCTTTTTTTAAGTCTACAAATACCATGTGAGTTTCTAGATTTCTAGCAGAACGTTTTACTAGTAGTTGCCTTATGCAGAAAATGTTATCTGTGCATGATCTACCTGCCCTAAATCCACTTTGTTCTTCGGAATCTTGCCACTCCTTTTCTATCCGTTTCTTTATTATTCGTTCGTACAGTCTTCCAACTGAGCTGGTCACACTAATGCCTCTGTAATTACATATTAAATTTTTTTCTACCACCCTTTTTGTATATAGGGGTAGTTCCTCTCCGAAACCCGAGCAAGAATTGTTTTAACTCTTATAAAGCATTAACGCAGGCTGCATAATCTATTCTTTTTGATTGTAAAATTTTGCTAACGAAGTTAACTTTTATCAGAACTTAATACCCAGGGGCGTAACAGAGGCCCCCGCAGCGTGAAGCTTGCGGGGGGCCCCAATCGATCAGGGGCCCCATCTTGTCGTCTGATATTATGTAACAATCTGTTATAGGTATGCATATGATTTTACTTTGTGTGTTTAAATTTAAAAAGGTAAATTTCTAAAGAGGCGTATTCGACAAGTGAATCATCTCATATCTAGAAACTTAATCCTTTCCGGTCTGACAAGCTTTTATGGTGACGACAATAAACTATAATGCTTTTTACGTGACTATTGAAAGATTTGAGAATTGCAGTCTGCCGAATTTTAGAACAATATGTCTAAATCTAGAATTGGGTTTTCTCTTTAATCTTTACCTACGTTTGGTATTTCGATACAATTATTCAGAGGCGTAACAGAGGCCCCCACAACATGAAGCTTACGGGCCCCAATATGTCAAGGGTCCCATTTTGTCGTCTAATATAATGTAAAAATGTGTTGTTATATTATTTGCATACATAAGTTTTTAAGCAGTGCAGTATTGAAAATGAAGTTCATCCGAATTAATAAAATTGTAGATATATTCGCTGATAGTAGTGCACGAAGAAAATTGGTAATCTCATAGAATAATGCTATGTACTAATGTAATCATTTAGTAATTTTTGTTCTATTTTATTCTATACCAATAAAGATGAAAAATGCAAGTCTTCATAAACAATGCATGAATACACCAATAGCTCAGTAAATGACAGTTTTGGAGTGAAATTATCAGCGTCACGAGGGACGTACTTGCTTGAAAATTTGGATTTAGGTTCCAGTTACCCTCCACATTAAAGATGGACTTATGCCGTTGGTTGATTTTACTTCTGGGGGTGACACCCCTCGTTGGGGTGAAAAACATACGTTTAAAATAAGTCCGAAAATGCATAAATTGACTAATTATAAGCAACTTTTGTTCTATAGAGTTTCTTTATCTATGGTAATACTTTCCAAGTCATTTGCTAATGAAAATGTTTATTTTTTAACAGAAAAACAACGTTTTCGGACGGGTTTTTCACAAATAACTCAAAAATAAGTAATTCTCGAATTAAATATTAGATGTCGAAAAAATATTTGTAGCAAAAATGTAGCTTATAAGATACAAAAAATGATGTACTTATTCATGAAGTCTATCGACACAGTAAATATATGATCTGTAACTTTTACCGGTTCGAATTTCTTATTTTTGAAAAAATTTGGTTTCATAGTAAAAAACTTTTTTATTCTAGAAAAATGCCTTTTTTTAAATGACTTAAAAAGTAAGTATGTATTAGTGATACGAAAAATCTCAAAGAGTAAAGAAATGAAGGTCTTGTTTTATAAATATTTTGGCATTATTGTGTTTTTGTGTAAGACAAAAATTGGTTAAGATATGGCTGTTTAAAATTTGCATATACTCGTGATTAGTGACTCGTTCAAGCTCTTTCAACTGGAACCCTTTTAATAATAAGCACTTTGAACGGGTGAAACTTACAGGTCATATAAAAAAGTTAAGTAATTTGTAATGCGATAATAATTATTTTCATTTGGGGTGCTAAGTAGGGGGAGATTTTCACAATTTTTTTTACCAAAAATGGGATTAACTGTATTTCGAGGGTAACTGGCTTAGTTTTGATGCTAGAAAGTTGTGTAAAAAATAAAGCTTCTTTTAAACACTTTAAAAAAGTTCTAATGAGTTTCCCCGAAAAGTATTTAATTTTTTGACGAATTCGATTCGATTTGGAATTTGACGAATAAGAAAAACTTTTCATGAGGTGACGAATAAGAAAAACTTTTCTTTTACTGGGTCGATAGACCTCATTTTTGTTTCATTTTTTTATAAGCTAGATACATTTTTGCTAACAATATTCTGTTCGATCAAATACTTACTCTTTGAACTATTTGCGAAAAATCGTCTAAAAACGTGTTTTTTTTGTTGAACAATAAATATTTTTACTCATAAACAACTCGAAAAGTCTTGAGTTGACTACTTCGGTGGTGACACTGGAAATTACACGGTATCGTCATATTTTACGTTCATTTACTGGGATGTAACACATATAGGTATTTGTTACACATGTCGCATTTAGTCATTTTTTAAAAGGGGCCCTATTTCCAATTCTGCGGGGGGTCCCCGACGGAGTTTGTTACGCCACTGTTAATACCATATCATATGTGGATTGAGCATATGAATATAAATGTTGATATTTTATCTCCTAAACATCTAGCTTGATATTTTGAATCAAGATGAAATTTATTCGAATGTGTTATTTGATAAAGCATCATAAATTACTGCCAAATTTTTGGAGAATGGCTTTAAAGCATAAATTCTGCTGGACCGGTGGCTTGGTGGCTGCGTGTCTGTAGGTACAGGATTTTTTTGTTTATGCAGATCGTATAAATCAAGACGTAATGTGCCTACATTTGAAGTTAAGTTAACCAAGGTGGCAAGGTCGGTAAATGGGTAAGTGTTGTTTTGACCGGCGTAAAATTATGTAACAACTCTAGTGGCGCCCCTTAATTGCTGGCGCCTGTGTGCGCCGCACATATTGCACCCGTGGATGGTGCGGCCCTGAACATATGATAATTAAAATAAACTGTTGCCAATCCGATATAAACACAACATTTTTAAAATAAGACAATTGCCACAAGACCATAAGACATGGCACAAGAAAAATTTCCGAACTTTACTAATGTTTAATGTTTAGAAGTTTATGGTTTACTATTTTAAATATTGTAAAACAGGTTTACAAAAGTACTGCTATTTTCAGCTTACCTATAAACATTTAAAATAATTCAGACGTGCCAGTATGTAGGAATTTCATTTTTTATTCAAAACGTTGACATTGTTATACAAATTAAAAAAAAAACAATGTCGTTCGGCTCTTAAAACCCAAGTTGGCCTTTTCTTAAAAAATTCACCAGGGCTTTGTTTACCTATAAACATTATATTAGGAAATGTAAAAAAACACTAAATAGACATTTAGGAATTGCCCTATATTTTTTGAGGAAATTTGGACCGCCTTAATTTTCATGTCATGGACGTTTATCGTAAATTCATTATTCTCAATTTATTTTCAGTTCATGCTTTATAGATTTTGCCGCTATTATAACAAGAATAAAAAACCGCTAAACGCCGTAAAAATGAGTGGCGCATACAATATTCCAGCTACAAAAGATCTGATATGAATATTACGTAGCGCGAAAATATATCTTGATACAGTTTGAATTTTGAAACTCTTTTGTGGCGCGTTTACTTCAAATTTAGCAAATATTATGGAAAAATCTTTTAAAATAAAACTAGAATTTTGTTTTGCATCAAAAGGAAAATACATTTTCGCGCCACGTAATATTCATATCAGATCTTTTGTAGCTGGAATATTGTACGGCGTTTACCGGTTTTTTATTCTTGTATCAGAAGTTTTTCAAAGTTATTTATAAATTAAATGTATGAAGTTAAATGCAATGTTCCTCTATTAAACGTTAAGCTTTATAAATACTCTTATTTTACAGATCGATGGCAATATACACAAATTAGAGGTTTTAAATCAACCCCTTTTCCTCAGTTATCCGGAGTACCTCAAGGTTCAATTGTAGGGCCGCTATTGTTTGTGATATTCGTTAATGATATTGTTGATGACCTAGATGTTCATTCACTAATTTATGCGGACGATTTAAAATTATTTTTTGAAATTAAGTCACCCTCCGATTGCATTAGACTTCAAGAAAATTTAAATAAAATCAGTATATATGGTGTGACACTAATTGTTTGCAGCTAAATGCGTCTAAATGTAATGTTATGTCTTTTTCTAGAAGCCCTTCTCCAACACACTATGATTATCATATACATAATACTTCCATTTGTCGCCCCTGCTCTGTTAAGGACCTGGGGGGCATATTTGACTGCAGACTATCATTTGTTCCACACATCACTAATATCGTTGTGGGTGCGTTTAGTACTCTAGGTTTCATTTTACGAAATGCGAAAGAACTTACCGATATTGACACTTGCAAATTTTTATATTCATCTCTTGTTCTCCCCAAACTCGATTATGCATCGATAGTTTGGTCTCCAATTTATCAAAATCACACAACTGTTTTGGAATCAGTACAGAGGCGGTTTTTAAAAAGTATGCACTTTAAATCCACTGGCATTTATCCTGCTAGGGGATTTTCTGAAGAGCTACTTCTCGATAAATTTAAGATGCAAAGTCTCCAGCGTCGTAGAATAACTCAATCTTTATGTTTTTTATTTAAAATTATTAACAATCAAGTAAATACTCCTGAGTTATTGCAACTTCTTAATCTCCACGTACCACGTGTTGCTTCTCGTACTTCACAAACGTTTTATGTTAACAGAGCCAGATCAAATATTTTGGTGCAGTCACCTCTAGTACAAATGCAAGCTCACTACAATGCGAACTCTGATCTCTTTGACATCTTCAATTCTAATTTACGCATCATTAAGAATACTGCTACTTTTAAACATCTTGCTGTTATATTATATATTTATTCTGTATTTTTGTATTTAATTGTTTTACATACTATGTATTTTCTGTTTTTCTTTAATTACTTTATAAGTTTTTGTTCGTCGTTGTTCGTATGTGAGTGTGTTTTTCTCATTTTGAGTTTTTTCACACACTTACATATAAACGGCGTTTATGTAGTCTATGTATTTTATACTGTTTTGTTGTTATGTTTATGATCTCTAAACGGTAAATTTACTAATACGCTTAATACACTAACCCAGATTGTAATTGGTCCAGTACTGTTATTTGGGTACTAAATAAATAAATAAATAAATAAAAATAAAAAATAAATAAATGGTCACCTTTGTTACATTATCTCCCAAATGATCTAGTGTCCATCGAATGTACACTAGATTTTTTTCTATTCGAAATAGATTGAAAAAAATATTGAGATGACCGTTAAATAAAGTCGAATTGCCCGTTGCCAGATCAAATTTAGCGTTGTAATCACTACAACTACATAAACCATTTCGGGAATAATCGTTAATTGGATTATACTTTTGTAGCTTAATAACTTCTAAACGTCTTAACCGATTTTGATCAGTAAACATGAGTTTGAAACGTATTGACCAGTAGTATCTGATAGATCTAAGGTCAAATATGATAACTGAATCTATTACAGGAATTATTGAGCTTGAGGAACCGTTTTTCCTATAGGAAATAGATTTGATCATATTTATAAAGCCTATATCTTAAAAATTCGAATTTTCCCGGATATGACATATACACCGTTAGATTCGTTCAGAGTCCTTCTATAAACGATCAGTTATTGGCGCAATTCGTAGGTTGAAATTTTGAGTAATTGTCGAAAAACCAAAATTTTCAAAGTTTAGTTTTTCAGTTTTTCGGCTATACTGAGCCGTGTGTATGTCTGATGTTGACGGTTTAAACGACATTTGAAAGCTTAACTCAACACTATTGATTTAATGTATTTGTGGTTCTCCTGTCTCTTCTTCATCCGAAGATATATACCCCCAAAAAATATGCCGTTTTGTACCTACCAAGTCCTATAGACTATAGCTGGCTTATGGGTGGTCAAAAGTCACAAACCACACCGGTTTGGAATCGGCCCTGACCTCTTCTTCAAACACAGAAAAAAAAATTCAAATCGGTTTAACTTTTCCACACACATACATACATATCCACAAACATTTTCCCTTTTTTAAATAAAAATTGAGTCATAATTCTGAACTCGGTAACTTCTGAATGGTATAACCGATTTTCAAAATTAAGCATGCGTTGGAAATCTAATGATCAGTACTATCAGAAGCTGTAAAGGCCGGACTTAAATTATTGAAGTTTTTGGGAGTTTTGGGGACGAGAACGAAAAACAGACCCTAAATAAGAAGGGCCGTAAAATCCACACCCTTGGACCAAAATGGATGGTTGACATATGTGAGTCTTTTCCTGAACTTTAAGAAAGGAGTTCGCTCAATTTTCAATTCAGTCAGATTTAGAAAATCGAAAATTTCGTGTATATAGTGTCGCATGTAGGGGGGTTTGGGTGTGCGCCACTGGCGAGGACTGCCGTTCTCTGGTAATTTGTAGGTCAGTGTAAGGATTGATTAGGTAGAAATTACGTAAGAAACACACTAGTTTGACTGGCGAAAGCGTTTTCTTTGTAACGGACCAAGAAATCACTTCATATGATGATGTACTGGTCCGAACACCATGATAACCCAAGGACTTTGTTGCTCAGAGTCGGGAGCGTAAACAAGGGGTACGAATTTAGATCTTGGATAGGGCAGCTGGGGGATTGAGATTAGACTAAAACAAGACAAACGAAACGGAATACATAACACTAGAAGTTGGGCGCCATTTAAATTTTTACCACTAAATTTATAAAGGAAATACCTGTAAAAAAAGACACAAAAAATATATACATAAAAATAAGGAATTTATACTGGACTTCATAAAAAATAGTAAATCTTAAAAAACTTTATTTATGATACTAAAATGCCTGGTTGCACCAACAGATCTTAAGCTCCAGTTTAGCTAAGCTCTACTTATAGATAGGGTCTCCTTGAATATCATTTACGTTGCACCATAATTTTTGATTCTTACCGTATTATCAATTATATCTATTATTATATTTTCGTATTCTTATTGTAATATATTATAATTATATTGTATTAATTCTTATGATATTCTCGACTTAAGCCTAAGATCTGTTGGTGCAACCGGGCATAAATAACTTTAATATGTATAATATACATATACATGTACCTACTCTTAACGGTATTTACAGAAATAGCATGCATTACGTGTAATATCCTATTAATGGGACCGTGGTCTCTGATTGCACTAATTAAGAATGTCAAACGCAAGGTTTAAAGAAAATTTAATAAAAAAATGAAAGATAACGTCTAAGGGCCGGTTGTTCGAACGCTAATCAACAATGATCATTATTAAATATTTAATTACTGTCACCAAAACTGTCAATGTCAACTTTGTTTGGGTTGCTGAAAACATAATTAATTACAATTATGAGATTTATTATTAATTATGTTAATAATTATTGTTATATTAATTGATTATAGTCTCAGAATTGTAATTAATTATGTTTTAACAATTGACATTGACAATAATTAATTATTTGATAATGATCATTGTTGATTAGCGTTCGAACAACCGGCCCTTTAATAAGTGAAATTTGATGAGTGAAGTTAATTAGACCATTGTCCGCAGTGAAACCAATAAAAAGCTTTTCATGTTTCTTTGGTAACTAAAATAACCTATTATTTATATATTTACAAATAATACATCAAAAAAATCTTTCTGAATTAAAAATTGTCCTTTAATTCTATGATGAACTTTGTATTTGCAAAATAAACCGAAAAGAAAGTTCTTTATTCACTCAAAAACAGATCGTTGACATTTTTTGGCAAGTCAAAAACAGGTCGTGATGGCACGTGCTAAGATGGTTTACTGACCTGATATCGCAATGGGTCGGCTTTTAAGAAAGGAAGAGCTGGTTGTCAAATCAGACAAGTGAGAGTGACTAAAGTTGATATCTCTAAACAGCCTCGCCCCGGTCTGGGAACTCTTTAAGAGAGGAAATATCTCTGTTTTATCTTTGAAATGAATCAAGAAATCTAAATAACTTACCAATGAATGAGTAAGCGGCACTACACTAAAACTGTAATATACTTTACTAAAACAAACGCCACTGGCGAAGCGTCCATGTAACCACTGTTACCATTGGTAACAGTTAAAAATCTTGCAAATAAATATGTATTTTATGACGATGAATAATTCCATTTATTATTTTATTTTATTTTTACCAATAGAAATATATTATTATATTATGTGTTAATAGTACCTAATTCAGTAAATAGCTAGGACACACGAAAATATTGGCGAGTTTATGTGACTCAGTTGCACTTTACTATATTCTGTTACCAGTCTCATTTGTGGTGACAATGAATGGTTATCTCGCTGTCGCTCGGGCGGCTCGGGACCGGCTAGTGTGAAAATTTTGAAGGAGCGATGGGCGTAAGCGCGCTGTGTATATCAGTAGGGCTGTTACCAGATTTAAATTTGCTAACAGTACCTATAATAAAAAGTGTGCGTGCAGTTCACCATGGATGAGTGTCGCTGCGTAATCGATCAACTACTTGAAAAGTAATTCTGATTGAAAAATAAAATGAGATTATTGAAAATGAAAGACCTAATTTAAAAAAGGAATTTAAAAAATTAGCTCGATATTTTAAATTTAGTTGGTACAGTGAAAATCCTTGGTTATGAGGTTGCAAGAAAAATAGACTGTATTGTTGGCCATGTCTTCTGGTTTTTACAGAAAAATGGGTGGACCAGGTTCACGATTTAAATAGTTTTAGAGTTTTAAAAAAGATACATGAAATTTCTCCGTTACCTACATGTAAGATGTATACCCAATTTGATTCAGTTTGGCAAAACAAAAATCAAAAGTTCTCTTAACCAAGCATTTAAAGCAAATATTGCTAAACATAATGAGTTTGTTAAAAAAATAGATGGTACTCGTATATCCTTAGCTCACTTAGAATAGATATGTACCGTATGTTTTTTGGCCGAACAAGAATTAGCGTTTCGTGGTCATTTTGAGGGCGACGGCTCTGACATTCGAGGCAATTACAGGGAATTGTTAACATTAATTGCCAAAAAAGATCAAAAATTTTGCCAACATCTAGAAACATCAACTGTTTTTTCGAGAGTTTCAAGTGATATACAAAATGATATTATTGAAGCTATATGTATTAGTGATGTAACGAATGTCATTTTTTGAACATTCGCGAATACGAATGCGAATGCGAATATCTACTACCGACATTCGCGAATGCGGATGCGAATGCGAATATTCAGTTTTTTTTAATTTGTTTCTATTTTTGTAATGTTTCCTAAATTTATAATGAAAAGTTAATTGATAATTAGTGTAACTAAATCTGAATGTTAAGGTTTATTACATAATACCAAAGAATAAAAAAAGTGAAGGCTGATAATGTGATTATACAAGGTTAAATTCTATCTATCTATTGCCCTTCATTTGTCCAAAGTTGAACGTAGGCCTTCCCCTTTTCCACTCTTCTCGTTTCAGTGCTAATCCTGTCGATCTGGTCCCTGCTTATCTTTTTAGGTCATTTGACCATCTCATCTGTGGTCTGCCCCTTCCTCTTTTGGATTCCCAAGGTCTCCAGTGAGTTATCGCTTCATTCCACCTTCCATCTCTTCGTCTGCTGTTGTATCCTGCATATTTCCATTTGAGAGTAGCTGCATGTTTGAGGTTAAGTTACCTTTTCTTAATAAAAAAAAGATGAGAAGTGAATAGATTTTGATTTTATTAACCTAATATTATCTTAAAATTATTTTTTTTCTGGTTTTCATATTCGCAAAACATTCGCACAAATTTCGCGAATGCGAATGCGAATGCGAATATGCAAAAACATGCGAATATTCGCGAATGCGAATGCGAATACGAATATTCGTTACATCACTAATATGTATATACATTTAGCCATATCTTCATTTTTTTAGATAAGATTTTTTGCATCTGGTTTTGGTAACACTTTAGAAAAAGTCACGCGTCGCCACTGACAAACGCCCTACTTCGGACGCCATGAAACACTTCGCAATTAGACTGAACTGATCGAAAACTAAAGGCACTATGTGAATTCATATCTGAATCTGCCTTTTTATAGAGTCGGGGTAGGTAATTAAATTAGTGGGAAGATTGAGGGTGGATTCGAACGGGATTTGGCGTAGTACTTGACTTATCAGCTTGTGAAAGGTAAAAAAACAACGTACCTTTTTAAGTTTTATGTGTCTGGTTTAGGATAAGGATTTTACTGTAAATTAAAACCGTGAGAATTTAATCCATGGGAACTTATAATAACATTATATCACATACTATCTTACATGCAAAACGTAAACGTTTAGGGAAAAAGATAGGCCATTATTATGGAGGAGCATTTTTTTTTCGTTTAAAGATAATCTCGTTATGTTAAATCATTCTGTATATCAATTATGATTTTTTGTTATCATAATAAATAATAAAAATCTTAACTGATTATTAAATATTATCGATTTAAAATTTAATTTGTTTTGGCAGCGCAGCGTGTGTGGAACGCAACCGTTCAAAAATTAAGTGAAGTTCAGAAAACCACAACTGTAAAGAATGAAGCCAGGCTCAATAGGTAACAATAAGCATTTATAAAATTACTTACAATATTTTACTTTTTACATAGGTATCTGTTAAAATGGATTCAAAAGCATTACCATTACCAACTCTTTGCATTAACTTTTCAAAATCTCATTATTGTATTATTTACCTATATTTATTTACATCTTGACATATATGGTATTGCATTACATATATATTTATTTCTCCCTTATTTGTATTATTTTTGTTGTCTTCTTCTTCTTCTTCTTCTTCTTCTTCTTCTTCTTGTAATATGTTCTCCTATGGGAGGTTGGCTATCATCACAGCTATCCGTACCGTATTGGCTGCTGCTCTGAAAAGATCTACTGAGCTGCAACTGTACCACCCTCTTAGGTTTCTCAGATAGACAATTCTTCGCCTTCTTATGAATATTTTAGCCTTCATTTTCTCTTGAATTATGAGCCTTAATATCTCATATTTCGCGTCTCTAGCAATAAGGTCTAAATATTCCAGCTTTCTTGTTTTGATACTTTTTAGGACCTCACAATCCTTTTGTAGCCTTCGTAACACTTCTGCATTTGTAACTCGTTGGATCCGTATTTTCTAAATCATTCTATAGCATCACATCTCAAATACTTACAACTTCTTTACATTATCCACTTTTAGGGTCCAGCTTTCCATTCCATACAACAAAGTCGAGAAGACCTAGCATTTTAGGGCTCTTATCCACAGCTCCAGAGAAACGTTACGATTAACAAACATTTTTTCCATTTTTTATAAATGCTTGTCTTGCAATCTAAATGCGTGTCTTGATTTCTCTACCTTTGTCATTGTTTTCATTTATCCAGGTTCCCAGATATTTGCAGTTTTTCACTATTTCTACTTGTTTTCCCTCAATATCTAGCCTTCCTACTGTATGTTGCTTAGAAATAATCATGAACTTGGTTTTGTTAACGTTCCTTTGTAGTCCATTTTTTATAGTGACTTGATGTAATATATTTACTAAGCGTTTTAGTGCTTCTACTAGACTCCCTGCAGAAATAGTGGTGTCAACTGCGAATCTTATGTTATTCAAAATTTATACGTTTATTGATATATCATGTTCCTCCTCTAATATTGCTTCCTTAAAATTAGTTTCGCTGTACAGATTGAATAACAATAGGGATAACACGCAAACCTGTCTAGCACCTCCTTTGATTTCTATAGTTTCTGTTTCGACACTTTCGATTCTAACTTTTACTTTTTGATTCGAATACAAATTGACAATAACCCGTATATCTCAACTGTTCACATTCTTTTCTTTTAACAGTTCTACGAGTTTCTGATGTCGTACTCTATCAAAATCCTTTATTAATTTATACTTAAAGCAGACATAGATATCCTGGTTAATATCTAGTTGTCTTTGCACGAGAACGTTAAAAGCGAACATAGCCTCTGCTGTTCCTCGTTCCCTTTTCTTCCTTTATATTATAGCTTTGATCGCGCAGGACATCCTGGGTATACCCAGACGGAGAACGCCTGCCCATTACAAAATTGAGCGTTCGCGGACGTCAAATCTTTCCCTCTGAACACCCTCCGGATTTTCAATTCGGTGTTCGCGCAGTACAGATAAAAGATCCTGAACGTGTCCGGGATACGCTCTCGACGTTCGAGGATTTTGTTTCGGATTTTAAGTTTGCACAGGCGCACAAAATATTTCTTGACATTCTGTCCTTAACCTAAAATATTGTTTTGTTAAATAACTTGTAGATGTAGATTCTGGTTTTTAAAATTATGTTAAGTGTTGTATCATTCAAATATTCTTCAAACAAATTTTAATATTTTTTATATTAAAGCTTTTTTAGTTGTGTTTGTCATTGTTTTCCATTAGTATGTTTATAAATAAGTAGGTACCTTTTCTAGTATTATTTTCATTCGATATTCGATAATTATCTTTTACGGTAGTATGTATTACAATAAATTGTACTCTGTTTTTACTTAATTTCTTCTATCTAGATGAGCTTATAAGTACCTACATATTATTGTGGTTTATTTTTCAGTTTAATTTATGAGTTAAATTAGTCTCTTATTGAATATAATATATATTTCTAAAAAAAAACTAATTAAAATTAAATTAAAACTTATTCTGAAACTATTTCTTGTGTCTTGTTATATTTCATTATTTTTGTGGTGTAATAAACCACAACACAATGCCACAACCTATCAAATTCAATACATATATGTCAAAATTGGAAATGGTCGCTTTACTAAATTATTCCCTCCTTCAGATAATGTTCAACCCCCAGGAAGTTAAAGGTAATTTTTATATCTAATTATCAAGCTGCCATTTCCAAGTAATACATAACAATCTTTTACTCTCTACAAAAATGTAAGCCGGATTTCAGCGTGGAAATACCAAATTATCTAAATAATGTGGAAATAATAAAGAAAGACGCTAATCAAATTTCTAACTTCTAAGAAAGGCATTGATGAATAGAAAGTTAATCCGTTATGGCTTGCAAATTGTAGAAGCCTCGGAGGTGTTACCAGAGAAGGTTCCCATTGTTTTCAGTCTGGTAGGATGTAGAATGACATTTTTTGATGTTGTTTTATGTGCTATTAGATTGAAAACTTAGTTTTTTGATAGCAGTTGCCGCTATGGCATCCCTGCCATTTCTTTCGTTGCAATCCGTGACTGCACGCCGGGGTTTGTCCTAGTTGGGTCAGAGAGAGCAGCATATGTGCCTCCTGATGAGAGACTAATAAGTTTCGAAACCGGTAGAGGTGCTTGCTGCACTCTCTGATTGAACTGGAATAATGATGCGGCTGTAGTTTCGTGTTGCAACGAAATTGAAAATGGTTATTCATTTTTTTTTAGAAAGTTAATCCTTTGCCTGTTGCTTTTATTCTCTTTCTCTTTGTTGACATACATTGATTTCGAAATAAGAAAGGGACAACCAAAGGCTTCTTTCTCTAACCTTAATGTATGCAACCCGTCATTACATTACGAATCCGAAAATTGTTCGCGGAGCGAAAAATTCTGAGCATATCCAGGATAAGTTTACGTTGACGCCTGCGCATTGGAAACTAATCCCTAACTTACTCTGAATACGTTCGATTTGTACAGCGCGAACACTGCTTATACTATAATCATTTTTGCTTGTTGATTGGCTGGTAGTTGCCTCTATGGAAGACTGTAACTCCATTTCTTGAGCGGTCGGATTGTACTTATTCTACCACGTGGTGATTTGTCCCTTGATATTTTAACGACACTTGAGACTTTTTTGTCCAATATTTATCCGCCATTCTTCAGATGAGATTGTTCATTTTTTTCTATTAATGTTCATTTGTTTATACCATGTAAAATATATTTATTTTGTTCTAATGTTGCCACTCCTTATTCGGTCTCAAAATGTGTTCTCTGTAATTCTTCTTTGTATTGTCATTTCTGTTTTTTTCAGCATTCTCTTGTAACACCAGCGTGGATAACAAAGGCAAAGAAATAATAATATGTAACTCGACAAATTAAACCAACTAAAAATATCTATACTTGCTGCTACGTAATTTTACGGGGTACCTCGGTAGCTCCAAGTCTTTAGAGATCTAGGGGTGTGGATTCTTAATAGATTTTAAATATAATACAAACTCAAATGCTCGGGGGGCGCTATAATTAAAAGGAAAATGAAAGACGAAACATACAGAAAACTTAAAAAAAATAA